>NW_017731499.1:2673092-2777078 GCF_001890085.2 Hipposideros armiger
CAGTCCATTTTCCAAAGGAGCTGTTTTCCTGAGTTCTGTGAGCCATTCTAGCAAATATGAACCCCAAGTGGGGGTCATGGGAACCCCTGATTTATAGCCAGTTGGTCAGAAGTACCAAGCAGTTGTCTGGAAAGTTGAAGAATTGGTTATTGTTATGGGGGGGGGGGAAGGCAACCCCAAATCCTCACATTTGGTGTTGCAGATAAAAACAGTTCAGGTCTGCATAAACGCAAGTGGCCTTAAAGGTTGGGCTCCTGCCTCAGCCTCGCTCATCCCACCATCACCCAGCACGGTAGAGGCTCAGTGGCGGTTTTGGAATTGAGTGGACATTTTGTAAACGCCCCCTGTATAAACGAAGGGCACTGTGGGACGGCAGAGTAGCTGGGCCTGGGAGTTGGACGTACCTGGGTTCACCTTCTAGCTCTGACCCTTCTGGTGTGACCAGAAACAAGAGAATTCATCTCGCTGAGCCTCAGTCTGTAAGATGTCCTTATGTGTAAGATGGAGATACCACCCCCTCCCCGAGAAGCGTGTTTTTGAGGGTTACGTAAAATGCCGTCGTCCGAATGTTTAGGCCAGGTGAGTGTGTGGGTGTTTAGGCCAAAGCAGTTATAATTCGGGGCCAAGTCCAGGGAGCTGGCACCGTGGTGCAGCCCCAGCCCGTCCCCGGGGTGTCTGCATTGTTTTGGTAGAAGGTCCCTGGCCTTCCGAAGCCTGGAACCAGCCACACTCAGCGCAGCCAGATGAGCTCTAACGGTGGGGCGGAACCAGGCGCGCCGAGATCTGCTTTTTGATGACCTATCGATTTTTTTTCTGTTGCTTACGATTTTAGATATATCTTCTTTGGTCTGCACCACATGATATTTAAGCATTTGAATTAACTGCCGACTGATTTGAGAGTTGAGAGATTTCACCTCTCAGTTCCAGATTTGCAGCTTCCCTTAAAAAGTGGGAGGGGCTGGCCCTGGGGCTCCAACACCCCCATCGCGGTGGGCTGCTGGAGTCCCGTGTCGTGTACATTACATCTTTACCCTGGCCATTGGCCATTGGCGTGTGGGAGTGGCTTTGGGGTGTCTATGCCTGTCCACTTGCTCTAGGGAGGGAGGCCCACTCCTTGCCACCGCCTCCTCCTCAGCTTTGGAGCCTGCTTGTCCCTCGCAGCCATGTCCAACCTTGAAGGGGCCTTTTGGGGGGCGTGATGGCTCAGTAAAGTGGAAAGAAGGTGGGCTCTGGAGTCAGCCCTGTAGGGGCTCTGCCGCTCCTCAGTTGTGTGATCCAAACCACAGTGCCTAACTTCTCTGAGCTTCCTCTCTGAGATGTCGTTAGGGTTAGAAATGATATCTGGAAGTGCCTCCGCTCGGTTCCTGGCATTCAGCGCGCATTAGTTGGTGTTGACATTCTGCCTCCGTTCTGCCTCTCTGCCCATCCAGCCGCTTCAGCTTGTGTGATCGGCGGCAGTTCAGAGTTTGTACTGATCACACAGGCTACCTAGGACAGTCAGAGATGGCCCCACACATAATGCTGCCCCCGCCGCTGCTAAAGCCTCCGAGAATCTCTAACCTGGACCCCCTGTGACCATCACACTGTCAGCAGACTGTGAACCCATCAGGGCATGGCGAGGGACCGCGCCTGTCGATAAGGAGGGAATGAACGGCTGTGCACGTGCTATCTGTCAGCCCAGGGTCACCGTGCTGGTCTGGGGCCAGCTCAGCCAAGACAGCTGCACAGAGGGGCGAGGAGGGGACACAGCGGGGCCCGTGGGGCCCCAGGGAAGACTGGAACCTAAAACACAGGCGCGCACTCTGAATTTCGGTTGGAATGTTACTGCTCCGTCTCAGCCCCTGGGAGTTTGGGACTTGGAGTTTTTGCATGGCAGAACACATCAGAACCCAAGACCCCGCGTGGGCCTTTGGGTCCGATGGAGAGATGGCAGTGAACGGGTGCAAAAAAAGGACCACATCGGCTACAACAGTGCGTTCATGCTATTTATCCCTCAGCGCCTGAGACCCCGTGCCCATTGTTTACTCTAAAGCATTAAGCCCTGTGTGTTTTATCTTCTGTCCTCTCGGCCACCCACCCTTCCCGCCACAGTAGATGTTCCAGTGGGTTTGGCTGATAGCTGTCAATTTCTATGTTCCCCTCTAGAATATGCTGCATTGTTGTATTTTTTATTTACGTATAGTGCCTTGTGCTATAGCATTCAGTCTTTTATTTCTTTCACTCAGCATTCTGATTGAGTTCCCATTTGCATGGCTGTGTATACCTATACTTTGCTTCTGTAACTGTTCATTACGTTTTGGGGTATGTGTCCTTTCCCCCAGAGATGCCACCAGGTGGCTCCTGACTCCTCACCACTCCAAAACATAAGAGCAGTCAGTCTCCTTGTATGTGACCTTTGGGGTCATGTATGAGAATTTCTCTGGGATAGATGCTTGGGGTAGAATTGCTGGGTCATGTAGTGTACTGTATTTATTTTGACCAAAGACTGCCATATTGCTCAAAAATATGGTAGTTTTAAAGGCAGAAAGAACCTGAAATGCGTTTGCTTCTGAAAAGGAAATTCTTTGTGTGTTGAGGGTTTACTATGTGCTGAGAACAGCCCCAGTATTTGCTTTAAAGTATTATCTTATTTGCTCACACAATACTCATCGGAGACGGGCAGTCTTAACACCTGCACTGCGCAAAGAACTTGAGGTCCAGAAAGGTGGAGTAACCCAACTACGCACTCGTTGGAGCCAAGCCTGGCTCTGAGTGACTCTTGGGGACACACCACGCGCACTGCTTTCCTAAAGAATCTCAGGTCTCACACCTGAGTGAATTTGTGGAAAGCATCCCAAGTTCAGGAGCAGGAAATCAGGCATCTCAAATCGGTGGCTTTGTGTGGCCTGCACTCTGTTTTGTTTCATCCACCTGGTCTTGACATTTTTTACAATTATTTTTCAATATTTTAAAATCTGAGATTTCACAGCACCTAGGTAATCTGGCAACGGTGGGCCCACTTCCCCACGGGGCAACATTTCCGGGATTGAAGCAGTGGCTGTCCCTTTCCAGCTGGCCTGTCCACACTGTCCCCTTCTGCAGCCCGTGTTTCCCACTGGCCCCTCCCAGCGATGGAGTCTGCAGCCCCTGGAAGACATTTCTGCACAAGGGCAATGTCTGTTTTTCCCCTCTGAGTTCTTCCCATAAACGCACGAGCCAGCCTTCCCCTCCGCCCAGCTGTCTGGCCTGCAGCTTCCCTTGGTTACAAAGTCAATAACAGAGAAAAATAGGCTTTTGCTGCAGTGGAGCGTCCTGCTTTCCTGCCATGAGATTATTTGTTGTGTCCTGCCGAGGGCCCAGCCTGTGCCAGGCCTCATGGAAGGTGGAGGAGACGCTGCAGACGGCTGCCGCCTGTGGAGGGCAGGCCCCCGTGTCTGACCCATCTAATAAAGGAGGCTGCTAGGAAGTCTCTGTATGTAATCTCCCCTCCCACACACGGGGGGTTCTGTTTATATAAAGACAAGAATTCATCCAGCCACAAATACTTATTTCCATACCAAGAGGAGGGTTTTAGAATTATGGTATTTTGTTCACCCTGGATGACCTGCCAGACTAGTTTATTTCTTATTTCTGTTTTTAGCAAAGCTGTGGGTCTCCTGTGGTTGTGACTACACTGACCTATGAGTCAGGACGGCATCGCGGTTATGAGGGGAGCTCGGAAGGGCCAGCTGTGACTCGCAGCTCTGCTCTCACCAGCGGCGCCACCTTAGAGAAGGCACTTAAGCTTCTGGAGCCTCAGTTTCTTCATCTGCAAATGGGGGTGTTGCTGTCCGCTTCATGAAGCTGTGGCAGGGGTGTGTTGATACAATGCAAATAAAGCATTTCACATAGTCCTTGGCACACAGTAAGCGCAGCATAGAAAGTGGTATTATTATCACCGTCGTCGTTCTCGTTACGAGACGCGTGTGGGAGGAGAGTGTAAATGTGCCTTGAGCTCAGGGTATCCTCTGTTCCTTTTCTGAAGTGGACGCTTGCTTGCTTTTCTGCTTGCAGTTAAGCTTTGGTGTGCGCCTGCCTTCCCTGTGGGAGGGGAAGGGGGCTCAGGGTGTATTTTCGGTTCTGACATTCGGCATCATTCGCTGACACGACGCGAGAGCTGCTTTGCCGTTTCCAAGCTCTGTCGCATGTTGTGTTCCCTCCTTGGGCTGCCCAGCCCTGGGGATCTGATCTGTCTTCCCCCATTTTAGAGCGGGATTGCCTAAGCCACGGGGATCACCCACAGCCCCTCTGGGACCGTTTGAGCAGGAGGGTCCCTTGGACCAACAGGAAGAACAAGAATGAATATGTGTGCGTGCTAAGCCCTGTGGCCTCTTCCGTGAAGGAAGCAGGGAGAGGACTTTAGGGTCTGCGACATCTCCTAAGTCGGCCCTTTATCTTCTGGTCACAGGCAGCGCTGCACCCAGAGGCCATCGGACCCCAGCCGCGGGGCTGCCCACAGTCATCAATCTTCACGCGTGTCATGTGGAAAGTCCTGTTTCAGGCGTGATGAGGGAGGCACTTAGGTCTTCCCGTGGGGACGTTAGCATATGCTGTTGATGGAGTCAGGACCTAGGTTATACCCCAGTTCTGTAATTTACCAGGTCCGTGAGCTTCGGCACGATTCTTCCTCTCCCTGCTCGTCTGGTTCCTCATCTGGGGGATGGGAATGATAGCAGAGCCTACCTACCTGGGGAAGTTGTTGCAAGGATGAAACCAGGCAACAGATGCAAAAGACTTGACACAGGGTCCTGTAGTAACTCCCATGTTGGCTATTGTTATTAGTAGGAGTATTCCTGCTGCTGTTCTTTATGGCTCTATTGTGAGGATGTTTTCAGTTCCTTGGGACTTTCTGTTCCCCATTCGAAAGTCAGAGTCCACGGTTTTCTTTGCCTCTCCACCCCTCCCACAATTTTCTGTACAAAATAGGGGCAGCAGTTTAGGACAACTTAGCAATTTAGTGCAGAGACAGGTAGGGTTTGGGTCAGAAAGTCCAGAATTTGGATTCTGGCCCTTTCCTTTTCAAGACTGCCCAGGGTGCCAGGCGGTTTGTGGATCCTGTGAGCTGCCAGCTGTAAATATGCCCACTGCCTTTAAGAAATGTTGCTCTTCTTCCTCCTTGAAGTAAATATTACTGGAAATATTGCCGGGGGATTAGAAGCAAGGGCTTGTGTCGGTTCAGACCCACGGCTTTCTAGGTGTGGACTTTTGCAAGGTGAGTAGTCTGTTTGCTTACCTGTGAAAGGGGGTGACGATGGTGGTGGTGGCAACGATGATGAGTAGGCCAACGATGCGGCAATGACAACACCTCATCACCAGAGCCCGTGAGAGCTGAGCTCAGGCTTGCAGCTTTAGCCACTGTCGTGATTATGATTCGTGTCCTTATTCTTTTCCCTCCACCTTATCTTTTTCCCCCTTCACAAGCCAGCAGCAGCGGTTTTTGACTTCACGATAAGAGAAGGGGAGAGGATGGGGGGAAAGTCCAGGGGGAGAGAAACAGCAAGCACCTTAAAGCTATCAGAGGAACTCCTGGGAGAATGGATGTGGCTCCAGGGCCCACGCAGCAAAAGGCACCGGCAGATTGCAGGTCGATAAGGTGACGGACTGATTGACAAGTTTGTGCTTTTTCACCTCCAAGGGTGGTTCCCACCAGAGAGGCCAGGTGCTTGGAAGACCCGCGGTGATTCTGGGTTCTTCAGGGCTTTGCCATATTGATTTGGGTGCTATCAGGCCATTGTGCACTTTTCCTTAACAAACCACCACGTCATATCCATTTTGATTTACGGCGTCCGTCCTGCTGTAAAGGAGCCCGGTCGCTGCCAACAGTGACGTGGATGAGAATGCCTAGGCAGTTCTCTTTTTTCTTTAATTAGTCTAGAAACTTGGAATGAAAGGAGGAATCCCAGTCTAACTAAATCCAAGGTCGGAAGGTGTGCACAGGAAGAAGCTGAGGGAGCCTGAGGAAGCTGAGGCTCAGAGGGGACTGGCCTTCCCAAAGACATGCACAGCGTGGGGGCGGCACGAGACCAGGCCCAGGTCCCCCGTTCCAAGCTGCAACCCCTCCACCTGACCAAAGCGCAGGCCGCTGTAGATGACAGAGCAAGGGGGAGCCAAGACACATTTTCATCCTATGCTTAAAATGAAGGAGTTAGTCTCTCTGGTTTCGTCATAGCTGGAGATGCCTGTATCCCAGTTTGTCAAGCCCGTTAGCTGGTAGGGTTCACCACACGCCTCCCTATAGAGCTCATGCCAACTCCATGCCGTGGGAGGACAGGGGTGGGGTGGTGACAGGGTGGGTGGGAGGAATCTCCTCTGAGAACCAACCAGGTCTGCCGAACAAACCCTTAAAAAATGCAGGTTTGGAGAAAAGGTAGACCAGAGCTTAACGGAAAGAAAACCCAGAAACCCCCGATATTAGAGCCAGGCATGCCTCCGAGTGGATGAAATTTGTGTCTGGCAACACCTCCTCACCAGACTACCCCCCAGGGCCACAGGAAGCTGCTCCTCCAGGTAACCCCGGGCTGCACCACAGTCAGTGGCCATACCCGAGAGCACCATTATGTGTTACTTTTCCAGGGAACGTATTTACATTTTAACAAGGACTTTCACGGGAATCATTGCAGGAATTTAAAACCCTAGCGAAATGGTTAGGATGTGAGCTCTAGAGTGAGACATGAGCTAGGCCCGGGTTCAACGTCCAGACCTCTCACTTCCTAGCTGTGTGAGCTTAGGCAAATCCCTTAGCGTCTCTGTGCCTCGGCCTCCCTGTCAAGTGCGAGAATAGCGGTATGGATCTCAGAGGGGATGACATATGCGGAGAAAATGTTCAGCAGAGGGTTCGTTTTGTCAGTCAATACGTGCCAGGCACCTGCTGGATGCCATCTGTCACCAGGCATCAAGGATACATATCGTCAGAATATGTGCAGGAAAATAAGGGGGTGGGAATGAACAGAGTGGCTGGAAGGCCTCTCGCGTGAGCAGAAGGGACATTCGAGCCAGAGATGTGGAGACGTGAGTCATGCAGCTCTCGGCAGGGAGAGGGTATTCCAGACAGAAGTAACAGCAAGTGCAAAGGCCCTGAGACGGGAGTATGCTGGGTGTGTTCCAGGGGGCCCGGGCGGCTCACAAATAGGGAACAAGGAGGACAGTGGGAGGACCGGATCATGGTGGCCTTGGTGCCATAGTGAGGATTTGGGCTGACAAACCACTGGAGGACGTTGGGCGAGGCAGGACATGGTCTGGCCCCTTGTAAGCAACTGGGCACGCAGTAGCTGTCGCCATTCACATAGGTGTCTGCCCTGAGCCTGGCCTTATGCTGGGCAGTGCAGATGGGTCCAGCACGCGCGAGACCATTGTCGGTCCCAGGAGAGTGTTGGGTGTGTTCCGAGCGGATGAGGCCACACTGCACTTGGGTCTGGGCCCCTGGGTGGATTACGTGGCCGGTTTCCCCCCAGGGACTTAGGGGAGCATTTGCTTTGGATGCTAAAGATTGATTTGGAAGTAAGAACATCTCCCTGGGGACGTGGAAGTGCCCAGGGAATGGAGCCCTGCCCAGGTGAGCCCTGTCCAGGTGAGCCCTGCCCAGGTGAGCCCTGCCCAGGTGAGAGGATGAGGCTGGAGAGGCCAGTGGGAGCTGACTGAGGAAGGGCTTTTGGGGCCATGTGAGGGAACTTGGATTTGAACCCGAAGGCACGAGGGAGCCCCTGAAAGTACCTCTGCAGGAATGAATGTGTGACTCCCTCCAGAGGACCGTGAAGGCCTCTGCCCAGTCACTGTTAACTTCATCCTGGAAGGCCCACGGGGCTCAGTTCGGGATGCACCCTCATCCTTCACGTGGCTGGCCCCTGCTCACCCTACAAGACTCAGAAGCCGTGCTCAGCGGAGGCAGCGTGGCACAGCGGTGACGACATGAGCTCCGACTTGGATTCTGGCTCGGCCTCCTTGACTCTGTGACCTGGGCAATCTCCTTCTGTGCCTCAGCCTCCCCAGCTGTGAAATGGGGACACTGATTCCAGCCTCACAGAAGGCCACAAGGAGTAAATAGATGTGCTCATGTAAAGAGCGCAGATGCTGCCGTTGTTAGGTGGTAGGCATCCACGTGTTAACTCTCTCCTCCTCTCTCCCTGGTCTTGACCTCCAGGCCTCCCAATGTGAGCACCTGGTGTTTCTTCCACACCTTCTGGACTGACTCTTGCCAAAGCCTGGCTCATCTCCCTGCTTCAGTTCACACAGCCTGTCACTGACACCCCCACGCCTCAGCCAGGGCTCCCCAGGGCTCCCCTCACTGCTCCTGACTCCCCTCACTTCCTGCAGACACCCCATCTGAATGCCCCTTTCCTCCTGTCACATGTTGAAATCCCACCCACCCCTCGGGACCAAGGCCAGAAGCACCTCCGACCTCCACGCCGGCCCAGCTAGACGGGCAGGCCACCCTCCCCTCTGAGAGCCTGTCATGTCCTGCCACCCGGTCTTTTTAATGATCACGCCGTCTGCTCTCCGCCGCCGGCCCGTGCTGGCACTGTGACTTGTCATCTAATCTCGTGAGCTCCCAGCACAGTACCTGGCATGTCAGCCTCCTATTGGCAAAGCGAAGGATTCCAGATTGCAGCCTCTGTGAGGGCAGCTGTGTGTTCACCTTTTCCAGCACCGGCTCATCATAGGCGCCGGTACAAGGCAGGCATCCAGTGAAGTGTGGACGGAGGGAGGGGACTCCCTATATGAGGGTGCCTGATGGAGGTGCGAATGGATGAATGAGTGACGGACCATTAGTGCCTTTGGGGACGAACTGGGTGTTCTGCATCTCTGCTGACACAGCCTGGCACAGAGGAGGTGTCAATAAACGTTTACTTAGATGGATGTGTATAATACCCCAATGACGCAATACATGTTCAGAGAGCAAGACAGTGACCTCATAGGGTGTGGCCTGTTTCTTCTCTTTCCTGGTCAGTTACCAAACCACTTGCTTGGTAAATGGTGGCAGAGCCGGGTTGCCAGGGTCAAGTATTTAATGGGATTTTGCTTCCCTGTCCCTTCAGGAGGACAGTGACTCTGACCTCTAAACTGTGGGAGGCTTATTAGCATGGAATTCTCACCAAGGGCGCCTGAGACACAACCTTCCTCTCCCCCCCCAACCCCCAAACCGCCCTCCATAAAGCCCCCCTCCTTCCCCTCTGTCATCTGTACCTGGTGCATTCCAGCTGGGGAGCACTCAGGGAAAAGAGCTTGTCAAACAAAACCTCCTTAAGCCAGCCAGGTCGCACACCCAGCTGTTTGCAGCCTGTTCTCACCGTACAGATTAGAAGGACAGCTTCCTAAGTTCGCAATTCTGTTATCTCCCTGGGTTATTCAAACGAGCAGGCTTTGTGCAGCTTTACTAAAAACACCTCATGAAAAGCTTATAAAAGGGGCTCGGAGATGTTTGGGAAGCTGCTAGGAGGGTCCAGCGTGCCCGACTGCCCTTTGCTCTCCCATGTCTCCATCGGGAGCGTTTAAAGCGGCAATAACAGGAATTTTCTCTCCTCTGTTTCCCAATTAGTGGTTGCACAGTGGTCTCCGTAGAAACAGCTGCTCAGGCATCGGTGCTGCGAGCGTAGGCCTCACACCTGTAAGAAAGCAGAGTTCACGGGTTTTCGGTGTTTGCAGTGGAACGTGGCGCCATCCCCGTGTCGCAGGATGGCGGGGCTGGGCCTGTGGTTTACATGAGCTGCCCCCACACCTCCCAGCTGACCGGTACTTAAAAGGGGAAAGGCAGATAGACATTTAGTACTCCGGGGACCAAATAGAGCTTCCTAAAATGGAAGCATCAGAATCTTTTCAGTCTCATAGAAGGAAGGGCTGATCGCTGCTGTCTTGCTTGAAATACCCCTTACCCAGGGTTAGAGTCCGGACTCTCTAACGTGACCCGCAGGTCTTCCCTGGCCTTCCCCTCCGACCCCTCTCAGTGCCCCTCTGAATCCTGGGCTACCCTCCAGCCGAGGCCCCCACAGGCTCTCCCCTGACCAGAACCCCTTTCTCTCCCACTGCCTTAGAGCACAGCGGACCTGGGCCCAGGCTTTCTGGGGCCAGTTCCTGTTTCCACCCGCCCAGTGTGCCTGGGCGCCAGCATCCAGCCCCTCTGAGTCTCAGCTTCCTCTGAAACGGGAAGACTAAACAGTACCCATGTCAGCTGGCTTCTGGGAGTAAAAGGAAACAGCGTGTAAGTGCTCAGGCCCGTGCCTGGCAGAGAAACTGCTCGGTAAACGCTGCCCCGTTATGGTAGCTGCGGCATCACACAGCCCTCTGGGAAGGCGCCCGTGTGCCCATGCAGCGACCCTGTGCTCACCTTGACCTTGTGTGTTCATGGCTTCAGCCCCCTGCTCAGCGATGGTGGTCTTCTCCTTCGTCACAGTGCCTGCCTCACAGGAGGTGCCCGAGGAATATCTGTGGGGAGAATGAATGAACCTCGTGACTGGATCATTGCGCGCGCGAATGAGTGACCCACCCCAGCAGCACGCCCCGCCTGGGTCGTTCGCTCTCACACAGAACCCGAACGCATTGTTTCTCTTCGTGGCCGCAGGCCTAGGCCACGCCTGGGCTTCTCCTGCCTGGGCCGCCTCACCAGTCTCCTGGCTGGTCCCCCCTCTGCCCCAGTGGGCCCTCCTCTCATTCTGCAGGTCTCCCCTTTGAGGGCACCTTCACCCGGGCTGAGTCTGTCGCCCTTCCTCCGGCCGTCCCAGCCCCATGTCCGCCATGGCGCTGCTCTCTGTGTATTCGTGCACCTGCCTTTGTCTCCTTCCCCAGCCAGGCGCTGAGCTCCTGGAGGCCGGGCCACATCTCTTTACCAGCGCTCCTTCATTCGGGGCACGCTGCCCTGGACGAGGGCAGGCGTGCGGCAGCCATGGCCCTGCCATCTCCACACGTGGCCTCCACATTGCCGGAGGAGCGGGGCGCTTTCCTCACCAGGGCGGGGCCTGGACGTGGCTGCCTCGCTCTCATGCACGTGGCATTGGCCAGACCTGGCCTGTGGCTCCCATGTCACTGCGTGGATGCTGGGAAATCTCGTCTGCCTTTGTGCCCGGTCTCATCAGAATTGGACACGGGAGGGACTCTCGTAGCCAGAGGGCCTTAATGCCCGGCTCTCTGGGAGCCTGGTCAGTGTTCCAGAATTCTCTAACCAGGGACGCGCCGTCCGGTCAGCTGACTCGGAAGCAGCCGTCTCTCAGCAGCCTGAGCTGCGTGCTGCTCCCGACGGAGCGGACCTTCTATTTGTTTTAGAAACTCCATGATGTTCTTAATGAAAATAAAAAGGACCTCCAGAAATGCAGTCCCCCTGCCCACCCAACAGCTCATGAAGGGTGGCTCCTGGGGACGGTCCCCTTGGAGAGGGGGGCTGTGCTGAGAAGATGCGCTTGTCAGGGGCAACCCGGGGAAGAACAGGTTGTAAAAGTGCGGGGGGCAGGGGGTCTGAGCATTTGTTCTAGAAACTGTAGCTCATCATCTTGTTCACACTACTCCATCGTTTTTAAAATAGCTACTCTTAATTTGATGGTGTCTTTATCTTCTTGAAGCTCAAAATAAAATTAACCTTTTCTGGAGGGAAGAAAGAATTACTCCCATGAAAACTGTTCCGAGCGCCCTTTTGTAAAGCGAGGACCGACTCCCAGTGCTCTCTATTATTAGTTCTAAACTATAGTTGACAATAATATCACCAGTGGAATGCTGTGCAAAACGACAACAAGGCCACGGGCAGGAAGGACTCATAAAGCGGCCACCAGGGGAGTCTGGCGGATTCCAGGAGCCGGGCTTGCATCCAGTGCCATCACTTCTAATGCCGAGCCCAGCCAAAACACTCACAAACACCCCTGGCCTTTTAAGCGCTGGACCCTACCCGTGGGGCAGGCCCCCGCACGGATGCCAATGTCCTCCTGGGAGCCCCTGTGACCAACGGAGCCTCTGAAGGACCAGTTCCCTGGCTTCCTCCCCTTAGTCCCCGGTCTCATTCTCCTCCTCGTGCAGAGACTTGTGACCAGGGAGCTGATTTGTAGGTCAGCCTTCTTTCCCCTCCCACTCCATTGTCAGGGGTCTTTGTCATCTCTTATCTGGACTTGGCAACAGCCTCCAAACCAGTCTCCCTGGTGGCCTGCCTCGCCTCCCCTAAATCCACGCCCCACATTTATTCGTCCTTGCAACAGATGTTTATGGGGCCTCTCCTGAGCTCCAGGCACTGTGTTAGGCTCTGGTGATACAGGGGTGAATGAGACAGATGGGGTCCCTGCCTTCCCGGGGCTTACAGTCGCATAGAAGAGGCACACGATGAACGCATGAGATCATTCCAGGCAGCGGTAAGGGCTGTGAAGGACCGAGAATGGCAGGGCTGGGCAACAGCAGCTGGCATCAAGGCATCCAGGCCAAGGGAGCAGCCTGCGAAAGGCCTGAAGATACCAGTGGACGGTGTGCAGAACACGGGAAGAAAGTTGGGGGTTGAGGTGTTGACGGTGTTGGGGTGGGTGTGAGGGTGGGGACAGGGTGATGTGAAGTGAGGCTAGCAGGGCATGCTGGGGCCACGAGGTTCCCGTGAACCATGCTAGGGTTTAGGTGTGCGAGCTGGGAGGTGGGCAGAGTTCACGGAGCCACTGACGAATCCCAAGCAGGAGAATGTCATGGTAGATTGTTGAAAGATTGCTCTGCCTAAGACTCCTTCAGCCTATTTCCCCCATCGTGGTCTCTCTCACGCTTCTGAGGTCACGCACCTGCTGCATCCCGCCCACCATCAGCTTCTTCCCGTGGTCTCCAAGGCTGTGCGTGCTCGGACTCCTGCTGCTGCTACAGCCTTACCTCCCGGGACCCCGAAGCCCAGACACAGGGGCCTTCTGCCTATGGCGTTCACATTTGCTGTTCCTTCCACCTGCCGTGCCCTTCCCCCACCCGAGGGCACCTACCAAGACCACCTGATGACGTCTTTCCCCCAAGAGATGCTACAGCAGCATCTTCAGGAGTTGTTTCCTCTGAGTGGAGCCCTCTCCGTTCCTCGTGTAACCTTCCCGCAGGCTTCCCCGAGCACCTGCGATTACACAGCACGCACCCCCTGCCCGGGCACTCGCCATCTACCCACCTGCCCGCACCCCGGACACGTAGAACCGCCTTGAGGAAAAGCATCCTGGTTGAGTTTCCATGAATTATCAGCACCTATCGCGGAGCCTGGCAGGTGAGGTTGGCGACCAGGTGCTTAGCCTAGGTGGGCGCCATCCTCACCCCCATTTCACAGATGAGAAGCCCGAGGCTCTGAGTGGCTCAGCCACCTGACTGTAGAGCTGGTCAGTGGCAATGCAGGTCGCTGCGCCTGCCTAAGTGGATGTCATCTCATCTTGTAGTGTGATCATCTCACAGGCTGGTTTCTTGGATGCTTGTGTAGGGTCTCGGCAACCCTACTGGCTGTGCAAGCGGTATAAACCAGGGGCCTCAAACTCAGGCCCTCGGAAGCCAGGCAGGGGATGGGACCGAGGCGAGCAGGCTGGGTGGGATGGTGGCACCGTGCTTCTGGCTGACAAGGGCAGGAATGCTCATTTTTCAAGGGAGTCCCAGAATCTGGATTTTATGCAGCAATCTCATGGTTTTCATGTTTTTAGGCCGTAAAAGCCATTAGCAGCTTGTGGTGAAAAAGGTGGGGCTATCGTCGCCAAAATGTCAGCACCCGAGTGATCCCCAAGGGGGACGCTGTTCTGAACAGTGTCACATTCAGCCTGGTGAAGAACGGCCAGCTTCCTAGCTTCGTTCTGGGATGGACACGACGCCTTTTAAAAATTCCAGAAGCAGCAGGTGCATTTGAAAACTCAAATGTTTGAATACGGATTAGGTTTGAGATAACGCCAAAAAAAACCATCCTTTATTTTGCGAGAGGCGATAATGGCCTTGTGGTTAAATAGGAAAATGCTCTTAGTATTTCAGAAATTTACACTGAAGTATTTAGGGGTGAAATGTCACGAAGACCATAATTTACTCTAAAACATCTTAGCAAACAGTGTGTTTGATGAAGAACATGATGTAAATAATGATGAAGCAAATATGGAAAAGGATTAAGGCTTTCTTAGATAAAAGTTATGGGGATTCATTTGCACTGCTTTTTGCCATATTTTGAAATTTTCATAGTAAAAAAGACAATGAAATGGCAGTCACAGGAAAGACTTCAGCCTCCCAGGAACTGTTCTGAGAGCGTCCCTGCCCCACTGTGTTCTGCCAAGTCGTGTGTGGCGACACGAGGTGTTGGCACCTCTGAGATCAGACGGAGACCCAAAGGAGCAGCGTCCGGGGCAGAGGGTGGCCATCAAGCACCGAGACGACAGGTGTCCTTCTCGTCACACAGTGAATGGCTTTTGCAAAAGCCGCCGGGCAGGTGGAAGGTGGGTGAACTGAGTCCTGGTGTGGGCAGGCCTGCGGCTTGGAGGACCCGCAGGTGTTTCTTCTCTAAGTTCTGGACAGAGGGCGGCTCTCCCTGCTGGAAGGTTGAATCCCTGGCCCCTGCTCAGCCGCCTGCCGGTTCTGAGGCCTGGGACAAATTCCCTCCCCTCCCTGAGCCTCAGTTGCCAGCCTCAGGCGTGCTGTAAGGACGCGGAGCAAGGAAAGAGCTGAGCGCCGTGAGAACAGACTCCACGGACATCGTGCTTTATTCTGCGTGGCGCAGGATGTCAGATTCAGACGGCTGCCGTTGCTGGATCTTCTCAGGAGCTGGCTGGGCTTCCCCGGGGCTGGCTGGCTCAGGGAATCAGTACGAGAGAAGTACATGGAAGGAAGGCTCGTCACTGCCTGCCGAGTCCCTGTTGCCCCTGAACTTGGGCGAGAAGAGTCACTGATCAAGTGGAAATGGGCGGATTCGATTCCTGGGTGGGAGCCTCCGACCTCCCTTTCGGGGGTCCCCACCTTCCTAGGATGCTGTGGCCACACGAGGAGCCATCTCCAATCTCTCCTTGCTGCTTTAGAGTGCCTTGAGCACCCCCGCCCCACCCCCACCACCCCCACCATAAAAAGGAGAGCTCTCCGCAGGTTCTTCCGAAGCTGATTAGCTCCTTCCTTGTCCTCCTGCAGGGCCTTTCAAGCAGCCTTTGAGGGTTTCTTGTGCAGATTAAAAACTAGGCTTAATTAGCTCGATTCAGCACTAACCTGGCATATTAACCACCTTCCCAAGGAGACGCATCTAGTTGTTTAATGACAGGTTGAAACTTGGTGACCATGGAGCAGAACCTGGGATTCAAGCCAGGCCGGGCAGCGGAGCCTGGGTGGCTCCGGATCGGGCAGAGGACCTGCAGCCCCCCAACTCCGCACGCCTCCCGCCAGGCTGCAGGTGACCTTATCCCGCCTGGGACTGCGCAACGATGGGGGTGGCCAGAGGCAGGGTTCCACCGCCACCGCCCCTCTGGAGGCAGGTTCCCTCCCAGGCAGCTCCGCAGGGAGGGGCTTTGGGCTGGAGGACCCTGCTGCCCGGTGTCTTCCTCCCGCCTGGTACGCAGAGGAGGGTGGCCAGATGAAATACAGGACGCTCAGCGAAATCTGAATTTCAGATCAACAATGAATAATTTCTTTCAACATGCCCCAAATACTGCGCGGAAAGGTTTTATTGTATGCTGAATGCCTGAATACTGAAAAATTATTGAATTATGAATTATTGAATATCAGGTTATGAAAACTGAAAGATGATTCACTGCCTATCTGAAATTCAAATTTCACTGGGCGGGCTGTGTTTTTATTTGCGAAATCTGGCAATACTTAGGACAGAATCTCCCAGCCGTGCATGGGTCCTTGACAGGGCCTTGTGTGGGGTCTTCGTCGGAGACCAGGTCATGGACTGGGTGGGTTCTCAGGTGGCTCTGAGCTTGACCTCGTTCAGCAGACTTACTGAGCCCTGCCTGGGTGGGCTCTGTGCTGGCGCTGGGTGGGGACAGGGCTGAGAGCCCCACTCCGTCTGCGGGGCCTCATGGCTGAGCTGGCCAGCTCCTCTCTAGGCTACAATGTCCTCATTTGTCATGGGACAGTAATCAGAGTCCATGTCTCTTCTCATGAGGATAAATGGCCTTGTGTCTCTCTCTGCTGTTCGCTTCTTCACCACACTTGGCCTTCACTCCAGAACGAGCATCACCTCCTCGGAGAACGTCTTTCCTGCCCCCCATGCTGTCCAGGGTTTCTTCGTTATAAACCGGGCCCCCCCGTGCAGATTCAAATGAGTAGGACACGCGTCCAACTCCCTGGGGCCCAGGGCAACAGGAAAACATGAGGCCTCTTGTTGCAAAACTGTTAAGAATTTCAAGGCAGGGACAGCAGATCATCACACAGGTCCAAGTTCCAGCCCTATGTAACTACACAGGACAAACGCCTGGGAAGCTGCCTACGAGGGCCAAGGAGATACAGGGGGCACGTGTGTGTGTGTGTGTGGGGGGGGTCTGGAGCACGGAGCCCCTGACCAGGGAGGGGTGGAGACTTTGCAGACTGGGGGCCACGCTGCACCGCCCAGCCTGGTGTGGCTCTGTGGGTCGGAGCGTGCTGCCATGGCTCCTAGTTTTTCAAGCAAAGGTAGAATTTGTTTATTAATAAAATCTTTCTTAAATCGTGGCAACAAATTTATACTTTGGAAAATTCCTGTGAAGGCAAAATTAAGCACCCTTTCTAGAGGGTGGCGTTTAGTGTGCTTAATAATTACACGCTGACCTGTGTGGTCACTGGATTCATTTGTGACTCCCCCACTGACCTGGGACCTCCACCAGGGACCATTTGTGTCCACTGGTCTGTCCTTGGTCCCCAGCACTGCGTTTGGCACATGGTAGGTGCTCAGTAAATAATAGCCACAGTTGCTAAGACCTCATTCATTCACGGGGACACACTGCGGTAGTTTTAGGGACCTGCTTTCCCCCACTTACTAATACCATGAGCATCTGCCCTGTAATCAGAGGTGATCACACATGTGAAGCACTTGGCCATCACTCAGTAAGTGTGGGATGTCTGCTGGTGATGAAGGATTCACTGTGTGTGCTACGGGGAAGTTTCTGCGTAAGCGAGGAGAGGACACCTGAGCGCACTGTCCTTCTGTTTTCTCAGGACGCCAAGTTCGTGGAGGAACGAAGGAAGCAGCTCCAAAACTACCTGCGCAACGTCATGAACAAGGTCATCCAGATGGTCCCCGAGTTTGCCACCAGCCCCAAGAAAGAGACCCTCGTCCAGCTGATGCCCTTCTTTGTGTAAGTGCCATTCCCGGGGCGTGCTGCACCCAGCCTGCCCTGCTTTCTCTCTCCCATGGCTGTGCAGTGAGATGTGTGTGTGTGTCCTCGACACCCTGGGACCTGGGTGTGACCCAGGAGCCGCCGGAGGCGCGGACCGGCAGACCTGGGCCACAGCACTTCGCAGTTCCTAGGGGCTCATGAAGGAGCGAGTCTGCAAATGGGCTTTGGTGATTCGAGGTCTGCAAATGCCTGCAGGGCTGGGGGTCCTATATGTTCGTGCATTTTGATCGCAGGAAAGATTCGTTTTCTGTGCAGCTCACAGGTATTTGCTCCGTGTCTTCAACTTGGTTAGCAAATCCAAGGAGAAGCTTTCAGACTCCCACTGGTACCCACTTAAATGATTTTCATGTTAATAACATTAATACTTATGTATGAATGAGCTTAAAAGTAGGTATAAATTTCTTGTTCTTACGTCTCTTATAAAAGTAAGAAGAATTTAAAGAGATTTGCATGTTAAGCAATGAACAAAATCGGTACGATTCAAAGTAGTCAACGCAAGAGCTGCTGCCGTTGCTCTGAAACCAAATCTTTGCTCGTGGTGGCGCGAGGCAGGGTCTGGTGTTGGTCACGGCGGCAGAGTGTCCGCCTGCTGACGCTGTTCCCCGCCGCTTTTCTCGGGTCCCCTTGCCTGGACACATCTGTTGGTGCAGCACCTTGGGGCAGGTGGCCATCACGTGGTGTCACCACCTTATCCCCGCCGTGAGTCCATCTGTTCTTAGCAGCCTGTCATCAGCCCGAGACATTTTCATCCTTGGAATCTTCAGAACTGAAACGACGAAGCAGTACTTGGTGTTTATAGAGTTTTAAGATGCTGTAGAATATAATTCTATTATTTCTAAACTATTTCCATCTGGAAACACCAGATGGATGGCAAGGTCTGCAGAGCAAAGGTGCGCAGAGCAAAGGCTCCCCCAAAATGGGACTGGGACTCATTGCGTGACAAGCCCTGGTTTGGGTCTGTGAGGTTTGCTGGGATAAAGTCAGAGTTTCCTTTCACTATAGCTCTTGAAAATGGTACGCTGAGGGTTTGGGGAGCTGTTTCATTCTAACAGTGATGCTGTGACTCAAAACAGGGGGCTCACTTCTGCTTCTGAACGTGGGAAATTCACGCTTCCCAGAATTTGCAAGTTGAACTTCCAACCAGACGAACGTGGGCAGGGCTGCCCCCCCTTACCTGTGCACAGCATTTGAAATTGTAGCCAAGCTGGCTGCTCGTGTCTTTGTATTGTTTTAAGGCTTTTGTGAGAAGCTATAGCTGTATTGTGCTGCTTTTGATAAAAGTTGCAGTCTCCTTCTAAATAGAATACATCACATGGAAAACTGTCTTTTTCTTTCATCTGGTTATTTGTGATGCCAGGGCCTAGATCTCACGCCGTTTGGTAAGTTAATGAGAGGGGCTCCCGTTCTCTGAAAGGCAGCTCCCAGGCCCTTCATGTATGTTAGAAGTTAACCTCCTACTGGTCATGTGCGTTTTGGCTGCTAAATTCCCTGATGAAAACGGAGTTAGAGAGTTGGTGCTTAGGCCACGATGCTGAGAAAGGCTGCCCGCCATGAGTCTGAGAAGGAGGAAAGACCGCCCCACACAGGGAAGCCGGAGACCGCCTATCTGGCACGGGCAGTCCAGGCATCGCTGGCGAGTGTTGACCAAAGATTAGCCTGCAGAATTGTGAAAATTGTGTGTTAATGAGAGCGTCTCGGTGTGTTGTTCGATCTCAGCTGCACTGGTTGCCATTAATCAGAGCTGCAAGAGAAGCCTTTTGTGCCTAATTAGCATGGAGCACATAAGGTTCGGTTTCATGGGCTTTAAAAAATACAAAGAGTTTCGGTAGGAGATGGTAGCAGGTGACACAATATTGACACAAGATTTCTGACGGTACGCTGGTCTGGACCCCAGGTGAATTACACTGTTGTCGTCTGCTGGCTTTCCCCGCAGCTCCAATTTCAGCTGTCCTCCCCTCCTCTGTCTTTTTGGAGCGAGATGGGATCACAGGTTGAAATGTGCAAGTCGTTTCATTTTGGGGTAATGGAAGATGAGCCGGTGAATCTCCCTGTGATAATTTCCTGTCCGTGTGTGCCCAGGAAAACAGCAAGACTGCTATCTCAGCTCCAGAGCTCGCCCTCAGAGATTTCTAGCTTTTTGTTTTTTAAACCTCTCTTGGCTAAGGAAATAAACCCCAAAAAGCATAATTAAAAAATAATAATAGTAATAAATCCTGACGTGTCCTCAGCTCTTTCAAATGCTGAACGCAAATGCCCTTTCTTCACTAGCTGGTGGCCGCCACCTCCTCCCGCCTCCGTTTGGCCAGACTTCCTCTGGGCACCGGCTTTGCGTGTGACCTGGCTTATCTCCCTGAGACCCCATGAGGTGGGCACCATGTCTCCATTTTCCTCGGTGGAACCTTGCAAAGTTGCCAGTAAAAGGGCAGTTCCAGAAGGTTCCAGATAATCATGACCGGGAAAGTGAGGCTCTGAGAAGTGGCCTGGCAAGCCCCAGGGTTACCCACCAGCACATGGGGAGCCTTGGCTGTCTGGTGCTGTGGCCCGTGTTTGGGGGCATGGGTGACAAACCCATGACCTGTGGGTTGAGCCTGACCCTCTGACCTGTTTCATCTCACTGATCCAGTGGGGTTTTGTTATTTGTTTGTCTTACTTGAAGTATTGCCAGCGTCAAAAAATTGAAGGGTGTCAGATTTCTAAAAATCAGATATCAGTCCTCTCTTGAACAATGAGAATTGGTCCCACCTTGTTATGGATTGACGGTGTCCCCCCAAATCCATATATTAAAGTCCTAAACCCCCTTCCCGCAATGTGATGGTATTTGCAGCCTTTGAGAAGTGATGAGGTTTGGATGCAGTCACAAGGGTGGGGCTCCCACGATGACATTAGTGCCCCTGTAAGAAAAGGAAGAGAGCGCGGGCTGTCCGCCATGTGAGGACACGGTGAGAAGGCGGCCGTCCCGAAGCCGGGAAGGGAGCCCTCACCTGGAACCGAGCCTGCCGGCACCTTGACCGTGGCTGCCTCCCGCACTGTGAGAAATCAGGGTCTGTGGCTTTGTGTTATGGCAGCCAGGACAGGTGAATACCCGCTTGCGCTCCTACTCAGCTGCTCTCTGGCTGCAGGCTCCAGCCGACTGGCCCTGCGGCACCCCCCGCCCCACCCTGTCCGACTCCCCTTGTCTCCGGACACTCAGCCCAACCTCCCCTGCCATTTGTGTTGGTATTGGGCCATTTTTCTCGTATACTCAGGTGATGTCACATGTTTGCATTACCTGCCTGGCCCCTGTAGACACCTGAGTTTGCAGTCCTGCCTCTCAACCCACTACTCCGATGGCTTCTTCAGACAGGCTTTGGACGTGAGGACCAGACACTGCATGTTACCCACGATGCATTCGGCTCTCCCTCTGCCCTCCTCCCACGTGCTGTGAGCTGGTCCCCTGCCCATTGGGTGAGAGAGGGAGGGTGCGCAGGGGAATAAAAGCTAGTGGGTAGAATCTGTTCATGTTTTTCTTCCGTTTCCCACCACCACCACCATCACCACCCCATAAATATTGCTTAAAACGTTCGGGCTTCTGCAGCCTGGATTCCAGTGTTAGATGCGACCTGCTTCTGCACACCATTCTCCAGTTCGTTTTTCCTGTTTACCGTGTCACTATTTCACTGTGCTCTGCAAGGGGCATCATGACTTTCAAGTATTCTGCTATCTGTACAGATCTGAGCGCTGAGGCATCAGCAGGTTGAATTTTTTTCTCCAGATCTCGCTGCCTCTCGTCACCTTCCCTGCAAACGCCAGCAGCAGAATTACAAAGCGGGACAGTAGGAAGTGGGCCATTTCTTTTCCACGTTGAACTCTGTGTATCAGCCTGGCCCTGGTGGGAGCCAGCGTCCGCCCACCAACATGGCGAGCAGATGGCGGGCCCCCAACACCCTCTTCTTTGCGGAGCCTCATATTCTTTGTGTCGCCCTGGCGTTTCAGAGAAAGGTGAATGCCGAGACGCGACACGTGGCAGATGTGAGCAGATACTGGTGGATATATCAGGTGTGCTTTTGAAAGCTAATGAAGGGAAGCTTGGATTCCAATAATTCATTCCACAGAACTGGACCGCATATCAGTGCAGGCTTAAATGACTGGCTGTGCTGTCATTTGGCACATTATTAAAATTTTTTTTTTTTTGCAGAGGAACTCATCCTTGGGAAATATTTCATGTTCTGCTGTTCCTTGAGGGAAGAGAAAAAGTTCCGGGGGTGGAAGCTAGAGTAATGTAGGTCGCAGCACAAATTCTCAATTGGATTTTCAGCAGAAAACTCAGTTGCTGTTTTCCCCACTCCCCATCCCCACCTGCTGCCTCATTCACTCTTAAAAGTTGTTCAATATATTTTATGCTGAAATATGAGCTGCCACGTTCTCCCAGGGAGCAGTGGGTTAGCTCCGGGATGAAATGCTCCAGCCGAGCACCAGCAGGGTCACCCGAACCTAAGTTGACACCTTTTGCTTTGCAAGTCACTGCTCCCATCAGAGTTCCTTCCTGGGAACCTTGAACTCGCATTGCTTCTGTGGACTGGCGCAAAACCGAGGCTCCAGGGTCCTCAGCATTGCCCTGCTAGCAGAAAGGAGCGTGGGTGCTATTCAAGAGGTCTCAAACATGCGGCTAGACTGGCAGACTGGTTAGGTGTGGACAGTGTTTTAAAATAAAATATATAAAAATATATAAGTACAAATACAATTAAATATAAAATAATCTTGTACAGTGATGGATGTTAACCAGGCTTCTTGTGATCATTCTGCCATATAGACAAAGACCAAATCATCATGTTGTACACCTGACACTATGTAATGTCATATGTCAATTGCACCTCAATTTAAAAAAAAAAAAAGACTTTTTTCCTAGTAGGTAGCATTATGAGTTATCTTCTTGCTTGTTTCCATTTTTAAAAAATGTTCCCATAATTAGTATTCATTGCTTTTTAAATAAGAAGTTATTTTCACAAAAAAAAAAGAGGGAGAGAAACAGCATATATCTCGTATACATGGAAGTGGTGATAATAACTCGGTATTATATTAACTCTAAAGGCACAGGCAATAAAAATATATAAATGTGAATGACTTCCCCTGGGATACGTGTGCCCGTCGGGCCCTTTTCGACCTCTCCCTCTTGCGTTTGCCCTTGGCCAACTTTCCTGATTTACATCAGCTACCGGCCCTCAGAGGCAGAGGAGTTTGAGACCCCTGGTAGCCAAACGGGAAGCGTGGGGCTTGGAAGCCAGCGCTGGTCCCCAGCTCTGCCACTGAGGAGGAAGGTGGTCTTGGGCGGGGACCTGCCTGAGTCTGAGTTTCCTTCTGTATAAAACAGGAAGGACCGCCCTCACTGATCAGTTGGGGTAACTGTTTGAGCGTGAATTTTTCTGAAAGCCTTTCCCTCCCTCCTGCCCCTACTGGGCACCTCCCTCTCGGGAGGAAGTGACCCAGGGCTGCCCTGGAGACAGGGCGTGGCAGCGGAGGTCTGGCTTTCCAGGGAGGCTGAGGTTAGGCCTGACGGCAGCACTCCCCACTAGGGGCCAGCCTCTCCCTCAGGAAGACGCCCAGTTCATTCCTGCTCCTTCGAAGGCCATTACCCAGAGGCCTCTCCCCTGGGGGAGACCCTGTGGCCCGGAGAGATGACATGTAAAATGTCACTTAATTACCTCCAGCCTGAGACCTGGCTGTTTCCGGGGCTGCTGTTCAGGGATGCAGCACAAGTCCCGGTGCCCAGCGTGCTGGGTGCTGGGCCTCCAGAGCAGCAGGGCTCTCACCCGGGGAGATCCAGGTGAATCACTCTTTCTGAAGGTGCTGAGGGGCGACCGCTGTCCTCGAACATTCAGATAGCCTCCCTGTCCCCTAGGCAGCCCACCAACCACAGTAATTACGATCCATTTCTGCCATTTCTTTCCATTTGGTGGTGACGGGGGAGAGAGCCCTTCCACAGAGAGGCGGGAGAAGGGGGAGGAGAAGAGGGATGACGTGGCTTTTATGATTTCCAGAAAAACTGGGGGCATCGGGGGCGTCTCCAGGACAAAAACTCTGCTGAGCGGATTCATGGAAAGTCCCCTCAAAGGGGCCTGTATTCAGCAAGCATCTCTTTCATGCAGTCGCTGTTTATTGAGCACCTACTCAGTACTCAACAAGTACTGGGGATATAGCAGAAAACAAAACAGAAAAAAAGACTAAAATGCTCTGACTTTATGGAGTAGGGGAGACGAGATGGAAAATGGACAAATATATAATACACTGCCAAATAGAAGCAAATTTGAAGCAAATTACTGCAGAGTTAAGACTAGAAAAATCACATAGGTGGTATTCTGCATAAAATGGTCGGGAAATGCCTCTCTGAGGAAGATCCTGTGAATTTCCCAGGGGAGGGTGTTCAGGCAGAGGGAACAGTAAGTGCAAAGGCCCTGAGGCAGGATCAAACTGGGTGTGTCAGCTGATGCCATGGTGGCCAGAACAGAGAGAGCCTGGCAGTGAGACTGGTGAGGAGGTGGCCAGGGCCAGATCACAGAGAGTCTCAGAGGCCATAGCAGTGACTTTGGGACTTATTCTGAGTGGGCTGGGAAGCCACCAAAGGATTTGGAGCAGGGTGTGATATGGCCTGGTTTATGTTTTTAAAGCCTCATTCTGGATGTGGGATGGAGGATGGAATTGGAGGGGGCAGGTCACAAGGAGTTGGCGACTTGGCCAAGGTGACAGGAAGGGCACTGTGACGAGCAATGGGACTGAATATATCTGAGGACTGGCTATCAGATATGAGAGAACTTCTGTGACACGCCCGGCATCCTGCCAGACCAGGCCGATGCCCCACTGCTCAGTATAGACTACCTCTGTGTTCAAGTCAGTGAACATTTATTGAGCGCCTACTCTTTACTGGTCCCGGAGCCAGCAGGGAGGTTGGTAGGCGTGTTACCCAGGTGACTAACCATGGACCCAGCACTCGGGCCAACACGTGTACAGGTGATGATACTACAAGGCAGCCTGTCTTTCCTTCATTCAGTAGGGACCTGAGAGTACCTAGTCAGGTGTTAGACTGCCTGGTTTGTACCCCAGCTCTGCCCCTGACTGGCTGTGTGACCTCGAATGGGTCACAAGCCCTCCGGCGCCCCAGTGTCTTCGTCTGCACAATGGAGATACTAATAGCATCCCCGTGACGAGGTGGCCGTGCGGGTGACATGAACACACGTACGTCAGGCTTTCAGAGCAGCGCCTTCTCATAGTAAGCTCAGTATGTGTGTCGCTGTTTTTACCAGCAGAAAGGGAACACGGGGGAGGAGAGTCTGGGGAGCAGACGTTTTGGAGGAAGTGATAAACTTATGGTATTAAAAAAAAAGTGAAGCACTACAGAAAGATATAAGACGAAGCAAACGTCACCCCACCCTCTGCTGGGTGTCGTGGCCCCACCCCCATGCTGCTATCACCATCAGGGTTCTTATGTAACTGCAGAAATTGTCAATCCTTAGGTAAGCCAGTGCCGCCCTCTGCACAGAGTTTCGTAGTTTGCCTTTTGGATCTAATAAAGCTGGCTCATCCTTTTTGGAAAACTCCATAGTGTCCATTGCAATGGCTGTTTTATAACTTATTTCACCATTGCTCTATTTGAACCTTTAAGATGTTTCTAGATTTTTCTCCCTCAGCGTTGCCAGGATCATTTCAGTAGATACACATTTCGGCAGGTAGGTCTGTAGGGTTGATGTTTAGGCTCAGACGGCATGTGCATTTAAAAAATTTTTCAGGTATCACAAACCTCACCGTCTTATACCAATTTGAGATGCAGAATTTTGATAGGCATAAAAGGGGGGAGATGTTCTTTCCAGGTGTTCAGACAGCTGCCAAGTTCAGGGAGCCCCAGGTCATCCACTGTGGCCGGAGAACAGGGCACCTATCCCTGTGATCAGGATGCTCTGGAAAGCCAGGCTGGGACCTGGGGGTGGAAGGTTCTGAGGGGGTGTCCATCTTGGTCTCCGGGAAGAGGAATCCTTTCAGGCCTTTGAGCTGCTGTCTGTCCTTTAGGGGGATCGTTCTGGGAGCTGAGGGGGAGAGCGGAGTGGGGACAGGAGACAAGGTAGGGTGCTTTCATAGTGGCCCAGAGAAAAAGGGGAGCAGGTGATGCCAAGTTTTGAGGCTGGTGGTCTGACCGTGACCAGTGATGGTCAAGGGGACAGAGCGGGGAGGCTTGGGAGCAGGCGAGGTGCAAATGAGGCGTTGGGTTTAGAAACTGGTCTCCAAGGCCCTGAAGGCAGGTTGGGAGCAAGTGAGAGGTGTGAACCCAGCACCAGGTAGGAATTCCCTCCTGGTGCTTCTCAGGAAAAATGCATCTCTAAATCTCAAGAAAAATCAGCCAAGAGATCAGGAAGAAGCATTATAATTCTCCTGTGAAAATTCAAGTGCAACAATGAACATTCCTGGTGTGCAGGAGTCCATGCCCGGGAGGCAAAAGCAGGAAGGACCCACACACACAGTTGGAGGTTAAGGTCAGGGCGTTGCTCGTAGGAGAGAGACGGTCACGATCTCATTAGTCAGTCTTGCTTTTTAGCTGGTGCCGTGTTATTAAACATGTGTTCGTGGCTCTATCTGCTGCAAACAGTGAGTCATTCTTGCAAATAAAATAAATACTAATAAGTTTATGTGCCTGGGAAACCTGATGTCAGTGGCAGTCCAAGAAATAGCAAGTTTGGTAAGCACAGTTAAGTCCTTATATTAGCGATTTCCGTACGCCATTCTGTGGGATGCTATCAACCTTGGTGGGAGACACACGGTGTGTTATTCCAACAGTCCCCGTGTGTTCGCTGGTGTCCTCCAGCGTTTGAATATTCGCTCCAGGCTGCAATCCTTTGCAAATACTACCGCACTAAATGTTTCTTCTTTATTAAACAAAATCATTTTAAATTTCCACAATAGCGAGTAAATAGTATGAAGAATGTTGGGGATATTTGAAGACTTGAGTTATGATGTCGGGAATTCCGGAAAACTCCCGGGAATTCTGACTTCTTGCCAAAGCGTCGCCTCTTTCAGGAATTTGGAAATTGTACCCACTCCTTGGGTACAATGTCCCGATACAGACTTGGGGATGGTGATCACAGAGGTGGGGAAAGGTGCCCATGGAAACGGGAGAGTAAGAAGGGTTGCGGCCAAGGATGGAAGCAGGGGACAGGGCGGCCCTGGGGGGCCAGCACAGCGGGGTCAGGGCTGCGAGGGCACAGTTTCCCAAAGAAGCCTCCCTCTGCGTGAAAGAGCTGCAGAATTAGCACCTAGTCTCAGAGCAGCAAGAATAGCAAGCTGTCCTCCTCCTCTGCTGCCAGCTTGGCTAAGGACCCACGGAGCAGGTGGCACAGCACAACTGTGGTGGCATCCCTGTCGCCCTCGTCACAGGGAGAGGGCCGCAGAGGGGAGCTGTGCCTTCTCAAGCCCCTGCCCACCTATCTCCTCCCTCCCGGTTGGGAAGGCGGGGAAGGGCTCAGCTCCACCGCCTCTGAAGGGACAGGGTTCTGGAAATGGCAGCTGCCTGAGGCTGGGGGGAGGGGGCGCGTCTGAGTCGTTCTGCATGAGAGGGCAGTTTATTCTGACGTGCAGCACTGTGCCTAGCTCGGAAATCCACTTCACTGACTGGGGAACCGCAGCCCTTTGGGGTCCTGGAATAACTTAGGTCCGATAGAGGCCGTTCGGGCTTGCAGAATCTTTGACCCTGTTCTGATGTGTTGGTGCTTCATTTGGACACGACAGGGGACACAGCACTGATGTCTCACCCTCAGCTCAGAGGGGACCGTGGACAGACTTGTCTGAATTAGAAGGGAAGCTGCAGCCTTCTGCAGTGTTTCTTGGTTCCACCTCCTATCCCCTGATTATTCATCAGGTCTGTTATTTGAGGGAGGACACAGCGCGCCCCCAGGACTGACCCCTGATTAGGACAAAGGTGGTCCTGTGGGAGGCCCCCTCCGGACTTGCTTCTGTGGTCGTTTGGCATCTTACCTTCCCAGCATCGAGGATCAACAGAGCAGACAAACACCCCAAATTTCCCCTATCGACTGGGGGACCGCGGCAGACTCAGGTGTCTGTCGGGTCCAGGCAGGTCATTTAGGTGAATGAAGCCAAACGGTGTGACGTAGGGCGGGGTGTGGGGTGGCGCTCACGGACCCTGTCCAAAGGGGCAGCCACTCTCACCCCGGCGATTATTGCCATGTGGGACTGCAGGTTGCCAGACCTTGTAATTTTCCGAGATGGCAGAAACCCATATCTAGATATAAAAACCTGATTTTTAAATTAGTTGGAACCGATTTGCGGGCTAAACAAAATGTGTGTGGGCCACATGTGACCCACTGGGTATCAAAAGGCTTCTAGGGTGAAAAGGGACCTCACAAGATGAGTCTGTTTAACACATGAGGAAATGCTGGTGGAAGCCGCCATCACCCACTCAATCCCACGGGCAGTGACAAGATACTGATCTGGTACCTCTGACACCAGATGCTCAAGACAGAGCAAGCAGCCCGTGCCACTATGCCTGAGGTCCCCTGAAGAGCTTGGGCCTGACAGGCACTGGATTTCTGCTCCACATGCAAGGATAGCCCGTCACCCTGCTGTCTCCCCATGGGGGAGGCCCTGTCTTCCCGCGGGGGGCGGGGGGGGGCCTCTTGACCAGTCACGTGTTTGGCTGTTCGGGCAAAGCCCCTGCCTGAGTCTCCCCACCTCCCCTAGGGCAGTTCTCCTTGTTGCTGGTCTCTGCGTGGTCACAGGCAGTGCTTGTTTCACCGTAAAATGAACACGGCCAGTCATGACATCGTTTCTTTTCAGCAGCTCCCCCAGGACCGGGCGTCTTTGGAGGGCCCTGCTGTCTATTCCAGGGAGCCGGCCACAGGTTACTAGGGTTGCAAGGAGATCTGGGATTCTCACCTGTTGAGTTCAAGACAAATTCTGTTCCCGGGTACGACGGACCCGAGAGGGTTTTGAGCGCCGTGGCCGCTGGGCCTTTTCATCCTGGTCTGGTCGGTGTTCCCACTTTCACGCCCTGCCCCTCCCTCTCCGGCCCCGTGGGTTTCCTCGCGCCTCTAGCCTCTGGTTGTCAACTGGGGCAATGCTGCCTCGCTCCCCAACCCCAGGGACAGTGTCAGTGAATGGAGACATTTTTGGTTGTCACAACTGGGGGGTGTGCTGCTAGCCTCCGGTGGGTAGAGGCCAGGGATGCTGCTACCCATCCCACAATGCACAGGACGGCCCCCACAGACAGCCATCTGACCCAGGATCAAGCGCCGAGGCTGAGAAACCGCGACCCAGCCCAGGAAGCGGGTCTGTCACTGGATCTTGTAGAACCAGCTACGAAGCCCTGTGGCTCCATGGCCAAGAAAGAGGGAAGGAGAGAAAAGCAGGTGTTAGGGCAGGGGCGGAAGTCCTCACGTCTACCTTGGAGGTTGGTGTTATTGTTCCCTTTTTTCAGATGAGGAATTGGAGTCCCTGCCAGTGAAGCGACCCCTGGGGTGTGGTGGGGCAGGGAGCGTAAACTGGGTCTGTGTGGTTCAGCAGCCTCTGCTGTTGGTCACCAGGACATCAAACTGCGACGCATAACAGAGCACTCCTAAATAGCTTCATGATTGGCTCTCTCCAAGATCTCAGTTTTAATTGTGGGTCCTCCATGCCCCCAGGACGAAGCCCGTGCTGCGTCACACTTGTCTTGGGCCACACTGCCTGTCCTCTGCAGGGTCTCTGGTGTGGGCTTGAGCCATTGGTCTGGCCCTGCTCTGGCCTCATGGCACACGCCTGTGATGCCCCCGCTGGGAGGTGCTGTCCGGCGTCCTACCATCTCCGCCTCTTTGGGGTTAACTCCCAAAGTAAGTGTCGCCCAGAAAGGCCTGGAAAACGGGGCTGAGGGGTTAAGGAACTCGCGAGGGCTGTGACGCAGTTGAGGGAAGTGGTCTGAGACGGCTGCTCGACGCCCCCTCCCCGCTCCTCCCCTTGCCAACTAGTTTGCTCGTTAACCGTGGCCCCTTCTTGCTGTCCATCACTGTGCTGACTCTGGGGCATTCGGACCGCACCAAAGCCCTGCTTTGGCCTTGGGAGCGCTCTCCTCTTGGCTCACAAGCTGCTGGCTTGGCCTGCGTCGCTCAGAAGATGCAACAGGTCACGGGCTGCTGAGGAACAGCACAATTCCATGTTGTTATTTTTCTTTTTCACACGTGAGAACTTGCTGTGACAGAGCTGTGGATGTTTTTCTCTCTAGCTTGTTCTGGGAAGGCAGGCTGAGAAATTACCAATGCAACAGGAGACAGGCCGTTCTGTCAGGGCTGGGGCTGGGGCTTGTTTTATGCCTTCCACGTGAAAGCGACCAGCAGAAAGGCACCATTGTTCAGAGAAAAGGCTGCAGCGAGGCAGGCCTGGGTTTCGCTTGAGGCCATGCCATGTATGAACTTGGTGAACTTGAATTAGACCCGTGAAGGGCTTTGTGCCTTGATTTCCCCATCTGTAACATGGGGCTGATAATAGCTCTACCACAGAAGGCAGATTCAAGCATTTAACAAGACAGTGCCAGAGCCCTTCACACCAGGCACTCAGCAGGCACTTCCTAGTTTAGCTGTGGCTGCAGCGATAACAGTGACCTCTTCTGTTGTTAGAAGGAGTGTACGCGGCTCGCTTCCGGGGCTCCTTAGAACCAGGGCAGGCCTTGGAGCTGTGGGGTTTTCAGAGGAACACACAGCAAGCGCGCTCGCTATTTGGGAGACAGTAGAGATTTCTCCGTGAGTGTGCCCACCATGGTCACGCCCTTTCTCCTCAAGTCTCGGTCAAGTTGACCTGGGAGGCTGAGGCTCTGTGATCTTGTTAGCATCAAGGTGGCATCCCCATGGCCAAGCCCTAAATTGCTGAGCCCAGAGGCCAGGCTGCAAAGGGCCAGGTTCCTCCCAAATAACGGACCTTCCATCCACCCCAGTAAACCGGTCAGTGTGATGAGAGTCAGACTTCACTACAATACACAAGCCAAAGCTCTGCTATGAATTCCTTTTAGGGTTCCAACAGCAGTTTGGTGCCCAACTGAAAGCAAGACTTTGAAACAGACAGACCTGGGTACAAATGTTAGCTCTACTACCTAGGAGCCTTATGACCTGGATCGCTCCGTGCCTCAGTTTCCCTATCTGTAAGACAGGGCCAGTAGCACGGACCTCGCGGGCTTGTCGAGAGGCTTAAATGGGATGTCACCCAGTAGGGGCTTCTCCGAGGGGAGCTATTGCGGCTGCTGACGCACATCCCTTGATACATTATTCAGACTCTCACTTCAGTCTCAAAATGATTTGAGTTGGCAGCTTCGATATTATTACAATTACTTGCCCTACATCATGTCTTTTATTTTTAAACATTGGAGCATCCGAAAATTCAGTGTGGAGCAAGGGAAGCAGGTTAGGTTATTTTTGGCACAAGAACCTCCATCCGATTTGGGATCAGTAAAACAAAAAAAAATTGTAAGGAGAGTTCTCTAATATCAGGGAGGTGCGGCTGCACCCCACAGGAAGCTGACTGCCCTTTGCAGACCAAATTATCCACCAAAATATAATCAGCCTCTGTGACAGCTTTTATCTCAGTGGGTCAAACAGCTTCACACCATCCTGCATGGCCCCTGCACTTTTGAAGTGACACCTATGAGTGATAACCAAGAATGGTTACTTTACTGGGTTATGTATCAGTTACCTAGTGCCACGTTAATGCTGTGCAATAAGCAGCATACAGTAATAACAACATATTGTGCATGCATTGGGTGATAGGCTGCGTTTCCTTCCATGTCTGGGGGACAGCTGGCTGCCTACTGGTCCAGGGTGGCTTTGGCTGGGACTAACAGGGCAATGGGGGCCAGCGGGCTAGCCTGGGTATGAATGGCAGAGCGCGAGAACGGAGGAAGCCCAATCATTGTAACACTTTCCAAGCTCCGACTTCGGCACATTTGCTAACAAGCATCCCACTGGCCCAGGCGAGTCCCCGGGCGGAGACCAGAGTCAGGGTGGGAGGGCGCTGCCAAGTCACGTGGCAAAGGACAAGCTGCAAAGAGGGGCGTCTAATTGGGGCCGTTTTTGCAACTACCACAGATTCATAACTTCTTCTAGGTAGGATGTGAAAGGGTGTGAGCGGGTGCCAGGGCACAGCTGTGAAGTTTTAGGCAAATGATATTTCAGCTTCTAAGGAGGCAGCAGGGAAGTCAGTGAGTAGGGCCCAGGGCGGGGCCATTTCGCTGTGTGCTGGAAAAGGGCCAAGTGAGGGCCTTTAATATGATATATTGACCAGAGTCCTGCTGGCCTTGACCTTGAAAAAAAAGCTTCTGGCATCCAGTAAAATTGACATTTCGGTATTCAGTTCTATGAACTTCAACACATGCATAGATGTGAGTAACCTTCACCCCACAATCGGGACACAGAACAGCTCCGACACCCCCTAAGCTCTCCGTGCTGTCGCTCTCTGGTCACACGCTGAGCCCGCCCTGAGCCCTGGCAGCCGCTGACCTGTTCTCCATCACCACAGCTCGCTCTCTTCACCAGTATCATCCAAACGGAATCCCACAGGCAGGAACCTCTTGCTTCCTGCCCTCGACACAGCGCCTTTGAGATTCAGCCGCGTCCCCGGGTGTGTCGTTGCTGAGTACCGACCGTTCCGTTGTCTGGATGGACCACAGCGTGCTCATCGCCTCACAGAAGACACTGGTGCTGCTCCCCGTTGTTGACAGTTTTGAATAGAGCTCATGCAGACGTCCATGTGCAGCTTTTTATGTGAACTAAAATGTCCATTTCTCGAGGGTAACTACCTAGGAGTGGGCTGGCTGGCCCCTGCGGTAAGTGTGGGAATGCTGCCAGACTGTGTCCCAAGTGGCTGTACCATTGTGCGTTCCCACCGTCGGTGCCTGAGTTTCAGATGCTCTCCATCCTCGTCAGCACTTAGTAGGGTCTTTTCCCCTTCAGCCATTCGAAAGATGCATAGTAGGTCTCATCACGGTCTTAGCTGGCATCTTCCTAATGGCTAATGATATTGATCATCTTTTCATGTGCTTATTTTTCTTACATATAGTCAGTCTCTTTGCAGAAGTGTCTATTCAAGTCTCGTGTCCATTTTTTTTTTAATTGGGTTGTTTGTCATTTTACTGGTGAGTTTTGATGGTTCTTTAAGTATTCCGTACACAAGTCCTCCATCAGAGAGGTAATTTGCAAATATTTTCCCCCAGCCTGTAACTTGCCTTTTCAGTTTTCTTAACAGAGTTTTTTTGCATAACAAAGCTTTTTAATTTTGATGAAATCCAGTTTCTCAATTTTTTCAATTGTGGATCCAGCTTTTGGTTTTTTGCCTGAAAACTCTTTGCCTAAACCAAGGTTACAAAGATTTTCTCCTGCGTTTTCTTGTAAAAGTATTAGAATTTTACATTTAGATCTGTGATTCATTTTGAGTTGACTTTTGGATAAGGTGTGAGGCCTGGGTCAAGGCTGACACACTTCCCATGACTGTACTCGTTCAGGGCCAGGTGGAGGGGGGCAGAGACCAAAAAAGGACCGAGCGTTTGTCCCGCCCTCTTGGGGCCACAGCTCTTCTGATTGAAAAGGAAGATTTCCCTCTGTATGAGTTTTCTACAGCCACTGTAAGAAGTCACGACACCCTTAGTGGCTTATAAAACACCACAAATTTATTCTCTAACAGTTTTAGAGATTGGAAGTCCAAAATGAGCCTCACTAGACTAAAGTCACGGGGTCAGCAGGGCTGGTTCCCCCTGGAGGTTCCAGGGTACAGTCTGTTCCCCGTATTTTCCAGCTTCTAGAAGCTGCCCACACTGTGGCCCCTTCTGTGTGTCACCCCAGCTTCTGCTTCCATCCACTCTCTGTGGCTGACTTCCTGCCTCCCCTATTACAGGACCCTTGTGGTTGTGTTGCCCCAACCCCAATAATCCAGGATAATCTCATCTCAAATCCTTCAGTTAACCACATCTGCAAAATCCCCTTTTTTTGTCACATAAAGGAACAGGGATTAAGACGTGGACATCTTTGGGAGCCGTTGTTCATCTTTCAGCACCCTCAGAGTGTTTGGTGCTTGAAGATGGCTGCAGGTTGGGACAGGGGAGGTCCCCCACTCCTTCTGAGTATTAACACTTTGTAAGCGGGCATTTTTCTCTATACCTGAGTTAACTCGTCTCCCGCGCTTTGGTATAAAAAGCGCTATGACGAGTTTACTCGTTTCCCGCAAACAATGTGTTAAGTGGGGCTCCCCTAGAGCCATGTCTGTCCATACCCTGCCCGCTTTCAGGCATCCAGATGCCTGGAGCACAGGCTGGAGGATACTGAAGGGGAACACAGGGCAAACTCACCGCGGATTAGAAGGTCCACCCGCCAGTATTTACTTTTCAGAGTCCTTGAACAGCTGCAGGTCTTATAGCTGCATTTGGTGGAGTGACTTTTTTCCATCTTACCCAGACCTGGACTCCCATCCGCGCTTTGTACACCAAGGTGTTGTGGATAGGTGTGCACACAAGGAAGGGGTGTGCCATGCAATCACCTATTATGCCAGGGAGTGCCGCTCAGAAACTGGACTATGGCTGGCAGTTATGACGGGCAGCGTTTCCTGAGCACCTTCTGTCTGCCAGAATCGTTCTTATTTAATTTCTATAATTCTCCCTGTGAGGGTAACTACCATGTTTAGGCCCATTTCACAGATGAAGAAACTGAGGCTCAGGGAGGCCAATGAACTTGCCAGAGGATCCACACAAATCATGGAGCCAGGTCTGTGTGCATCCAGGGCCCCAGGTCGTAGCCACTCGGCCCTACGGGGGCAACCAGACCTCTCACCACAGCCCGACCTCTCTCCTGAGCTCAGCCCTTGGCAGTGTCTCCGATTGGCCATATCAAGTCCTCTGTTAGCTGTCCTAACACCCCGTTTCTACCACCACCGGGCGGGGATGTGGGGCCCCCTGGATTCCTATCACATGTGCTTCCCTCCATCCTGGCAGCCAGTGCCTCCCGCTGACTTGAGTGTGGATGCTGTTTCTCACCCCCTCCAGTGGAAATGCCCAGAGGGCAGGAACCCTGCTCCCCCTTTTATGCCTGCTCTGGAGTTCACTGCTGTGAAATGGTAGGTGCTCAGTGAATATTTATTGCAATGAGCCAGGAGCTATTTTCCATTGATTTCCTGCAATAGGGAGCTCCCCAGACAGGATGTTTAATCCATTTAAGGAGACTTGGCTGGTCTAATAAATCCTGAAGGGCGCATGTTTGCAGCACTACTTCTGTTTTCTTCTTATAAATTGGTATAGCAAAGGTAGACCTAGTAACCAGTTAGCTCAAATCCTACAGAATGTCTCCTCCCAGACACACCCCTAAGTGGAACCGCCATTTCCGATTCAGCCTGGTGCCCCTACTGCGGCAGGGCCTGTGTTAGCACGTTACGTGCAGGATCTCAGTTAATCTGCAGTTCTAAGAGAGTAGGACCTGTTGTTATTCCCACTTTATAGGTGAGGAAATGGAGGCCTCGATTGACTGAGAGACTTGACCAAGACCGCACAGCTGATGAGTTTCAGAGCTGGCATTTAATCTTGGGCCTAACTCCTAAACTTGGGCTGTTTGAAGGTAGTGTTGGGAGCATGGACCTTGGGCCCAGGCGGTCTTGGTGTCAGGTCTCCCTGACTCTAAAGCCCCTGCATGTAAACGCTGTACTATGACAGCCTTTAAAAAAGTTATCAGCTAAATGGTAAAATAAGGTACAGGCTTCTACTAAGGGATCCGGACCACTGATAGGCACTCAAAATTCTAGATGTCCGAGTCTCTCAAGGTCCCAGAAGTATGGCATATGCCATGGGAGATGCTCTGGTTTGCAAAATTTCAGAAACCTACTTCAAATTAGCTTAAGCTGATTTGCTCATGTTACTGTAAAGCCCAGGGAAAGTACTAGCTTCAGGAATGGCTGGATCCAGAGGTTCAACCAATGTCATCAGGACTCTGTGTTGGCTTCATGTTCAAGCAGGTTTTCTCTTTCTGCTGGAAAGATGGCCCCTGGCAGCTCCAGGCCTCATAGACCCTATAGATAGATCCAGGTCCTGAAGAATAAACAGCCTTCTCACTGGCTCCATCCAGATTCTTATTCATCACATCTTTCCCTGTAGCTCCAGCAAAAATTCTAGGAAGATTCTGATTGGCCGAGCTTTGGGCCACTGTCTCATCTCTGAGCCAATGACTGTGGCTCAGGGAATCACCATCCTCCTGATTGACCAGATCTGGGGCCAAGGGGTGGGGCATGCAGCCATCTCAACTCATGGACGGAACCTGTTTGTTACAGAAGGAGGGGGGCGGCCTCCTGGAAGAAGAGAAGGTGTGTGGACAAACATATGTCTGGTCTGTGGGTCTGTTGTACAGCTGTCAGTAAAGCCACAGCCAGCTACTGTGGCACTTTTTTGTGTAAGAACCTTATGACACTTCTAGCCCCGCCTTCCACACCCACGGAGCCAGGAGGTCACACTTCTGTGCAGGGACCTTTTGCACATCCTAATGGAGTGGAAAGTGTGCCCTAACAACCCCGAGCGGTGTCACCTCTCTTTAGATATGCTGCCAGCCTATATTGGCAAGGTGGTCTAACCAGGGCGAACTCATGAATTGGGGGTTTACAGTGGGTTTGACTGGGCTTGTAGAGTCGATTTCCCAGCTGTGTCAGCTGCTGTAGAGTTTTTCTCAGCCCGTGGGGTAGAGAATTGTGAGGGACTTTCTGTGTATTTGGAAAAGAGACGTGCAGAATGAGAGGCCCTCTCACTACTCTCCTGGGAGCTGTATGTCCCTTCATCCTGGGGTTTTGAAGGTAGAATCCGGCGCCAGAGCCATTGGGAGTGGAGGCAGGACGGGCTTAGCAGAGGTCACACAGTGAGTTAATGGCTGAGGCTCTGGCCTTCTAGACCCAACCCCGACTTGTCACATTCCAAAGCCACAGGAATTACTGTTGCTCACATCACCTGGGCAAAGTTTTCCTGCAGGTTTGGCTGCTGGAGGCTGTTGTGGAGAAGAAGTCCACAGGCCTAGATTTTAAAATAACGTGTTTCCCCATGTATAAGACGCACCTCTTTTAGAAAATTTTGGGGTCTAAAAACTGGGTGCGTCTTATACAGTGGTTGTAGATTTCAAATGCCATAGATGGAACTGAGGACGAGGCAATCTATGAAGACAGTGATTCGTCATCAGACACAGATGAGGACAAGCTAATGGCTGGGAGTTTTGACAATGATGACGAGTTGTATGAATTTTATGATAAAACTTGAGTTCAATAACTTGATGTAATACTTTTTTTTTTTCAAATTTCGGGCCTCAAAATTAAGGTGTCTTATACATGGGTGCTCTTATACATGGGGAAATACGGTAAGGCTTTTTTGTTGCTAGAACACAGGCAGGATAGGGGAAGCGTTTGTCAGCCAGGGGCCGGGAACCGTGACACCCGGTCAACACACCCAGGTCCTAGCTCAGTGTCCCAGGCAGACACAACCTTACAGTCTTAGACAGTGTCCCCTGATACTCAGGAAGGGCCAGGGAAGGCGGACCCCAGAGTCCCGAAGCAGCAAATGTCAAAAGACCGGTGGATGGGCGAGCTGACACCACATGGTGGAAAGGCGCCGTGGGGCTTGTCTGGTAAAACTCAAAGGCTGTGCCATGCGTGGAGACTTTAAACTCCTTTCTGTACCTTCTCTTATTCTGACGAGGCCGATTCCTGTGTCGGGGCCCTCAATGGAGAGTTCTTTGGCACAGGAACACTCTTGCAGGACACTCCACTGAGGGATTCGTTTGCTCGGCTGGTGCTTATTAGTCAGTTGCCATTCCTGCTTCCGTGTCAGACCCTGGGGTCGGTGGTTCATGGGAAATCTCATGTATTTCTCCCAGCAGCCCTTGAGAGAGCTGCTACTGTAATTCCCTGACCATCTCCTCAGGAGGGGCTGGGACATTCAGCCCAGAGACGTGAAGTGACTTGCCGTGGGCCCCGCAGCTGTTTAACGGCAGCGCCGAGGCTCCAAAGCCCAAGTTCTCGCCTCACGCCAGGGGATTCAGCAGAAAGCTCCTTGGTGAGATGCTACAGCTTCCAAGGGAAGGGTAAAAATTCACGCATTTGCATTTGTTTTGAAGAGTTGCAGAGCTGCGCGCCCCAAGGAGTTAGCTGGGAGTGAGGGGTGTGGGTCAGGCAGCATTCTCAAAACGGGGGTCACAACATATAATTCCTCAGAGAATAATCCAGAAGAGTCAGCAGGATAACAGATCACCTGCGTGCAGAGTCCCTGGCCCATGGGGATGGGCCACCAATCAGCAGTTGGTAGGTAGTATCTCCATCATCCTCCGTTCACGTTATTCACAGATGAGGAACCTGAGGCTCAGAGGTTAGGCAGCTTGCACAAGCGCATGCAGCTGGGAAGCAGCAGAACGGGGCTTTCCCAGCCAGCTCCGGGAGACGCCACGGCCCACGCCCCAATCAGAGTGTTAGGTGCGGGCACTCTGCTAGTCCTCAGAGATGAAAGGATGAGGAAAGGAGGGCGGGGCGAATGACAGGACACAGCAGTGGCAGAGAAGGTGTGACTCCCACAGCCTAAAATACTTACTGTCTGGCCCTTTTCCCAAAAAGCTTGCCAACCTCCACCCAAACCAGTTCCCAGGAATGCCCTGGGGTGCACGGTGCCGGGAAAGACCACTTTAGAATGGAGGCCGTGAGCTAGGGTGAACTGGCTCCCATCTTAGGCAGAGTGGGACGTGACCACGGTCTGAGCTCCAGCTTGCACCCTGCACCTGCCGCTGACCAGCCGTCAGGGCAAACTTGAACAAGTTACTTTGCCGGTCCTGGCCTCAGATTCCTTGTCTGTGAAATGGGGTTGATGGTAGCTGATGCCTTATGGGCTTGTAGCGAAGGCTGCGTCTGGACAGTGACTGGCCCGTGGTAAATGCGATCGCTGTTGAACCGTATTGCTCCCTTCGGTCCTGTCAGTTTTCCTTCATAAATTTGATGATTTGTTCTTAGGTGGGTAAATGTTTATAATTGTTAGTTCTTTTTGTTGCATTGAACCTTTTATTAATATATAATATCCTCATCTCTTGTAACCTTTTTGAGGTAAAATCTATTTTGCCTGATATTAATAGCCATGTCGAGGGTGAAGGGAGACGTGTCAGCTGTGCTTTGAGATTCATTCCTTTATTTAAAATATACCTGTCGAGCCCCCTCTGCACCCTCCCAGGCACCAAGCTAGGCTTTAGGAAGACAAAACCAACAGTCTCTGTTCCCAGGGAGCTTCTGGGTCAGCTGGGGGTGCAGTCAGTGGAGGGGCCTGTCTGCAGCACCTCAGACCACTGGGGGTGGGCGTTCTGGGGGTGGCTCCTTGGCACTGCCACCCTTAGAGAGAGTGAAGCATGACCTGTGACGGCCCCAGGAGAGGTGCTCTAAGACGTGGCATGGGAGCCTGACTTGGTGTGGGGTCAGGGAGGTCTCTGCTGAATGGAGAAGAGATTAGGAGGCAGGGAGGGGTGAAGGCAGCAGGGGGGGGGGGCTGGTGATCCAACAGAATGAGATGAGGTCAGAGTCCAGGCAGGGGCCTCCGGGGCCACTGGATGCCAGCCTGAGAGCCGGGGCAGCCTTCCAAAACCAGCACCCTCTGCCTCACTGGGCATGTGGGGCTCCTGGTTGGCTTCCTCATCAGACACTGAGCGCCTGCTCTGTGCAGGCTGCAGCGGGGAGAGGCGCCATCCTCGGCTGAGCCGAGGCGCTGTAGACACAGGCCCCGCCTCCTCCCACGGCACCGCTGCCTCGTCCAGCTTCACGAATCTGTACTTCTGCAGGGCGCCCCGCTCTGCCCGCCGCCTCCCGCATCACACGGGCCTTGGGGTCTGGTTCTCCAGATCCCCCCACAGCAGGCAGAGGTGGGAGGCCCTTTTGGGAGCAGAAATACCAAGAAGGGAGGAGAGTTGGGGGAGCCTGAGCAGCCCAGGAATGGGGGGTGTTTATTCTGTTCTTTGGGGGGACTGTAGCTTGTACATCTGGATGTCACAAAAAACACGACTGGAAAGAATGGGGCAGCCTGGGTTTAGGTCCCCAGTCTGTCACTTGGATGCATGACCTTGGACAATTTATTCTCCTCTGCACCTCACATATCTTCATCCATAAAATGGAGCTAATAACCCACACCCCATAGCGTGGCGGTGGGTGGGGACACAGAGAATATAAAGCAACCAGGCACACAATAGGTGCTCAAGGCCATAAAGTAAAATTTCCCTTCGCCATCCTTTGTCCAACCCAAGGAGGAGAATACAAGTAGAATATAAAACTAGACCGATTGATTAATAATTATAAACAATTATAAAGAACAAAGCGGGGGGAATCTTTATTTCTTCATACATATAGAACCACTGCGATTAAGGCTGTTGTTTTGACTGGAAAACTAAGAAAACATGATGAGAAAATTATAGAGACATTTAAGCAGCTATCTCCTATGCATGGATTTTTATTAAAGGAAGCTTTAAATATAAACTATTAGGATTCCTTTCAAACTACGTAAAACTAAAGAGATTAAAATGAGTCTAAACACTGAAAGGTAAGCTCAGGCTGCTTGGTTCTCCCCAGGATCTGTCGGAGTTCCGGGCACAGCCACAGCCGCTTCCGCCTGGGGGGCCAGGAGGGCAGATGGAAGTCAGAGCGGGGTCTGAGCAGGGAGGAGGTGGAGGGAGATTCCTCAGTCCATCTGTCCATCCATCCCCCCAACATTACTTACTGTGCATCTACTATGTGCTAGGCACCATTTCAGATACTGATAGTTCAACAGTGACTAAAACAAAGTCCCTGTCCTCATGGACATTCGAGGCAGGTAGACAGGCAATGAGCAAGTAAATGTATGTATGTCAGGTGGTGAGTGCTCAGAGAAAACCAAAACAGGAAAGGATGTGACCGGGGGTGTAGGGGAAGGGGCCTGGTGGCGATGGTTCCGTGTGCTTGGGGAAGGAAGGCCACAAGGGTAGTTTGACACAGCGTGGCAACCTGAGGGACTGAGTCAGGCAGAGGAAGCAGCACGTGCAAAGGCCCTGAGACAGCGCGTGCTCGGCTCGCCGCAGGCACAGCAAGGAAGCAGTATAACCGGAGCAGAGGGAACCAAGGGAAAGAGCAGCGGAGCTGAGGTCAGGGAGGTGACGGGGACGGCTGGGTCACACAGGGCCTGGTTGTCAAGCGAGGGCTCTGGCTGCCACTTTGAGGGAAACGGTAACCATCAGAGGGGAAAGGCTTTCTGGTGAATGATGACATGTGACCAGAAAGCTAGCAGGGAGGTCAGGCCGAGGACGGTGTGGCCGCCCGGGCGAGAGGAGATGGTGGCTGGGTGAGGCCGGGAAGGGCAGTGGTGAGCAGCCGTCACGCTGGGGCAGGCAGGACTTGCAGATGGGTTGACGTGGGTGGGAGGGAAAAACAGGAGCTGAGATGGCACCGAGGTGGTTGGTGTGTGGACCTGGAAGAAAAGAGCTGCCATTTACGGAGCCGGGACAGCCGAGGGCGTCGGGGGGATGAGTGGTGGCCCTGGGCACGTTACCTCTGCGATGCTTGTCAGGCTTGCACGTGGGCCCCGAGTCCAGCGTTCACGATGGTGATCTGGCTGGGACTAGAATCTTAGGAGTCACCACATGCAGGTGGCACTTAATGCCATGAGACTGAGTGATGTTGCTAAGGAGTGAGGACAGAGAAGAGGGGAGGACTGAGAGGGACCCCTACTCCACTCCCCACCCCCCATTATAGAGGGACCAGCAGAGGAGACAGGAGGGGCCGCCAGGGAGCGCTGAGAAGAACCCAGCTGGGAGCAGAGGGAGAGTGAGCCCGGGTAGGGGGGCAGACAGAGCGAGGCCTGGGCCCTCCCCACCTGGAAGACCCTCCGAACTTTGTCCAGGGGCTGCACTGTGGTGGAGAGCACCACGCTGGGGGTCAGGGGGCCCTGTGCCTCAGACGCAGCCCCACACTGGGCAGCCATGTGGGCGCCTCGGGCAGTTACCCCGAGAGCTCAGTCTGGACGGGGTGCTGACGTCCGTCTCGAGGGGGGTCTCTGCCTACGGTGATTTCCTTGCTCCTCTTGGTCTGTGCCCACAGCTGCTGCTCCGCGTGACCCCCCGAGGAGCCAGCTGCCTCCAGGTGCTGGATGTGGAGAGAGGGTGGTGTGACGGGCGAGCTGCATGCCTCGTCTTCTCCGCCACCTCCGCACAGAGCTTTCTCTGCCTCGGCGTGGGGCCTGCCCCATCGTCCCATTCTTCTCCAGATGACACCCTTGACCTGGGAGAGCGGTGGCCGTATCAGTAAGACGACGCCCTGCTATGGCCACATGCCCGCCTTTCAGTTTCTGACACATGGACGACCCCGCCCTAAGCTGGGGCCCTGGCACGGTTTGCTGAGGGCAGAGTGCTCCTAAAGGCGGGCTGGGGTCTGGGGGGAGCACAGCAGGAGCGGAAGGGTGCCCACTGGGCAGAGGGCGGCTGGGCCTTTCTTTAAACAGCTGGAGGGACACTCCAGGGATGCAGGTCCCCTCCCTGTGCATCAGCTCCTCGCCTCTAAAGCGAGTATTGCACAAAGGGTCTCTAAGACCCTCTCAATGCCCTCACAGGAGCAGGGGCAGGTTTCTGCAGTGGATGAGAGGAAGTGAAGCATTTTGGGTCGGAGGAAATACACCCACGCCCTGGCCGATGTACCAGCCCGGCAGGCTCCCTGGGGGAGGTGGCGTCAGTCCCCAAGTGGCTTCACCTCAGCCTCGTTGAGTCAGCACCCAGAATGCTCATCCATTTGGGTCCAACTGTGGACCACCGCCACAGGCACTCACGTGGGCGCCTTCCCGGGCTGACCCCTAGCACACAGGCCGCCCCTCCCCCTCTGCCCCCTTGGCTGACCCAGCTGATGAGGCCCAGCCTCGCTCTGGCTCAGTCCCGAGGTGACGTCAGCATGCTCCTCAGACTATGCTCTGGGCGGCCACTGCCAGCTGAACAGGGCTGGGTCGGAGGACGCCCCTGACTTGTGGTTCTTATAAAATAACAGTAATGATGGTAATTGCAGCTGTCATTGATCGAGAACCTCCCACCTCTGAGACGGGGAAATGCTGCGTATGCCGCTTCCAGCCCCATCTTCAGCCCTGCAGTGCAGCTGCTGCTGTCGCCTTTGTGTGAGTGAGCAAGTTGAGGCTCCGTCGATGAAGCGACTCCCCTGAGATCCTAAACCTGACCTTCCTGACTCGAGTCGGGGCCTTCCTCTTCCCTGCGGCAGCTCCTCTCAGCAGGGGCACCCCCAAAAGACGCCTGGGCTAAAAGCAGCACCGTGGCTGCAGCCTGCTCTATATATAGGACGCGGGTGGCAGAGGAACCCAAGCCGCGAGAAAGCCGCTGCTTTGATGCCTGACCTAGAAAGCCCGCCGTTACTAGGGCTCCAGTGCGGAGAGCTGGGCGCTGCACTGTGCTTTGCCTCTCTCCAGATAAGCACGGTGACCGCAGCCGCCGCCGTGCACTTCCTGCGGGCTGCTCCCTGGGCTGGCTGCTTTTGCTCGTGTGTCCCAGCGCTGCTTTACAAAATGCTCAGGAAGGGAGTGACCGGTTTTTATACCCATGTAAGAAATGAGGAACCTGAGACTCCAGTTGCTGGAGTAACTCCCCCCAAGGTCGGCAGGTGTCGGGGCCAGGATTTGAACCCAGGGAGGCAGCGGCTCCCCCCCCTTCCGCGCAGTGTTCTGTCCGCTCCGTGGTGCTGCCAGAGGAACTGTCAGAACGAGGACGGCAGGTGGCCGGGGGAGGGCAGGCGCTAAGCCCAGATGGACCTGCGTGTGACTCTGTCCACTACTTCTCACTGCGGGTGCTTCCTGACCCCCGTGTCCTCATCTATAAAACGCGCTTATCATCACCTCAGAGGGTGGTAGGAGAGGTAACACCTCATCTAACCTCCGGGGGTCACAGCCTGCTCTCAGCGCTTGGCGTGTTCAGGCATTTGAGCCTCACAAGCTTCAGTAGTCCCTGGTCCGATCCTCGCCTACCAGATGAAGGCACAGTGAGGGGAGGAGCCTGCCCAGGTGGCTCAGCCTCTCAGGGAAGGGCAGGATGGGAACCCGGCCGTGTGCCTGCTGACTCGCGCGCTCAGTTGAACAAGACAGTCTAAGGGCAGGCACGCTGCCGGGCGCACAGCAGGCGCTCAGAGTCACTTCAGTGAGTGCTCGGAAGAAACTCCAAACGGCCACCTCGGGCGGGCTGGGACCCGGTGTCCGGGTTTGTCTCCAGGGGACATCTTGTTCCCACGACACTTCTGTCCCAGAATTCCCCACGGTCTTGGGCCAGGCCAGCAGGGCTGAAAGCCCCCGAGTGGCACGGCGAGTGGCAGCCTGGGCGCCACCCTGCCAATGTGTTGGGCCTGCGTTCTCTGGTAGAACCTTCTCTCCAGGGCCTCCTCCTGCGAAACTGAGTTACCTTACGCAGCAGAACACCATCCCTCTAAAGATGCCCCTGTCTTAATCCCGGGACCTGTGACTGTTATGTGGCCGGAAGGAATGGGAAGTAGGCTGCCCATCAGCTGACCTTAAACTAGGTGACCCCAGTGTGGTCACAGAGGTCCTTAGACATGGAACGGGGGGCAGGAGAGCCGCCGGGGTCAGAGAGGTGTGACGAACAGGGCGTACTGGCTTTGAGACCAGAAGGGGCCCCGAGCGAAGGAACACAGGCGGCCGCCAGAAACTGGAGATGGCCAGAAAACACGTTCCCCAGAGGCTCCAGGAGGAGGCAGCCTGCTGACCCGAGTCTAGGCCGCTGACACGTCCATGCTGCTTTAAGGCACTAAGGTTTTAGTAGCTTGTTACAGCAGCCACAGGACGTGACTCCCCCACTGCGTCGCCCGCTGCCCCAACCGGGTGTTTTCCCGGCCTGCCCGCCCCAGCCCCTTGGGAGATCGCATGCCTTCCAAGGCCCAGGTCAGATGTCACCTGCTTTGTGACCAGCCCCAACTCCCCTTCATGCAGCCTCTCTGTGGCATCTGAGGCACTCTCTCTGGCTGGCTTCTCATAGAGTGTAGGGACAGTTGGTTACAGTTTGTGTCATCTCTGACCTGTGTGCCTTGAGGGTGAGGCCCTCTGGGAATTACCCCTGTCTGGGGCCCCCTGTGGGCTCTCGGTAAAGGTGGCTTGAACTGGAGTCTCTCCTGCTTAAGCCACAGCCCCCAGCTGGGCCCAGCACAGCAGGGTGTCCCAGTGTGCAAGGCGGCAGGTCATGGACTCACGGCGCTGTCTGTGGCGAGCCTTGCTCTCCAGCTAAACCTGCGGGGGCTCTGGGTCCACGGCTGGACCCGTGTTGTGCCTGGCCCAGGGCAGGCCTGGCCAGCTCTCAGTTGCTCCAGTCTCCAGCCAGGGTCCTTGGTGTGTATCCTGAAGATGCCGGCATTTATTTGGGCAGCTGGTATTTGGGGGAAGCCGCAGGAAACAGGACAGATGAGGCCCCGCTTGTCTGGTGATTTGGGTCTGCTGGGATCAGGGCAGATATCTCTGAAGAAGGGACAAGTTGGTGACGTTGGGGACTCCAGGCAGGCATTCCAGCATGGAGCACGAGAGGGTGGAGCAAACAGGAACAGATCGTACGACATCTTGGAACTTAGGCCACACTCGCAGCTGGGCCTTCATCGTAGCGTTTGGCTTTCTGTTAAGTGACGTCATTTCTTGGGGACACAGCATATGGAGAGTGCTGGGGTAGAATTTTGACCTTTTATGTAATGAGTTTCATCACTGTCATGTTTGCCGTGTGCTGTGTATCTGCAGGCCGGACCCACGCGCAAGAGGCTTTGCGTCAGGGTCCTCTGGATTCTCTCACCCGGCCGGCTAGGGCTGGAGCAGGGCTCCTCCCAGGACCCCGGCCCGAATGCCATGCCTTCTGCGCACGTCTCTGAAACGCCAGCTCGAGGTGATCCCAAAGCCTGGCATCCTGGTGTCCTGGATGCTGCTCGGGAACCAGTGGAGTGGCCGAGAGAAATCTGTTCTGTAATTTAGCCTGAAATGTGTTTGGTAATAAGCAGATGGATGATCTCTGTTTGCAGTCAAGTGCTCGTGAAGGACAGAGGCCCTTTCGTGGGCCTGTGCTGTGGGCCAGGAGACCATGCCTGCTTGGCCTTGTGCAGCCTCTGATGGACACAACTGGGATGAGACAGCCAAAATAATTAGACTAGAACAGGGCCTAAACTACGGCCCACGGGCCACACCCCGCCCACGGGCCACACCCCACCCACGGCCTGTTTTTGTAAATGAAGACTTCCCAGAAGTACCCATTCATTTACATACTGGCTCAGGTGCATTCAATGCATTCATGCTACAGGGGCACTGCTGAGCAGTTGCAATAGAGACCATGTCATGTGGTCCATGGAGCCTAAAACATTCCCTGTCTGACCCTTTAGAGAAGCAGCATGCCAACCCTGGATGAGAGTATCGGCTGATTTAGATGTGACGATACGGGAAATCTCGGCGATCCACAGCGTAGCGCAGAGCGCACATTTCCATTTTTACAGAGCAAACAAGACGTGTGTGTAGTATATATGCATATGTATACGTATATATGTGCACGTACACACACGTATATATTTGTATGCTCTCTGTGAATGGATAGCTCTAAAAGATACATTAAAAAGTGATAACTCTGGTTGCCTGGAGACGGGGGTGGGGAGGCTTCTCTTTTTATACGTTTACCTCTACATGCTTTTTTATTTTGCACCACTTTGTGTTACCTAGTCAAAAAAAAAAAAAGGAAATGATTTAGCTCAAAAAGTCTGTTGAGGCTGGTGCGTTGAGAGAAAGTAGATGGAGGAAGAATATCTTTCGCCTTATTTTAGCTCTTTAAGGAAGATAGAGCTATGTCTTTTTTTTTTTAATTTGAGTGGTCTTTTCATAACAGACTTTTTCTGGGAGGAAACCTGCGAGGAAAGTTCAGAATTGCCAGTTACATTAAAATGGAAATGAATGTTCAGTTCCGCGTAAAGCTAGAAAGGCTTGGGGCACAGTGGGGAGCGATCTAAGCATTTCTTCACCGCGGGTCAAGCAATCAGTGATCCTAATAAGCTAAGTGCAGCCTGGAGAGGGGACCAGACTCTCTTCGTCGTCTGGTGAGCTTCTCTTTCCCTGTGAGGCCTGATCTGGTCTGGAGTAGTGAAGCAAGGAGACCCAGCTGCTGGGGAAGTGCTGGAAAGCCTTTCACCACCCATGCGGCTCTCCCGCCAGCGAACCTTCACAGACAGGCTGAGCTCAGATCTGCCCTCTTCCAAGGACGGTTTAAAATCCTTTCTCCAGGAAGTTCAGACACTATCAAGTGCTCAGTTTGCCAACCCACCAAAAAGCCACCTTTGACCTCAGAGATAAATGGCATTGTTGTCTTTTTAGCTGGTCTTTACCTTTGTAGGATTTCCTCCATGGCACACTTGCTTTAAAGCCGTGGTTCTCGGCCCCGGCTTGCACACTGGACCACCTGGCATGCTCCTGAATACAGAGGCCACCCCCGCCCAGGTCAGCACAGCATAAATCTTTGGAGCTGGGGCCTGAGCATGAGTATCGTTTTTCTAAGTTGCCCAGGTGATTGAAGTACAGCCGGGGTTGAAAACCCCTGCTTTAAAAACACTGGAACAGTCGCTGGCCCTGGGGTCAGACCTGGGTCTGAACATGAACTCAGCCGCCCACAGTGCCACCTGGCCCAGTCGCTTTCTCTCCCAGCCTCGGTTCCCACGTCTGTGTGATAGGAGCGGTGCCACCTCCCTCACAGCTGGCTCACCGCCTGGTTCACGTGACCAGCAGCCCCTCCGTCTCATGTGCATCGTGGGACAGCACATGCACTTCGGAGTCACATTTCCCGATCCCAGCTCTGCCACTCAACATCTGGGCAACAGGGGACAAACTCTGACATTTGCGAGCCCCCGTCTTCTCATCTAAAAAGTGGGATCATCATACCCAATGCACAGGGCTGCCGTGAGAATTCACCCAGACGACCTTCTCCCGGGCTGTCCCCAGAGCAGAGTACGTGCTCAGTAGTGGCAGCTCCCGCGGGCCTGCCTCACATCATGACCCAGGGCTGTGAGTCAGAGATCGGATAGTAAATGCTTTCAGCTTTGCAGGCTCCTGAGTCCCTACCACTACTCTGCTCCGCCGTTGTAGGGTGAATGCACCATAGACAATATGGAAATGAGTGGAGGGCCATGTTCCAGTAAAACTTTATTTACAAAAACAGGTGGACCCTGTGGTTCGCCAGCCCCTGCTTTAAGTTAATCTGTGGGTTCTGCATTTCTTGTTCGCTTCAGCATTGTAATGTAGGGTAGGAATGTATTTACCTATCATGTTGTAGAACGGGACCGCCCCGAGGATGAGAAGGATGGTGCTCTGCTTCCGGGGCAGGGCCTGAGATGCCCGCTGCCAGCCGCCCACCTCCAGCCCCCTCACGTTGGTGCTCCGAACCTTGGGTCAGTTAACCTCTGCGCCTCAGCTTCCTCACCTGAAAAAGAGGGTGGGGGTGTAAGAGCTGGATGGACCCCCCTTTGCTGACTTCGTGGGGCTACAATGAATGAATACATGTAAAGCAGCCAGGACGGTGCCTGACAAGGGTCATGTTCAAACGGGAACAGTCTTCCAGGAAGTCTCTCTGGTGGAGGGGGCATCGCCTGTCAGCTGGTTGGCAGGAGCGTGGGGTTTATTTAGAGGGCAGCAGGCAGCCTCTAGCTGTGGTCAAGGGACCGTGACTCGATCAGCTCTGTTTTAGGAAGCTGTGTAAACCTCATCAGAGGCGCTCGCTGTCCTCGGACAATCAGTGGGTCAGGCGTGGCCTGGGGTTGCAGGCTGGGTGGGTCTCAGGCCTCTGGCTCTCAGCTCTGATCAGCTGGGGGCTTTTGATGCCTTAGTGCACAACTGCCATTCTTTTCAGGGGCAAAGCTAGAGGATGGGGACTCGGGGACAGTGAAGCCAAGAGGGTGGGCAAACCCAGCCCGAAAAGTCGGCAACAGGGAGACAGGAGATGCCTCAGCCTCCCAGAGCTCACTGGAGAAGGTGGTGAGTTGAACTGGTTATAAGCAATTCTCGTCGCTGGCAAACAGCTTGGATGTGGCCCAGATGGCTCAAGCAGGCACAGCTGGTGTATGCTGGCCGTGACCGTGTGGGCAGGGGGCCCATGCGGCTGCTCCTTGGGGCCCTTGAGGCAGCAGCCCAGGGGTGTCCATGTGGTGTTTTCATCTTTGTGTTTTTCACTGATTGAGTTGTGCAACCAAGGTCTAGTTGAGGACATTTTAAACACCATGATTAACCAGAGCAAATGTGAACATGGCCCGTCACCACCACTGTCCTGGTCTCTGCTTGTCCGTGCACGGTGACACCCACGTGGCATCAGAGGCTGAGGTTTTAGTAAAGGTAAGATCATACGTCATGTCTGGTTCTGTAACCTGTTGTTTCGCTTCAACACCTTGAAGGTGTTTCAGCCTCTGTAATGCTAGGCAGCATGGGCTTTTTAAGACTGTTCCCTGTCCCATCCATGGCATGGTGTCTCCTGCCTGTGGGCAGAGAGCTGGCTTCCACGCCCCCTTATCGGAACCACACTGCACGGACCGTCCCCACACACACATCTCTGATGCACAAGTACGTCTGTGGGAGGGATGCCTGGAGGGCTGGCACAGATGTGTTTAAGTGGGTGCCTGCACGTGGACACACACGCAGTTCTCTCAGTGTTCCTAAAAGCTTTCACCAGTTTGTGCATCTACCGACCACACGCAACCAGCCTTTGCCAGCATCCCCAGCAGCGCCTGGCAACTGCTGTCTTTTAGCTCTTGCTGGTTGGCATTTCCCCACTGGCTCACGAGGGTACCTACGCTGGCTGTGTCGTGTGCCCCTGTAGGACTCGGTGGCACCCACTCGCTAGGTGCTGTGGTTACAGCTGTGCACAAGACCCACAAAGATACGCCTGCACACCATACAGCATGATAGACAGTGCTGAGGCAGGGGTAGGAAATGGGGAGGGGGCAGCGGTAAGGCAGGCCACACGGAGAACCACGGCCGGAAGGAGGTGAGGGACAGGGCCGGGCACAGAGCCTTCCTTTCCTCAGGGATGAAGAGACAAGTGGCCACAAAGGCCCCAGGGCAGGAGTGTGCCCAGTGCCTGCTGAGGACTCTGGAGTGTAGAGTATCAACACAGAAGGGAGGGGTCGGAGGGTGGGGAGCAGAGGGACGCCACCGCCGGGCTAGTTCTTCCAGCTGGACCCCTCGAGGGCGGGCCGGGGGTGGGGACTTCACCCGGAGCCACAGGCCACCTCCCGCCCGAGCAGGGACTCTGCTGCTTGGCACCTGGTATGGCCCTCACAGATAGCTGTCGGCAGAATCACTGCACAACACGCTTTCCTTCTGGGACGTGTCGCGGGATCCCTCCCTGCGTGTCCGCTGGGCTGTCGGCCGTCGCTGGCTTGTGGGGGTCCTTGACACTCTGGACATTTCATTACCTGCCTCGCCCCCCTCTGCCTGTTGTTTAAGAGGGTCACAGCGCTCCGTCTGTGCGTTTATGGATTTTTGCAGATGGTGTTATGTCTGGTCACTTCACACTGACTTGTCATGTCACCTTTACGGTTCCCTGTGCTAGTTGGGTCCCTGCTGTCATATCGTCATAACCAGCGTAGCATTTGCCTGATGCCACACATTTGGGTGATGCTTTGGAGGGGGTTACTTTTCTTACTAACCTCATAAAAGTAACATTATCTACTTTCTATGAGAAGTGAGCATGGATTATTACTCGCTTTCTCAAATTGAACCTCAGAGGTATTAAATGGCTTTTTCACAGTCAGGAATTCACCCTGGGGCTTTCTGAGTCCAAGGCCCGTGTTCTGGCATTACACGTCACACACCGCCTCCTCCCCTAGGTTGGCATGTTTAAGGTGCTGTCAGACCAGGAGGACGAGGCCGGTGTGGATGAGGGTGGCATTTGCAGGCCACTTTGACTTCACTAGAATGGTTAAGTACACCAGACGTCATCCGGGACTAGTGGTGAAGATGACACCTCAGAGTGACAGGTGCTGTAAGGAAACTAAGTGACGTGACGGCGTATGACTGGAGGTGACTTTTAAGTGAGACCTGAGGCACAAGGACTTAAGAGCAGTCTCAGTACCGCTGGAGGAGGTGAGGTCAGAATTGTAGCCATGGCTGCAATTGCGTCTGAGTGCCGGGGAGGCGGCAGAGGGGGCGGGATAACTGGCTGAATTGCACAGGAATCTCGTGGAAGCAGGCCATTCGGAGATCTGCTGAGAGAGTCCAGGCAAGAGGTGATGATGGTGGCTGGACCCAGGCTGGTCACAGTGGAGGCGGAGAAGGGTGAAGGACTGGGCATGTTGATGGGTCAGGGGTGGAATGGGACGGGAAGGGGAGAGACCGAGGCGCTGTGCCAGCTTCCGGCGTGAGCAGGTCGGAGGGGAGTCGCACCACTTACTAACGCGGAGAAGGCCAGAGAAGGAACAAACGTTTGATGGGGAAAATCATTTTCCATTTTGGCGACGCTCAAGACAGGGCTAGATGTGCAGGTGGGTCCAATGCCTGCACTGACTCTGGAGCCCCCGGGGGAAGGTGGGGCTGAAATGCACACACGGGGAGTTGGCACCATTTAGACAGATGTGAAGCCACTGGCCTGGGCGAGACCACACGGAGGGAGTGTACAGAGACAGGCAGAGAAGCAAGGCCTGGCACCCTCCACCATGAGTGGCAAAGCGGTGGAGGGTGCAGTCACGAAAGCCCAGAGGAGGAGGGGTCCGTCCTCCACGTCAGATGCTGCTGAGAGGTCAAGGTCACTGCAGGCCCTGCCCACAGGGAGGTAGCCGGAGGGCTTTAAAGTGAGAAATACCACAGGAAGGAACCCTGCAGACAGGGGCAGGAAGGCTGCAGAGCTCAGCCCTGGAGCAAGTCCTGGGGAGGGGCTGGTCTTCAATAGTAGGGGACAGGGGGCATGTGCCAGTGACCTGGCAGGCAGGGGATGAGGGAGAGCCCCTGCTGCTGCTTCCTGGGTGAAAGCAGGGTGGGAGGGAGATAGTTTGAGATGAGAGAAGGAATAAACTAACTCTGAGTGGGGCCGGGCCGGGCTGGAGGGCAGGGCAGCAGGGCCTGCGGAGTCAGCCTGGAGCTGAGAATCAGCCGCCTCGCCTCTCCCAGCCTCTCTCCTCCGGGCTCTGCTGCTCAGGTTTTGTGATGGGAGCTGAGCTCCACAAGGAAGTGGGCAGTGGTTACCATGGAGACATTCGTGAGGCCTGCCCTGTAAGAAGGAAAGTGAGGGCTGAGAAAGGGACGGAGATGGGACAGTGGCAGGATTCAGAGTCCTGATGGAGAATGGGCAGAGGCAGGTATAGAGGAAGTGAGCGGAAGACGCATCCAGCCGTTTTCAGCAGTCTCTCAGGTGAACACCCCTAACCCAGGACCTGAGGTGTAGACCTTGTGAAATGTCATTCCGGAGGCTCCCAGCCAGGGGCCCAGTGCAGCCCTGTCAGCATCAGCCCCATCGGTGACAGTCAGAATCTTACCCAGCGTGGTTTGCAGCCATGAAATCATCAAAGCTGACTGCGCACACCGGTAGGCAGGAAGTAGTGATTGCACTGACTTAGGCTGTCCTCCTTGGCTCACTTTTTTAAATAGTGTAATTCACCCCAGGAACACACACGCCCTGCCTTCCGCGCCGGCGCCACCGCCCACCTGTCACTTTCTGCACCTTCCCTCCAGCCCAGCCGCTCCCAGTTCCATCTCCAAGCACAGAAGACCCCCGTTCTCCCTTCCCCCTGACTGGCCCTCGCGCCCCTGCCCGCTCTCTCTCCAGCACCCTTGCCCGTCGTCGCTGGCCCTGGGGCACTCCCTCTGCCCCTCGCGGCTCTGACCTGAGGCTGTTTCTCCTGGGCCACCCCAGCCCCACAGGGTGGTCTTTAGAAGCTGTACATCCAAAGCGGGTTACGCCCCTGAGGGGGCACCCAGGGGCTCATGTGGCAGTCCACGATCCAGCCCCTGCCAGCTTCTCTGGCCATCAGAGCCCCTCGTGACAGAGAGCACGCCCCACGTCGTCGTGTTTAATCTCACAGCCCCATTTTTCAGATGGTAATAATAGAGATTAAGAGACTTTTCTTAGGAACAAGGCTGACCTAATAATTAAGGTCCTGAAAGACATTTCTTAAACAGATGATTTTACAGGAGCTAAACAGATGGGGGGCTGGGGGAGCATGAAAAGGCTCACATGAAGTAAGTAAATTCATAACCAAAATTGCAGACTCTCCCCCGTCCCCGTTAGGCCTTGTTTTTTCTGCAAATACCACTCTGTCACCTGTCACTTAGCCCCGAGTAGGAGGAGAACTTGCTCCTGTCAGAGGGGACAACCTGCTGTGTCACATAGGAGGCGGGTGGCATTGCACCAGTCCCTGCAGCTCTGGAAGCCACAGTCAGTGCTAGCTTCTTGAGCCCCTGCTTCCGGTGGTTGACAGGAGGGAGAAGCAGATGAGAGGATGGAGCTTAGACCTGCACCTGCCACATGGCAGGCGCTCAGTAAACGTTACCTGATACGATTCTACATCATCACTGTCACTACCATTGTCCAGGCCACGTCACCAGCATCTGTGGCACTCTGCGAACAGAATGCCTTGATTTAAAAGAACGTCGAATTTCAAAGCAATGTTTTTTATCTAGGAAGTAGCCATTTTCATTCTGAAAGATTCACTACAAGAAATACACATAAAATATACACATGCCACTGACTATCCTAAGAGGGGTCGGCCACCAAGCACGGGCTTACACGCTAGTTCTGGTCCCTTCTTCATGCCTGGATGTATCTGCTCCTGTTTTGTTTTCTTTAAACAATTAGCCTGTGTCACTCTTGTTTAACTTTTTCTAATAAGAGGATTCTCTAAGTGTTTGCTTCCCTTTTTACCGCCATTTCATTTGCGTTTCTAGAACAGTAATTACCTGGCTGGAGCTTGGAGTAGAAAAGCTTAAAGATAAAATACTCGACACCTATAGACAAACAGTTCTATCAAAGGCACATTTGAAAGGTGACAACAGAGTCGTGGGTTTACTGAGCGGGGTTTGCCTTCATCGGGGACAGTGTGCCCTCTGGAGTTTGGGCTGTTCGGTCTCCAAAGCCCAGGATGTCCTAGGGGAGGCAGTCCGTCCCCTCTCCCCGATTCCTCCCTGCTAGTCACGCACCCCCCCCCCAGCCTGCTTTTCTGGGGACACTCCTTGCAGCCTCCCCTGGTGCAGCTCCTTTCTATCTGTGTGGCTGAAACCCCTCCCCATAGCTCCTGGAGGATGGTCTGTCTGTCTGCTGTCTGTACCTCTCAGAAACTAGTGAGCACAGAGGCCTGGGCTCGTGGCCCCTGCCTAACTGCCAGGTCTCGTGTCGCCTGGTTGTGGGCTCTGGGGTCCAACTGCACATTCAGGACCAGCCTCTGTGCCTCACTTGCCGTGGGACCCAGCAAGTGACCCACCCTCTCTGCTTCGTGTCCACCTCTGTAAAGCTGAGATGATCATTACAGCACCTCCCTCCTAAGGCCAAGGAGGATATGAGAATTTGTGTGATTTTCAGCCCAAGACGTGACAGGCAGCAGCCTGGAATCCATCCACACTGATGACAGCCCCTGGTGCCTTTGGGGTCAGGAACTGTGGGGATCGAAAAACCCCAGCCACAGTCCTGCCTGCAGGGAGCCCCCGTTACGGCCACAGCCATTTCCGGGTCGCGTGTGGATGGTGAAGCTCAGGGGGCCCATGATGAAGTAGCAAGGGGCAGAGGCCTTGTTCCACCAGCCCACCAGGCGGGGGTCCCCAGGGGACCTGTAAGACGTTAGCAGATGACAGGGAGTGCGTGGGTGCAGTCAGATCCCCCATGGAGCCCCATCACAGGGTCCTGAGCCCCAAGATGGACCTACAAACGAATTCAAAGGTTCTTTAGCCTGGCACACTTAACCGACATGTCTCTTGCAGCCTCTCGACCACCAGACGTGGGTGTGGGGCCAGGCCACCCTCCTAGCCCGCAGACCCGAGGGCACAAGATGCAAAGTGGGCAGCACTGCACGGGCTGCCACCCTAGAAGCAGAACCGGCTCCCAGCTCCCCCCCACACACACACACAGACTTCATCTCAGGGGACAGCGGCCACATCTTCTCGGTCCCAGCTATGACTGGCTCAGCTTGGCCCCGGCGGAGCCACCCTCCAAGCTCCTGAAAGTGGCCCCCAGCAGACCAGCCTTCGAAAGCCGGTTGGTTGATAAGTGAAATGAAAACCTAATTTGTCCCGGAGGCCATTTTCACTGATGAGTGGCTGAGACTGTCCGATCAATTTCCCCTGTGTGCTGGGACTGGGACACCCTGGCAGTGCACCCTGGAGGCTTATTACAAAGCAAAGGCACCCTGGGGCTCCTGGCAGGGGCCGCTTGCACAGACATGGCTCCTGTGGCGTCACCAGCAGTGGGAGGGACTGATCAGACCATTGAGCTTCTGAAATGAATACCGAGCTGGTGACAGGAATGGGAGCCCCCATGGGGAGAGGGCGCACTGCCTCGTCCCTGCAGGAGAGCGGAGGACGGACAATGGGGACGGGGGTCTCCTGGGCGACCATCAGTTCTCAAGAGGCTGTATCTCCTGCTGCCTTCCAGCTGAGGGCCCAGGTGCAAAGTGCCAGCCCCAGGGAAGTGGTGTCCTCAGGGACATCCCCATCTTGGTGACAGTGAGTCTGTACAGCCTGGAAAGGGTGGCGTCTCATGGATTTGGGGAGGAAGCCAGTGCATCATTTCCTCCCTCGTTTCCTGCTTACTGGTTTCAGCTGGGTCTCTAAGACCATCCCCTCACGAACCTCGAAATGGCTCCAACAGCACCAGGTTAGAAGGACGGGACTCAGGTATGACCTGGGGACAGTTTTCTCCGAGGGCACACGAGCCCTGCTGGAGGTGGCCAAGCCAAGTGCAGCAGCAGATGAAGGGGATATTCACTAAGTACCCTGTGGTACCATCCTCTGTCCTGGCCATTGAATATCGTCCCTCAGCTTTGTCACAAAGCCTGCCAGAGAAGATCCTGTGACGGCGATAGCCTTCCATTATCTATCTATCTATAGATAGATAGATAGATAGGTAGATATAGTTCACTCAATAGTTTGTAGTATATTCACAGATGTACACAACCATCACCACAGTCCATTTGAGTACGTCTTCGTCACTTCAGAAAGAAACTCCAACCTCCCCCTGCTCCCCAAGAAGCCACAAGTTTACCTCCTGTCTCTACGGACTGCCACACGCATGGAATCACTGTACGTACTCCTCAGGCTGGCATCTGTCACTTAGTTCATCCATGCTGGAGCTCGTGGAAGGCGCACCACTTTACCTCTCCCTTCTCAGGGTTTTTTGCCTGGGGCTGAGCATTAAACTAACAGAGTAACAGGAGAAAAGCATACGGCTTTATGTGAGGGTTACATGACACGGGGGCCCTCGTAAAGAAATGAAATGGCGAACCGACCTGCTTTTATATTAGGTTGTGGGAAAGTGACAAACGACGCCATGTGGGAGGCCGAAGGAAGAGTTATTTTAACAAGACCTGTCGGTACACAACCCGCTTGGCCTCGCCTGCTCGTCTGATGACAGGGGTGCTCCTCTCCTTCTGGTAGAGGGAGGACGTCATTCACGTGGGGACTTCATCCCCTGCTTTAAAAAAGACAATGGACGGCTGCTTCTCAAGTGCCTTTAACCCCACATAGTATGTGGGGCAGCATTTTGGGGGGTGGAGGTGGCGTACGCTGCCAGCCGTCACATGTATCATGCTTTTGTGCTTTATTCCTTTTATGGCTGAATCACAGCCATTGTCTGGGTACACCCCGGGTTTTGTTTGTTTTTAAAGATTTTAGTGGGGAATCGGGGAAGGGGAACAGACAAGTTGCTGTCCTTCGGTTCTTCAGAGGGTACAGCCTGTTTCGTTTATCCTTCCCACTGATAGACATTTGGGTTGTTTCCACTTGGGGGCTGTTGTGAATAATGCTGCTTTCAACGCTCATGACAAGTTTCTGTATGGACAGGTTTCATTTCTCTGGGCATCTACCTAGAAGTAGGATTGCGAGGCCCCAGGTGGCTGTGTTTAATAGTCTGAGGAACCGCCGGCTGTTCTCCAAAGCAGCTGCACCATTTTACATCCCCACCAGCAGGGTCCAAACCTCAGGGCTGATCTATCAGGTCCTCACCAACACCTGTCATCATCAGTCCTTTTGATAGTAACTGTCCTGGTGGGAGTGAAGCGGTGACTCTGTGGTTGTTTTGTTTTTCATGTGGGAGTTGAACTGGCAACCTTGCTGTTAAGAGCGCACGCTCTATCCACTGAGCCATCCAGGCGGCAGCTCAGCTCAAGGTGCCGAGTTCAGTCCCAGCTGCGGGTGGGCATAGCCCACCATCTCGAACAGGCAATCCTGTTACACCAGCTGAGCCATCCTGCCATCTGTTGGCAGCTCAGCTCGGGCGCAGTGTCACTGGCCCATGTGGGAATCAAACCAGTGACCCTGTTGCTCAGAGCTTGAGCTCTTAAGCAAACTCTTAACCAACTGAGCCACTCGGCCAGCTCGACTCTGTGGTTTTGATTGGCATTTTCTAATAACTAATGATGCTGAGCATCTTTACATGTCCTTAGGGGTCATTTGTATATCATCTTTGGAGAAGTGGCTATTCAAATCCTTTGTCCCTTTTTTAATTGAGTTATTTGTCTGTTTACTGGGATCCCATCTTACATGTGAGGACGCTGAGTCCCGTGGAGTGTCAGTGACCTGTCCAGGTAGCCCAGCTGGTAGAATCTAAGGTTTCTGTCCCCCGGAAAGGGACAGAGGTCACCATTGCCTGGGAGACCCAGACAGATGAGAGGTGCTCATTCATGCTGAAAAAGCAGAGATTTGAAAAGACTCCCTTTTTCAGCCAAGCTTCTTGAGAATGGGGTATAATTTATGTGGTAAAATTTGCCCTTTTTACTGTGCAGTTCTGTGAGTTTTGAGAAATGCAGGGAGTCCCGTCACCACCACCACCAAGTACGGAACCCCCAGAATTCCCCAGTTCCGCCTGTAGTCCACCCCTGGCACCCACTGCGTCCCTGGAGTCTTGCCTTTTCCGGAATGTCATGAATGGAATCCGACAGGGTGTAGACTTTGGGCCGGGCTTCTTTTGTGTAGCATAATGCCTCTGAGACTTCCCCAGCATGCCAAGAACACACACTCACCCCATATTTCAGGGTAAGTGAGCAGGTGGTGGTACATAGGAAAGTTTCTTAAATGTGTTACTAGGCACTAAATCCATTACATAAGCTTAAGTGACTAAAAGTAACAGTATTTAAAGGAAAATCTTGAATATTGCATAGGGGATGTGCAGATATGGGGGGAATGCAGAAAGCACATGAGATGATGAAGACGGAGTCTGGGACACATTGCTCCTTGTTCTAATCACAGCGCTGGGCAGAATGACCTGCGCCTCAGCGACAGTTACCGTATTTGCCGGCGTATAAGACGATTTTTTGGCCCTGAAAAATATGCCTCCAAGTGGGGGGTCGTCTTATACGCCAGGTACACTTCAGATAGACTGCCCATAGTGCTTACCCCGTGCCATAGTGGCCTCCCGATGCCCGCCCACTTCATTCCACATACCGTTCAGGCATCAGCAGCGCTGCTGGGTGTATGCTCGGCTGTTATGCGATTTTACCACACTCGCAAAATCGCACACAGCCGACCATACACCCAGTATGATAGCGCAAAATCGCAAATCGCGATTTATGTATATGTTTCATTACATACAGCCTTGTGACAGTTTTCCTGCATGTCATAAGCATTTGAATATAAATATAAATGTTGAAATCAAATCTGATATTGTTTTACCTTTTATTTGGTGTGTGGAAGGTGTGCGGAAGAGGGAGTAGTCTTATATGGCGAGTATATAACAAACTCTGTATTTTGAGTGGAAATGTTAGGGGGTCGTCTTATATGCCCAGTCGTCTTATACGCCGGCAAATACGGTTACTTCCCATGGGAAAAACGCTGTGATTCTGATAATCATACCCCACGAGTGGCCTCCCTCTTCGTCACTGACCCTGGGGACGAGAGGGGCTTCAAGGTCAGTTAGACCAGTGGCCCTGAAAATCCTGTTTGTGGTTGGAGCCCGTCCGAGGGTTCTCCAAGTGAGAAAAGTGCATTATACTTACAGAGGTGGCCTTTATTCTGAGGACACACTGTGTCCTCTGTGACTGTTATGCCAGTCCCATTGACAGTGCCAGCAGGTGGCAGCTGGACTATGGAGTGCACATTACGTCCTTTGTAAACCTACCATGTTTGGTAACAGTATGGCCCCGGGGACAGACCCAGTGATGGGGAAACCACTGCCCAAGTCTGAAAGATGTTGTTTCGTTGCCTTTGAAAAGCTGAGTCATCTACAAACAAATGAAGAAACAAAAACTCATAGACACGGACAACAGCTTAGTGGTTACCAGAGGGTAAGGGAGGTGGGTGGCAGATGAGGGTAAACAGGGTCAAATATATGGTGATGGAAGCAGAACTGACTCTGGGTGGTGAGCACACAATGTGATATATAGATGACGTATTACAGAATTGTACACCTGAAACCTATGTAACTTTACTAACCATTATCACCCCAATAAACTTTTAATTGAAAAAGAAAAGAAGAGTCATCCCTCACCACATCTACACCTTTGGAAAGTGGATTAGGAGAACTCGTGCACCATGCACGTCTGTGTCACCTCGTGGCCGTCCTAGTCCGTACGGCGCCTTACAGACTTGGGCAGCCTCGTCACCACAGCCTGTCTTTCTCCTCTGGGAGCCTTTCCCCATCTGTTCTCCTGCCCTCCCCACTCCACTGGGCCTTACTCGTCCCCCTCCCCAGGGCTGTGGATGGCCTTTGAGCCTGGCTTCTCGCATGGAGCACGATGCCTTTGAGACTTTTCCAACATGCCACACCCCGGCTCTGAGCAACTTGAAGGTGGAAACCGAGTCTGATCTCCATTTCCCCAGAGCCAAGCACAGGGTCTGGCTCAGCTATGGGGACACAGTGACCGGCTCCGGAGCCTTGGTCTTCACAGTGGCGTGCCCGCGGTTTTCTTACCCTGGCATCTGCTCCCTGGCTGATTTCTTCCAGTTGTCCCCACGCATCCCTGCCAAATGCCCGCTTCTCTCTCTCCCAGCTCTGTAACTTTCTAGGGCCCCTGATGATGCACGAGACCACCCCCTGAGGTTGGTCGTCTTGTTCTGGAAAGACTGGCATGGTCTCTTCAGGGAGGACTCCTTCCGCCGCCCCCCAGCCCCGCTCCCCCAGGTCTGACAGACGGGTGTAGGGGGTTGAGGAGTTGGTTCTGGGAAGAGGAGGCATGGGCGCTTGGGAAGTGCCTGTACTTTGTAGTTTGTAAAATCTTTGAGACAGCCTCTGCCCGGCTCCCTTGCTAGACTGATGCTGCCGCACTCAGAGCTCCCAGGGCCTGGGAAGAGCCGCGCGTATTCCCAACTCTAACAGGCTTCTAAGTGTGTGTTGAATGATGTGTGGATGGTAAGAAGGACCGGTGCCACCCCTGCTCTACAAAACCGCGTCTTGGGACAGTTATGTGTCCTCCTCCAAGGTCCTTACGTGTCTTACTGAAGGAACCCAGGTTTCCTGACTCTGAAAACAGAGTGAAGTCCGTTACCACACAGCCTTTAGAAACCCATTCTTAGAGACGGGCTTGCCTGCCATCCAGACCCCCTTTTCTTGTCTGCAAAACCGGAGCAGACACCTCCCTCCCCCCGCACTAACACAGAGGCTGGAGGGTCAGGAAGGGACTGTCACTTAGCTCGTCAGCTCTGCTCCCACCTGGCCCCCAAGCCTGCTGGTTACAAAAGCACAGACGTGGAGACACAGCTCATATCCCACGGCCTGACAGTTGCCCACGGGGCCAGGGAGGAAACGGCACTGTCCTTCCTCAGTCTCACCAGTGCGTGAGGCAGGGACGCCTCCCTAACAAGGAGAATCTCCTTCTGATGACAGAGGAAGCCATGGAGACAGAGGCCCCAGTGAGCCTTGCTTAAAAACAATCAGTGGCCCTTATTCAAGGCCGTCCTCATCAGCTCGAGGCCTTCTCACTTCCCTGGAAACTGCCTGCATACAGGGGTGCACGTGGCCTTGGCCCCAGCTCCCTCCTACAGGGAAGGGGCGTGAGGGACAATGACATACCAGGTCTCTTCCCCTTTCAGAGCAGGCCCTGCCCCACTCTCCGTCCACCCAGACCCCTCCTCCCAGTCTGCACGCACCCACAGTCCCAAGCCTTCAGATTCTGTTAGCCCACAGAAAATTAACATGCACTCATCCTCTAAACAAATTTTCAGTGTACAACAGTGTTGTCAGCTATGGGGACAATGTCCACAGCAGAGCTCTAGAACTTTCTCATCTCATGTAACTGAAACTTTATGCCTAACTCCCTACCCTCACCTCTCCCCACCTCCCGTAACCATTATTCTAATCTTCGGTTCGAGGAGTTTGACTATTCTAGACACTGTATTGAGGTATTTGTGCTTCTGTGACTGGCTTATTCCACTCAGCATAATGTCCTCCATACTGTCACCTGTATCAGCATTTCCTCCCTTTTTATGTATATACCACATTTCCTTCCCGCATTCATCCACCCAGGGAGGTTTAGGTGACTTGTGAATAATGCTGCAATGAACACGGGGGTGCGTATTACTGGAAGAGCCTGCTTTCAGTTCTTCTGGATAAATAAATACCCAGAAGCGGGATTGCTGGTTCACAGGGAAGTTCTACTGGTAATTTTTTGAGGACGCTCCACACTGTTTGCTGTAGCATCTTCACCATCGTACACCCTACCACAGCGTGGCAAGGGTGCCACGCGCTCCACGTCCTCGCCAGCACTTGGTGTCTATATATGTATATTAGCCATCTTGACAGGTGTGAGGTAGTATGACTGTGGTTTTGATTTGCATTTCCCTGGTTAAAAACTAGACTAAGGACTTGAAGAGACATTTATCCAAAGAAGACATGCAAATGGCCGACAGGTACATGAAACTATGAGACGGTTTTTGACCTGGAAAATGGCCGTTCTGTGTGGTTTGGCCTCATGTATGCCAGTGACTCCTCGCTCTCTCCACTCCGGCTCAGGTCTTTCAACAGAACCAGCTGCCTTTTCATTATCGATCCATCCATCCAGTAGTTATGGAAGCCTCCTGCCCCAGCCGGCTCTTCTAGAGCTGTCACCTGCTCAGCTTGTCCCCAGCTAAGCTCCTCACCCAGTGGCCTCACCACCATCCACTCTACTGAGTTTATGGGAAGTGTTACAATAGCCCCTGCCCCAGTGCCACCCAGCCACCAAGGTGGCTTAGCTCCTTGTCACTGCCTTCTGTGGCCTTTAGGACCGAGCTGTCTCCAGCTCACCCAGGCCTACTCCCTCTCTGATGGGCTATCACCACCCCCGTACCCACTGTGCTCACCCCATGCCCTCAGCCACAGCAGCCGACACTCACTGGGCATCCCCAGGGACCAGGCATGGGCGCTTGACAGACATCATGTCAGTGACTTCTCACTCCACTCGCGGGGAAAGCCTGCCTTCCATGGGGGTGAGGAGCGGGCCCACATCTGCCGCGCTCCGAGCCCACACTGCCTTCCCGTGTGCTCTTCTCAAAGCTACAGGGCCCTTCTCATGGTGACCCGGACTCTCACTTCTGCTCACAACACCGTGTTGACCCACATTGAAGCGGCTACCATGCCCCACTGTAGCGACCTGCCCCAGGGTCTGCTCTGCCCACTCCCCAACGAGACTGTGGGCTCCTCAGACTGCACCCCTCAATGCCAGCATTCTAGCATTCTGCCAACACAGCTCCCATCTTTTAAGTGGTTACCCTAGCCAGGCATTGGCCTAGGCACTTTATCCACATAACGCTCAAAATAACCCTACCTTTATTATACCCGGGACGCTGAGGCTCGGAGACGACAGGGCACTCGTCTGAGGAAACGCAGCTAGTAAGTGACCCTCAAGTCCTTACCATGGCACCGTGAGGACCATATGATCATCAATCCTGTGACACACAAGGGAATGAGGCTCCGAGACAGTGAGGTGCACAGGACCTGGTGGCAGGACCAGGACTGCAGGCGGGTGTCCTGGCTTGGCGCCCGTCCTGACGCCCAGCACTAGGCTGCCTCCCCACAGTCATTGCCGCTTGTTGAAAAATGAAATGAAGTGGCTGCTGTCCTGACCCCGCTGCTTCCCTCCTAAGAGCCCCTTATTTACTTGGGGGCCCCACCGGCTCTGGTCATTGCAAGCAGGGCCCATCCTGGCCTCGCATGTCATACCCGGTGATGGCAGTGGCCACAGGCTTGGGGCGGCCAGCTGAACCTCCAGCGTGAGGGGCGGGGTTAGGGTACAATGACGTTGACATCCAAGCCCACCTGTACAATGTGAGCAGAGAGCCCTCCCAGCATCTTCTACCCATCCTGTAAGGGGCGTGCAGGGGTAAAGAGGCTCTGGCCACACAGGTGTTGAAAGAAGATAGGGTCCCGTGTGCTCTGTGCACACGGCCAGACGCCGTTCTGAAGGAGGGCCGAGCAGCAACGCAGCTGGACTGGCTGCAGAAATGCATAGGGGTGGCTCCCGCTTTGTTCAAGGTCAGATGCCCCCTTTCCCTCCAGGCACAGAGAACAAAGCACACCCAGACTCCCAAGGGAGAAAGCCACAATCAGAGGGCTTTTGCATTTTGTCATCTTATCGAGATATCACCCTGAACTCAACACCCTGAACTTGACACCAAGCAGAGTGTCCCTGCAGAGGTGTAGAAATCAGAGCATCTAAACAGAACCGATCCTGAGGGACAGGGACCAATGGGGATATTTTAGGAGCCCTGCAGGGACCCCTGGGGGTGGGGATGTGGTTTCTTTTTGAGTGTGACTCATTCTCTAACTCACTTGGACTGGGCTTGGCCCATCCCAGGTCCGCCACTTACTGACCGAGTGGCCTTGGTCCTCCCGGGGCCTCTGTGTGTCCTGCAGGGTCCAGGGTGGCCCAGCACTCACATCTAGGAAGGCCCTGGCTGGAGCCGAAGCCACACAGGACATGAGAGTGAGCCGTAATCTTAGATGTGTTTTTAAAAAACATTTTGGACCAGTAAGACATTTATTATACAAGATTTTTCTTATTTCTCGGTGATATTTTCTATCCGCTGTAATCTCACCATTTAACTTCCTATTCAAATCTCAGTCTGCAGCAAAGGAAGCTATCAACAAAATGAAAAGACAGCCTAATGAATGGGAGAAGATATTTGCTAATGATACATCTGATAAGGGGTTAATGTCTTTTAACACCAAAAAGACAATCCAATTAAAAATGGGCAGAGGACCTGAATAGACATTTCTCCAAAGAGGACAGATGGCCAAAAGAAAGATATTCAACATCACTACTCATCAGACAAATGCAAATGAAAACCACAATGAGATATCACCTCACACCTGTCAGAATGGCCATCATCAATAAATCAACAAACAAGTGTTGGCGAGGATGTGGAGAAAGGGGAACCCTCGTGCACTGTTGGTGGGATTGTAAATTGGTGCAGCCACTATGGAAAACAGTATGGAGGTTCCTCAAAAAATTAGAAATAGAACTACCTTATGATCCAGCCCTTCCACTCCTGGGTATTTATCTGAAGAAATCCAAAACCCTAATTCAAAAAGATATATATCTTTCATTGTGTTCACTGCAGCATTACTTACAGTAGCCAAGATATGGAAGCAACCTACGTGTCCATCAATAGATGAATGCATAAAGAATAGGTGGTGCATAGATACAATGGAATATTACTCAGCCATAAAAAGGAACGAAATCTTATCATATGTGACATGGATGGACCTAGAGGGCATTATGCTAAGTGAAATAAGTCAGAGAAAGACAAATACTGTATGATCTCACTTATGTGTGGAATCTAAAGAACAGAATAAATGAACAAACAAAACAGAAACAAACTCATAGATACAGAGTACTGATGGTTCAGATGGGAGGGGGGTTGGGGGGGCTGGGTGGAAAGGGTGAAGGGATTGAGAAGTACAAACTGGCTGTTACAAAATAGTTACAAAATAGTCACGGGGATGTGAACTACAGCACAGGGAACAGAGTCAGTAACACTGTAGTAACTATATGGAGTCAGATGGGTACTAGGCTTAGCGGGTGATCACTTCGTAAGTTATATAAATGTCGGACCACTATGTTGTTCACTTGAAACCAACATAATATGGTGTGTCAACTGTAGTTGAAAAATTGTTTTTAAAAGAAAATGCACATGTTAGCACCTAGGCGACCAATGAACTACTTTGCTGTACTGTACAGCCATTCAAACCAAAAGATTCACGAAGGCTCACTGGATAGTCGGCTGTTCAGTGACACAAAGTTAAAAGTAAAGATCGTGAAAAACATCTCAGTCTATGATAGACAGAATAATGATCCCCCAAATGTCCACACCCTAATCCCTGAAACTCGTGGACGTGTCCCCTCACATGGCAAAGGGGATTTTGCAGATGTGATTAAGGGTCTTGGAAAAAGGGAGATGACCCAGGCAGGCCCCTGTGATCACAGGGGTCTCTGCCAGAGGGAGAGAGAAAGATGTGAAGATGCCACACTGCTGGCTTCCCAGGTGGCGGGACCACAGCCTCTAGTGGCTGGAAAAGGCCAGGAAACAGCTTTTCCCCTGAAGTCGCCAGGAGGAACCAGCCTGGCCGACACCTTGACATTATCCCTGGAAGACCCCCCTTTGGACAGCTGGCCTCCAGAACCATAGGACAGTGCCTCTGTGTTGTCTTAAGCCGCTAAGAGTGTGGCAGTGTTACAGCAGCCCTAAGAAACAAGCCAGAATTCACCAGCTCTGCATTCACAGCACAGCACGGGCTTCTGCACGTGCTCCCAGGGCCCAGAGCACCAGCCCCTCCAGTCCACTGTCCACCCAGCAGGCAGAGGCCACCAGATGCAACCAGATCGGGAAGTCCTCTGCCGCAGGGCGCAGCTCCAGTGTCCTCTCCCGGGCCATGCCCTCAGCCCACCCCCTCGTCCCCCCTCGCAGGGCATTCCCTGCCATCCTTCAAGCAGCAGCCTCAGGCTTGCCTCTCAGGGACACTCTGGGGGCATTGGTGACCTAAATTTTTATAATACATGACACTTTCTCACCCCCAGCCCACCTGTGACTGTGAGCTCCACGGGGCCTGGGAGGCTGTTTTGATCACTTTTATACCCAGTGCTGGGCCATGTGTGTGCCCGGAAAGCTCCACAGGACGAAGGCGTGAGCAAGCACAGCCTTTAGCCTTGGCCTACATGTGGCAGGGTGACTTCATCTCAACCCATGTTCTCATCACACGGCTTTACCTACTTTGTTGTCTTCAGTGGCTTCCTGTCACGTAGGTTTTATAACCGGGCCGTGACCCCGTTTCTGGCTCTTTCGCCCACACTGTGAATAATGCCCTTAGAATCAGACGTGGGCACCCATCCTGAATCTTCTCTCAGGATGAATTCCACAAGAAGCCCCCGCCCTGTATTTGCTCTGCCCATCTTTTATGACTTTATATGCAGTATTCTCCAAAGCATTTTCATTCCTTTGACTTTGAAATGTGCCTTTGCTGGTAGATCAGTGAAAATGGGGGGAGAAAGCCATGGCTAGTACCTTCCTTCACAGCCTTAAAATAGGGTCTGGAACTGGTAGCCCCACAAGCTGCTTGGACCCACAGCTCATGGTGGGAGCTTTTGAAACAGAATGTTTACATAACTATGGATTTCCCATTTCTCCATGTTACACTCACTGGTCAGAGCTGGGCAGCCCCCGTCCCCTCTGACCACCCGGCTCCTTGTCCCACCTGTGTTTGTGTTTGGAACCCTGACGTAACCAGATTCTCCCTGCTCTGCCTTGCAGTGACATTACCCCTCCTGGAGAGCCACTGAACAAAAGCAGCCGGCCCAAAGCGCCTTCCCGCTTCCCCAAGCTGTCCCGCAGTCACCCCAGGGAGACGACGCGCAACGTGGAGCCCCAGAGTGGCGACCTCTGACCTCGATGGAACCCAGACTCGGGCCCTATGTGCTGCGCCAGCTGCCTCTCCGGCCACTCTGCATCCAATCTGGCCACGGCGGCTGGCCCCTCACACCTTGGAATGACAACCACATCCAGCTGGTTAACCCCGAGAGCACACCTTCCCCGGTCACATGACACCCCGATTAAACTGGTCAGTCAGAGAGCAAGGCGCTCCTCGCCCGGACACGTGGGCACTGCCCTCCCAGGCTCTGCCCTGAGTGGCAAGCATCGTTCGTCCCCTTCCTCCAGCCCAGGGGCCAGCAGGAGGGCGGGCACAGGCGGGGCTGGAGCCCCGGTTGAGCTGCACAACTCCAGTATTTCTCTCCGTCAGAAGGTTCACTCAGAAACAACCGCTTGACTCTTTCCCACGAGGGGATCAGAATGACTGTTACACTCTTTCTTTCTAACGTTATTGCCTACTACAACTTATGGCCACGTGGGGTGGGGGTGGGGGTGGGGCCTCTCCCTTCCCCTTTTGTTGTCCACCCTCGTCATCGCCACCATGGCCAGCCGTGGCTGTGTGTGTCGCTCCTCCAGGGAGACAGCCCACAGCCTTCCTGCGAAGGAGCCATTACGTGATGCTGAACTGTGGTTGTTGGAGCACATCCCCCCGCCCCTGACCTCCCCACGACTGGCTTCTGGAAGGACCAGCCCGTGTAGGAGACGTGAGGCGCCCTGACCCCCCAGGCGTCTTTGTCCCATCCAGGCCAGCTATCAGCAGCAACCTGGTGACCCCATGCTCAAGCGCCCCAAGCCACCAAGAAATCGATGGCCTTGGCCTCACAAGCCACGAGGCCTCACGGTCATGAGAGACACTCCGCTCTGTAACCGCTGCGGAAGGTCCCGCAGGCCCTTGGCCTCCAGACCTAGCTCCCAGCTCCATGGGCCTCAGCGTGGCTCTCTGTGAGCCTGGACAGCATCCACTCTGAACAGACCATGACTGTCCCCTAAAGACATGGGTTCGCAGGGCGCTCTCTGCCCCCCAACATGCTCTCAGTGTGTTGGACCCACTGTGCCCCCAGACTGATTCCTGCGTGCGCCATCTCAGGACAGGCCCTGCTGACAGGTTCCAACAGGCTCCTCCTCCAACGCCCCCGGTCAGGCCGCCTCCCAGGCCCAGCGTGGTCCGGCCAGTTTAGCATCCAGAATCATGGACTAGCCCTCCACCCTAGGCAAGAGCCATCCTCAGCTGCTGAGTACATTTAGGAAGAGCTGGCATTTTCTGGGGGAAATATTACAAAAATTAGATAGGTTGTGAAATCTATGTAAGGATAAGTGTGACCCGAGGAAGACAGACGTCGGGAATGTGATGGTGACGTAAACGTGTGTGAAAGATGGTCAGTGGAAGGCTAACCACGGGCTGTCCCTGGAACAGTTTCAAATCATTAGCTTAAAGCTCGGGGAACGGCCTGCGTAAGCACGGGACATTTCCTAGACAGAAAAACTGGAGAGAGTCGCCTGGAAGGTGGCTGCTGCGTTAGCCAGAGGACGCTTACTCAGGGCAGAGAGGCAAGGCTGACGTGATGTGCGCACAGCCCCGAGACATGAGGAGGCCTGAGGACCTCCGCCAGGCGAGCCAAGGACCCTGCCGTCTGTCCTCTACGGCTGGAAGCAGGTGTGTGCGGCTAGAGGACCTGCTGTCAGCTCGTGGGGTTTAGAGGACCCAAGGGACGCTGCGTCCCAGAAAGGCAGCATGGTTCCGCTCTCCCTCGTTTGCCAAGGTCCCAGCTCCACGTGCACTTCGGTTCAATTCCAAGTCCCACAGGGCCGACTGGGCCGCCGGGGCTGGCTGCTTGGCACAGAGCCCTCCTCGGGACATCATCAGACTGTCTCAGCGCCCAGGCTGCCCCAGGCCTGCCTCCCGCCCACTCCTCCCGAAGCAGGTCCTGGATCCCAGCAGCAAGGCTGGCCCAGCACTGCCTGTCTGGACAGCGGAGCGTGCCCCCAAAGCCCCCGCTTTCCGTTTGTGTTAGACAGAATGGAACCACCCACCTCTGATGTCCCCCGACCCTGGGCCCAGAGTTTTGATCAACCAGCCTTTTCTGGCACCTGACCTCACACCTCTGAGTGCGAATCTGGCCTTGCCTCCAACCACCCCTTCAGGGAGCTAAAAAACAAAGCAAAAAAAAAAGGGCCCCCAGGGCTACAAGGGGACAGATGCCAAGCCGGGAGAAACAAGGCCGCACCCAGCCTGTATTTAAAAAGGAGAAACTCTGCCTCTGCGATTCTTAAAAATTAATCACGGAAACCATGCACTGCTCTCCCAAAGTATGGGCTGTGAAAGCAGGTTCCTGGGGCCACACAGGGACCATTGGGGTGCTTGCTCTTTGCACCCCCTTTTTTGTGATCATGCAGAAACCCTGGAATCATCCTCAACATGCAGACCACCGCTCTGACTTGAGCTCATCACAGCCACTTGTCACAGCCTTAACTTTGGAATCACATAGAATGTTGCACAATGATGTAGTCCATCCAGCCACCCCAAATACCCCTGGCCCTGCTCTGCAGCGTGGTGGGCCCACTTTGAAGGGAAGACTCCCCAGGTCCTGGCAAAAGAAGACAAAGTGCCCAGGTCCCGCGAGGTCCAGGCTGAGGGCTGATAAACTACATGCCACCCGCTCTGGACGTTCCTCTGCCCTTCAACCCGGGTCCAGTTCCGAGCCTCGCAGTACGCACTCAGCCCCCTGGGGCCCATCAGGGGAAGACGGCCCTGCAGAAAGAGCCAGTTGAAGTTGCTTCCATCTCCTGATCCTGTTAGAAGGTTCTCTGGTGCCTCCAGAGTTGGTAGCTGAGAGAGGAAGTTCTCCCTCTTCGGAGGGAAACCAAAGGGGCCTGCCTCTCCAGAGGGCCTTGACCTTGAGGACACCTGGACTGGATGGAAGGCCCCATTCTAGGTCTTATCACTAAAGGCAGGCTGTCTGCTCACGGGCTGCTTTGGCAACAGCAGACATCAACAGGATCTGTCTCTGCCATGGTCTTGTTTGCTTCTTCCTTCATCCCCCCGAGGAAACAAACCCCAGGACAAGCAGGGCTGGCGGACGTGTCTGTCCTTAAGAGGAAGCCAGAGCTCCCCGGAAGGGGGTCCACGGCTGGGGTGACCCCAGCCCGGAACGACTCCTGACCCAGGAGCGAGCCTTGTCAGCCAGCTCTCCTGCAGTCAGGCCACCACTGCAGCTGGGCACAGCTGGCTCCAGCTCTCAGAACCTCATTCACGGGCACAACTGCTCACATTACTGACAAGCAACCTCAGAGAGCTGAGCCAAGGTTGAAACAGCCCACATTTGTCCGGTCAGGCCCTGGGGGAGGAGGTGGCTTTCATGGACCGCGATGTCCAGGGTGGCCGCCAACAGCCAGGCACGTTCCAGGGCTCCCTGGTTACAATAGGTGTCACCTGACTAAGTTGCAAAGATGATACCATTTAGTGAGACCCAGCAAGAGGCACGAACAGCGCAAGCGAGGGATGTGGGAAGGGCTTGTGGACAAGGTCTGATTACAGCACCTGGCTTGGCTCCCCACTCCGAGCTTATTCAGATGAGTTCCTTGAGAACCACTGAAATTTTACAAGCATGCCAGGTTGTGTGTCGTGCCTGTAACAAAGCAGAGGCACTGGGAGCTGTTTACATCCATCGGACCGCGCAGCTAATGCCGAGAGGCAGCAGGCCCTGGAGGCCCAAGAATTAACGCCCAGGTCTGGGTGCAGGTCAGGAGTCAGCAGCGAACGCCGCCAGCCAGGCCCGTGGACCAGACGCAGCACTGCTCGTCTCCCAAACCCTGCACCGGGGCTGCAGCCCGGCACGCTAGTGGCCTCTTTTTTCTCCTGGTATGTATCACATGGGACAGTCTGCCCCCCTGAGGACCAGGTCACAGGGTTGCAGGACTCGGCCCCCCCCACCCCACCCGCTCACCTTCCCATGGGGGTGGCAGCCCAGAGATGCCAGCTGGCCCTCGCGTGGAGGCCGGGCCCTGCCCTCTGGGGTCCCAGCAGACACCCTCCTAACCAGTCCCCTGGAGTCCTCCATCCCACAGCCTCTCCCTGCCCAGCCCAGCACCGTGAGGCACTCACCCATCATCCTGCCTCGGCTGGCGTGTACCTGACAACAAACAGGCTGGCTTTTCAGGCTGTAGCGAGGGATGGGCACGACCGGACCTGCCTGAGAAAGACCTGCCCTGGGGCCCAGCTGCCCATCGGACTGGCGCAGAGGCATCTGGACGGGGCACACCCCATGCTCAGTTTTCAACCCCACAGGCAGTAACTGTCTTAACCTTTCCTCGGCATTTCGCTGGGGACGAGGCCGCACACGCTGGCCGGTCTCCGCAGCCTGTGGGCTGTCCTCAGCAGGCAGGGGTGCTTCCTGCAGGCAGGCATCTACTTCTGAGCAATGTCTTTTGCAACGATCCTTTTTCAAAATATTGTGCATTGTTTCATTAAAGCTAACATGAAGTATTTGCTGTTCAAATTGGCTTCTGTGTTAATTTGGTACTGTATATTTTATCTAACATTTCCATGCCAAAAAGTTCGTTTTCTTGCTTCTGGAACACGTGGTCTTGATTATGTTTCTAAAATAGAACTTCAGCTACTGGGTTGCTGGGAAGGAAGGCAGAGCACCGCTGAGCTCCGTGCTCCGAGCAAGCCCGCCGTCTGCTCATCCCGCAGTCACCCCGCAGGGCATCGTGGCGACCTCTCCCCTTTCCAGCCACGAGCCATGGCCCGTGTATGCGCCTGGTTTGGGTCCCTCTCAATTCTGCCACAGAGCCCTCACTTTTGTCTCTACACCCTAACGACCTAATTACCTACCTAATCAGTGTCTTCGGAAAGAAATCTGTTTTCTCTAAAAGATGGCAGAGCCTACAGTGTGGATGGGCATCCCACTAGAAGAACATGCTGCATTCATTAGTGTTTTGAGGTCCAGGGGTTCAGTTCTTACTGGTGCATGAATGTTTTCCCATCATAACTGGAAAACCACTAGCTGACCTGCCCAGGCTGCCACCTGCCCCTTGAGTCCGATCAGGTCTGCTTCCTGCCATCATGAACTACAAGCGGAGAGGCCACCCTTTTCCCTTTGCCGGTTCTTTCCCCATCAATCTAGACCACTCAGGGGGTGCCCTTGCAGAAACTGGGGCTGAGGACATGGAAGGATACAAGGTCGCGGGTTTGTACATTTGCAACCAGAGTTGCTCACCAGTTACTCCAGAAATGAGCCCGGAGAACATGCATTTCCAGGAGTGAGGGGTTGGGGAGCTAATGAGGGTTTTTTATTATCTAGGATTCATCCCAGAAAGAATGTCTGTACCTCTGCAGCCTTAGCTTCACCATCCCTGGCACTGGCACGGCCGTGTGGTATTAACACTGCTTCACGCCTCAGCTACTGCCTTCTGAGAGGAGGGGGTCTTTTGAATGCAGGAGCCAAGGTCATCCCAGCGTGGAGGCCCTCGGCCTGGCCAGAGTCCCCACGACTGGGTCCCAGTGAGTGTCTGTCAGGGGTGAAAAGGCGACACAATTCGAGGCTGGTCTGCTGTCTGTCTGTGAATGAGGCCCAGACGGCTGCAGATTCGCGCAGAAATGTAGTGTTTATCTGCCTACCCTCTTATGTTAAGGTTTACATGATAGAATTTTTAAACAAATGTGTTTAATTTTCTAAAGTCTCTTGTATTAAATTTTCTTTTGGAATAAACTGTGGGAATTTTGTTACAATCTGGTTAACATACGCCTCTTTACAATGACAAAATAAAATGGTGACATTTTATAAATTACTCAGTTTACGCCATTTCTTTGTCTCAGTTATTTTGCAGCAGCTGAGGAGAAGGTGAGCTTTTCCACATACATGTTATAAACACTTCCACAAAGGCCGCTCAGCACCTCACATGCTCTCCTGGACGACAGGACCCCGTTAGGCTAAGATCGATTTGTAGTGGAGCCAAATCCCATTTTGACTCATGAGGCGGATCTGTATAAACTGGAGATGTGGAATCAAACCTCCACACAGAAAAAAAAATCCTCATTACGGGTTCCTATTCCTTCACTCAAAAACAGATCGTCACTGGGCACCTAATATATACCAGGCATTGTGCCAGGCACTGGGCACACGCAGTGAACGAGAGAGAAGACCCCACCGTCCTGGACTTACACCCAGGCAGATGGGCAATAAAAGGACCAAGTCAGCCGTCCCGACCACAGTAAGTGCTGCGAAGGAGGGAGCAGGGGTTGGATAAAGAATAACGGGGCCCAGGACCCACTCGACAAGGGCGGGCCAGGGGTTCTCAGCCTCAGCACTGCTGAGACATGGGGCTGGATAACTCTGGGGTGCAGTGCACTGCAGGGTGCTCACAGCATCCCTGGCCTCCACATTTCCGTTGTGACAACCAGAAATGTCTCCAGATATGGCCACATGTCACCGGACTGAGGGTGGTCCCCAGTTGAAAACTGTGGGGCTAAGCCAAAGAGTTATCTTGGCAGGAGTGACATGTAAGCTGTGACCTGTAGGATGAGAAAGAAATGCTACCCCGCCCCCCATCCTCCAAAAAAGATGACCTTGGCTTAAAAATTCATACCATATAGCAAGGAGCTTTATACCTTTTTAACCTAATTATGGTAACAGAAGAAAACGCTGCTCAGGATAATAGGAGCCCAGGCACGCGTGTATGTAACTCATTCCACCATAACCTGGGTAGATTCTGACCGGGTGCCCAGAAAGGGTGTTGCTGCAGCACCCTGGGCCCCGTGCCGTGGGAAGGCCACAAGCGGGCTGATAGAATGGGAGGCGGAGGACACACACTGGTCTTGGAGCGTATGCCTGTGGATAGCACTGGGCCCCATGCTGCAGCCCCCGGCTCACCCAACACTAAGGCCAACCCAGCAAGGCCGGCTTCAGTCTGTATTGGGACAGATGAGGAAATGAAGCATAGATGGGGTGCAGGCCCGAGGTCCCCCAGCTCCTAGGAGAAATGGGGGGGCTGATCCATTGTATCACAGCTTGGGTTATCTTGGCCACACCCTGGCCCAGTCTCCCTGCCATCCTCAACCTCTGCTCCACGAAGTGTCTCAGCTTCCCGCACGCCTCCCAGGCCATCTCTCCCCAGGAAAGGAGTCCCTCAAGCTCTCCCAGGTACAGGCTATCGTTTTTTTATCCCTCAATCCATATTCCCAATTTTCAACCGTGTTGCCTCCTTAAAAACATCAATTCCTTTGAAATGCATCCCATCTACCTGTCACACCCTCTCACGGAGGCATGGCCTCATCTATGGACCTCTGAGCTGCTTCTCACGGAGGGTGAGCACCCCACTCCAGCTAACACCCCACATCTCACCTCTTTGAGCGTCCCGCCCCCCCCCCCCAGGCTTCTCCCCTGCGCCATGTGCCTCTTCCAGGCCAGGGCAGCACAACTGCACCAACTCCGAAACCTTGACCAGCTTTTCTGCTCTGATCCACTCTGTCCTCTCAGCAACAACTCATCAAACTCTTCATGACCTCCAGTCTGTCATTTAAACGCCACCTGTGTCCTCCTTTCTCGCCAGGCACCTGTGTCCCAGCACCGGGTTGGTGGCCAAGACGGTCCTCACTCCCTCCAACGTCCTCGGTTGCCTTGCCCCTCCTCTCAGGCGCTTGGCAAACACCCAGCTGTAGTCTAGCCCAACTAACAAGCTCGTCTACAAGCCAGTGGTATTGGTTTGGAACTCCACATTGTTTTCTACGTAACTCAAGAGCTTAGTGCAGTTAAAGGAAGTATTAGTCTACGCTTTGGCGCACACAGTGTAACTGCATAACAGCAAGTGAAGGGTGGGGAGAAGGATGGAGCGGAGAAGAGCCGAGCTTTCTGCATGTGACCCAAGTTACGCTGACACCAATTCAAGTTATTATTCACAATAACTTTAGGATGTTAAATGTAAGCCTCATGCCAAATCACAAGGAAAACAATGTCCATCAGCAGGCGAATGGATAAAGAAGTGGTACATACATATAACATACAGCCATAAAAAAGAATGAAATCTCACCATTTGCGACAATATGGATGGACGTAGGGGGTGCTGTGCTGAGTGAAATAAGTCAGACAGAGAAAGACAAATATTGTACAATTACACTAACATGGAATCTAAACAAAAGAAAAAAAAACACCAAAAAACCAGCAACAGATCCACAGATACAGAGAGCTAGCTGATGGTTGCCAAAGGAGAAGAGGTGGGGAGATGGGAATTTAAAAAAATGAAATTAACAAAATTCAACACCCTTTCATGACAAAAACACTCAACAAACCAGGAATAGAAGGAACCTACCTCAGCATAATAAAAACCACATATGAAAAAAATTCTACTTACAAAGCATTTAAAAAAAAAACACTTCAGAATTAGCTTAACCAAAGAGGTGAAAGACTTGTACAATAAACTACAAAACATTGCTGAAAGAAATTAGAGAAGGCATGAAAACATAAATAAATGAAAAAAAAAAACCACACACCATGTTCATGGATTAGAAGCCTTAATATTGTGAAGATGTCAACATTATCCAAAGCAATCTACAGATTTAACGCAATCCCTTTCAAAGTCCCCATGATGTGCTTTACAGAAATAGAAACAAATCACATCTTAAAATTCATATGAAATCTCGAGGGACCTCAAGTAGCTAAAACGGTCTTGAAAAAGAAGAAAGCTGGGGGACTCACACTTCCCGGTTTTAAAACTTATAACGAAGCTCCGGTTATCAAAAGTGTGGTAATGGCATAAGGGTAGACATATGAGTACAAATGGAATGGAGAACCTAGAAAACTGGTTAACCATTTAAATAGTTAATGTGGATAAACTGGTTATTCACATTAAAAGAAGGAAGTTGAATCCTTACTTATCACAATCTACACAAATTATCTCAAAATGAATCAAAGACCTAAATGTAAGACCTAAAACAATAAAACTCTTAGAAGAAAACATAGGGTAAAACTTCACTGCATTGGATGTAGCTATTATTATTATTATTATTATTATTTTATTTACTTATTTTTGGATATGACACCAAAGACACAGGCAACAAAAAAAAAAATAGACAAGTTGGACTTGTGCAAAGACAGTATCAACAGAGTAACAGAGAAACCCACAGAATGGGGTTGAATACTTGCAAATGGTGTTATCTGATAAGGGACTAATATCCAGGATTCATAGAGAACTCCTAAAATTCAACAACAACAAAAATCCCAAACAACCTATTTTGAAAATGGGCAAAGCACCTAAACAGACCTTTCACCTAAGAAGACATACAAATGACCAATAAGCACACGTAATCATCAGGGAAATGCAAATCAAAACTAGAATGAGATACCGTCTCATACCCACTAGGACTGCTACAATCAAAAATAAATAAGCATGGTGAGCATGTGGGGAAACTGGACATTGGGACCCTCGTGCATTGCTGGGGGGAATGTAAATTGATACAGCCACTATGGAAAACAGTACGGAGGCTCCTCAAGAAATTAAAGCGTTCCACTGTGGCAGGCAGGGGCCCAGGGAATGTTATTTTGGGACGCCCTCTGTTTCTAGTGATGCTGATTATTCTGATTTATTGAGCACCTGCTGTAGGCCAGGCAATGGGCTAAGCCCTTCTCAGCCTTTATCTCCCGTGAACCTCATGGCAACCCTAGGAGGAAACCGAGGCCCAGAGAGGTGCTGGAACGTGCCCCAGGCCACGCAGCGCTGCAAGGCTGTGCGGGAGCGCACCATGCTGGGGGCGGGGACGGGGCTGCTGTGCCTCAGCTTCGCGCTTGCTCCCCGCTCACTCCCCCAGGTACGACGGAAAGGGGCCGCTCAGCCAAGCTGCACCTCTTCCAGAATAGAAAAGAATTCTCTTTCTTCTGTGAATGCTCTGACTCCCGCGTTACCCGCCCGCTGCCCTGGCCGCCTGTTCTGTTGCCTTTCTCTCACTTTTCCTAGCACAATATTCATCCCCCATGTGCTCTGTGTCCCTGTAATCACCGAGTTCCAGGAAAGAGGCAAGTGATGATTCCAGAAGAGTCCCACTGACGCAGGTTTTTGCCTTTGCAAATCCCCAGGGTGGGTGACAAGCTGTCACCTGGATCACTCGTGGGCCTGTGGTTCAGAGAAGCCACCTTCTGCCTCAGGAACATCCCTATGGTCCCGTCACTGTCGGGGACGGAGGCACCGGTGTGGTGAGAACAGGACCCCCAGAGGCTGTCGGCCCTGGCCCAGCTCCCGGTCCCTCAGAGAAGCATCTGTGAGCGGCTTTGTAGGGACTCACGCTTCAGGCCTGCCAGCGTGTGGCCCTCAGCTCCTGGTCTCCCTTGAGTGATGCTCAAAAACATACACCCCCGCATCTCAGGACCCCTGGATCTCAGGATCCCCCTTCTGAAAACGCCCGCATCTCAGGACCCCCTGTCTCAGGAACCCCCCATCTCAGGAACCCCTCCCCTCGCCCCAATCTCCATACTCTGCGCCAGGGGAATTCTGCGTCTGATGCAGAGTGGGTCCCTTCAAGTTCTTTCTGTGGGCACCTCACTCCGTGGGCGCCTCACTCCGTGGGCGCCTCACCCCGGTGGGAAGCGGAAAACAAACCTGATCAAGCAGGGGCTGGAACAATTTCTGACGCTGACATAACAGCCTTTTCACTCTTTGACAATCAGAAGTGGTTCCCTGTCCCACTCGACATGAATTAGGTGAAGTTGAGTAGGTTGCTTTGTCAGGTTCCATGAACATGTGGAAATATTTCTGATTTATCTCTGCAGTGCAGCTGGATATCTTAAAATGCCACCTTCCCTTTTCCTTTTACTGTGGTTACGGTAACTTGCGTTTCTGCGTCTGTGTATTTGACGGTTCACAAATGCTGCTGGGAGTTCTCTGTCTCTGCCTCCCTTTCAGAACCTTTCTGTGTGAGAGGCTGACGGATGGGTGCCAGCCTCTTCCCTTCTTTGTCTGCACGGCCCTCGGAGGCTCTTATCCATTGCTTTCAACACCAGCTATACACTAGTGACAGCAGAGTTTACTCAGCCACAGTCTCCCATGGGAGTGTCTAACAGGCACCGCAAGCTCACCGGGCCCCAGGCAGGGCCCCCCGCCTCCCCTAGACGTGCTCCTCCATCAGCTGCCCCATGTCAAGGTCAAGAGCACCTTCCCCGGCTGTTCAGGCTAAAACTTGAGTTGCACCCGATTCTCTTCTTCCATCACCCTCTTGCCACTACATTCAGTCCCTTTCTGCTCTACTTCCAAACTCTGTACGGGGTTGCTAGTGTCCCCTAAAGCTCACGTCTGCCTCAACCTCAGAATGTGGGCTCATTTGGACATAGGGTCTTTGCAGGTGTAATTAAATTAACATGCGGTCACGCTGGATTAGGGCATCCTACATCCAATGCGCGGTGTCCTTATGAGAACAGGACACACAGAGGGGGAGGCACGTGAAGATAGGGGCAGAGGTTGGAGCCATGTAGCTATGAGCCAGAGGCTGAGGGCAACACAGGTGCCAGAAGGGGCAGGAAGGCTCCTCCCCTAAAACCTTGAGAGGGAGCCCAGTCCTGCCGAGACCTCAACTTGGCACTTGTAGCCTTCAGAACTGCGGGAGAACTAATGTGTTATTTTTAAGCCGCCAAGTTTGTGGTCATTTGTTCTAGCAGCTCCAAGAAGAAACTAATACACTATCCATGTACTTCTGTTACCACCACTTTTTCCAGGTGACCCTCAGCCGTCACCTGGAGCACCCCAACACCTGGCAGCTGGTCTCCACTGTATCCCTCCACACACACACACACACACACACACACACACACACACACACACACACATGGACACTATGAGACTGTGTGATTACATAAATTACATATAAATCCCATAGGTACGTATATGTGTATGCCATATGTGTGTGTGACACAGACTAGTATAACCACCTCCCAACACAAGACAGAGAGTATTTCCTTCTTCCAGAAAGTTCCCTCCTACCCCTTTCCAGTTAATTAGTTCCCACCCATGGCCCACCAAGCGCCCACTTTCTGATTTCTGTCACCATGGGTTGCCTTGCCTATCCCTGGGCATCACAGATCAAATCGTCTGCTATGCACTCACTATATCTGGCTCCTTTTGCTCAGCCTAATCTCTTTGAGCTTTGTCTGTGGCGCTGCGCATATCAATAATTCAACCTCTTTTACTGCTGAGTGACCCCACTGGACCAAATGACATTTTAAAAATACAATCAGATCATGTCACTCCGGCGCTGAAAACTCACTAACGGCTGCTGCACGCTTGGGCGGAAGTGGAACCGCTGGCCGTGGCTCCTGGCCTCCTGTGGCCCTGAATCCTGCCGCCTGTGCTGGCTCCATGGCCTGGCAGCACCCGCACTGGACTTGTGCTCCTGGGGGGCCACTGCACCATGGCCTCCATCCTCTTCCTCAAACACCCCCAATTCCTTCTTCCCGGGCCACCTTGCATAACAGCACCCCACGCCCCACACCGGGTGCTGTTTCATTCCGCGTTACTGTTTACTCGTGTGTGACGGGCCCACCCCGGACGCTTGAGCTCAGTGAGGGCAGACTCGGCCTTACTCACCAGTACCATCTCAGCCCCGGGACTCACTCCCACCACAGCGCTACGTCCTCGACAATATCTGTTGAATGAATGAATGATGTGCAAGAGCGTTGAACTACAGCTCATGCTTTCTGTGTTATTCACTAGTGCTATAGTCATTGTCATTGGTAACCCTAGTTCTTTCGAGGCACTCCTGAACATCGGGCACGGCCATGCGACTCGCGTTGGGCTGGGAAATGTGTTTTTCCAGGGGGACGCTGGGAAGGCTGGTGCACATTCACCTTCTCTTCCCTGCCACGGTGGTAGTTGCAAGTTCGTGTGGAGAGAGGTCCTCCACCCGCCTAGGCGACAGGGTAATTCCAGTGACTGGAGCCCCGTACTGACCTACAGTAAATAGGTCAGTTTCTGGTTCACATGTTATGAACCAGAAACTGCAAATGCATGAAGGCAGTGACTTTTGGGTGATGTTTGTCACCACAGCATAACCTATACTATCCTGACTCGTACAGTTTTTTTCCCCAGTGCATTCTCCACACTCCACTCCTACCCATCTCTCTCCTGAGCCCTTCTTACCCGGCATTCGCCAGCCACGGACCTGAAACTGCTCTTTGTCAGCATCACCAATGACTGGACTTCTGGTCAAGAGCGGACAGAAGGCAAACACTGCTCACCTCCTCCCACAACAACATCAAAATTACAACTAAATTATATAACAGCCATCACTGCTGAAGACTAGCTGAACGGAAGTCCTGTAACTAAGGATATAAAGAAGCAGTCATGTTCACAGGTGAATTTTACCATTCAAGGAAGAATTAACGCCTATTCTTCTCAAACTATTCCAAAAAATTCAAGAGGAGGGAAGGCTCCCCGGCTCATTTTATGAGGTCACCAGCACCCTGATTCCAAAGCCAGAAAGACATTACAAAGAAAGAATTTTATAAGCTGAAAGCCCTGATCAACGTAGATGCAAAAATCCTCAACAAAATGTTAGCAAACCAAATTCAGCATCACAAAAAGATCACACATCATGATCAAGTGGGATTTATTCCGGGGATGCAAAGTTGGCTAATAGCCGCAAATCAATAACATGATAAATCACACAAACAAAATGAAGGATAAAAACCATACGATCATATCAACAGATGGAGAAAAGGCATTTGACAAAACCCAGCATCCATTTATGATGAGAACTCTCAGCAAAGCGGGGATAGAGGGAACATACCTCAACATAATATAGGCCATATATGACAATCTCACAGTTAACACATGCTCTATGGGGAAAAACTAAAAACATTTTCCTTAAGATCAGGGACAAGGGTGCCCACTTTCACCACTTTTAATCAACATAGTATTAAATTCCTAGGCACAGCAGACAAGAAAAAGAAATAAAAGGCATCCAAATTGGAAAGGAGGAAGTAGGACTATCATCATTTGCAGATGACATGAAACTACTGGGTTGTCGGAAAAGCCATGACATATTTTTTCTGCTTTTTGTTGCAAAAATGTGTCATGAGTTTTCCAACAACCCAATATATATAGAGAACCCTGAAGATTCCACCAAAAAGCTATTAGAACTGAGAAATGAATTCAATAAAGCAGCAGGATGCAAAATTTAAGTTTGCATTTTTTATTTACCAATAAAGAATTATCAGAAAGAGAAATTAAGAAAACAATTCCATTTATAATTGCATCAGAAAAAAATAATAAAATACCTAACAATAAATTTGACCAAGGAGGCAAAGATCTGTACTCAGAAAATTATGAGACACTGAAGAAAGAAACTGAAGATACAAATAAATGGAGGCATATACCACGCTCACGGACAGGAAGAATTATCATTAAAATGTCCATACTACCCAAAGCAATCTACAGATTCAATGCAATACCCATAAAAATACCAATGGCATTTTTCACTGAACTAGAACAAATAATCCTAATATGTATATGAAACCACAAAAGACCCCAAATAGCCACAGTAATCTTAAGAAGAACAAATTTGGAGGTAGCAAACAATTCTACAAGGCTAATCAAAACAGCATGGTACTGGCATAAAACCAGACACATACATCAATGGAACAAAATAGAGAGCCCAGGAGTAAATCCATTCCTATATGATCAGTTAATCTAAGACAAAGGAAGCAAGAATGTACATTGGGGTAAACACAGTTTATTCAATAAATGGTGTTGGGAAAACTGGATACATGCAAAAAAATGAAACTAGACCACCTTCTTACATCATATACAAGATTAAACTCAAAATGAACTAAAGAGGAGTGGCCGGTTAGCTCAGGTGGTTAGAGTGCAGTGCCCATAACACCAAGGTTGCCGGTTTGATCCCCACGCCCTCCACAACTAGATTGAAACAACTACTTGAATTTGAGCTGCTGGGTTCTGGAAAAACACACTGGTCCCCAATTAAAAAAAAAAAGTTTAAAAAAATGGACTAAAGACTTAAATGTAAGACCTGAAACCATAAAACTCCTAGAAGAAAATATAGGCAGTAAATTCTCTTACATAGCTCTTAATAATATGCTTTTCTGATATATCTCTTGGGCAAGGGAAACAAAAGATCAACAAATGGGGCTACATCAAACTAAAAAGTTTTGCACAGGAAGCCATCAACAAAATGAAAAGACAATCTACTAAATAGAAGATATTTGCCATGATACATCTGATAGGGGTTAATATCCAAAATCTACAAAAAAACTCATACAGCTCAACACCAAAAAAACAAACAATCTGATTTAAAAATGGGCAGAGGACCTGAATAGACATTTCTTCAAAGAGGACATACACATGGCCAACAGACATATGAAAAGATGCTCAACATCATTAATCATCCGAGAAATGCAAATAAAAACCACAATGAGATACCGCCTCACACCTGTCACAATAGCCATCATCAATAAATCAACGAACAACAAATGCTGGCGAGGTTGTGGGGAAAAGGGAACCCTCCTGCACTGATGGTGGGACTGCAGACTGGTGCAGCCACTATGGAAATCAGTATTGAGGATCCTCAAAAGATTAAAAATGGAACTACCTTATGACCCAGCAATTATCCTTAGAAACCCAAAATACTAATTCAAAAAGATATATGTACCCATATGTTCACTGCAGCATTATTTACAATAGTCAAGATACGGAAGCAACCGAAGTGTCCATCGAAAGCCAACTGGATAAGGATGTGGTACATATATTAAATGGATTATTATTCGGCCAAAATAGAGAATGAAATCTTGCCATTTGTGACAGCATGGACCTTGAGGGTATTATGCTAAGTGAAGTAAGTCAGGCAGAGAAAGACAAATACCGTATGATTTCACTTATAGCTGGAATCTAAAAAACAAAATAAATGAACAAATAACCAAGAAACCAACTCATAGATACAGAGAACAAATTGATGGTTGCCGGATGTGAGCATGGTTGGGGGAATGGGTGACAAAGGGGAAGGCATTAAGAAAGCAGTACAAAGTGGCCGTAACAAAATAGTCACGGGGTTGTGAAGTACAGCACAGGGAACAGAGTCAGTAATATTGTAATAACTACGTACGGTGTCAGGGGGACACTCGACTTTTCAGGGAGATCCCTTTGTAAGTTATATAAATGCCTAATCACTATGCTGTACACCTGAAATGAATGTAATATTGTATGTCAACTGTAATTGAGAAATAAAAAATAATGACCCATCATTTTATGCATGCCAAGCTCGCAAATATTAAAGTCCAACAAGCCGTGGTAGGCAGAAAAAGGACCCCAAAGGTGTCCGTGTCCTAATCTGCTACGTGGCAAGGGCCAGTGAAGGGGGCCAGCCAGCTAAGACGGGGCGCAGTGTCATCACAGGGAGGCTCAGCTGGGAGGGGGAGCCAGAAGAGGGTGGGGAGATGCGATGTGAGGAGGGGTCCCCTGCTGTTACTGGTACTGGCTTTGGAGGAGGAAGGGGCCGTAAGCCAAGGGGTACAGGCGGCTTCCAGGTGCAGGGAAGGGCCAGGAAACGGTTCTGACAGCCTCCAGACAGGAGTGGGCCCTGCCGACACCCCAATGTTTAGGCCACTGAGGCCCGTGTCAGGCTCTGAACTCGAGAACTGTAAGATAACTTTGTGTAGGAAAGCCACTGAGTTTGTCATAATCTGTCACAGCAGCAATGGAACACAACTATATCCAGTCCCTTTCCTGGCACACAGTAGGTCCTCAGTGCTGAGGGAACACAGGATCAACAAAATTAGTCTTGGGGCAAAGGGAAGTGGGGGGGCGGGTTGAGGAGACGTTCTAGAGGTGGCAGTGCCTGAGCAAAAGCTTAGGGTTCAAGCCCCGGAAGGGAGGGGCTGTGGTTTTCACCAAGATGCCTGTGGAAGGTGAGCCGGGAGATGGTGCTCAGAGAGCTGCAGGCAGCTGGTTCTCTGCAGGTAGAGGATGGAGCCGGCCTTGAGCATGGGGCGTAGGCGGGGGCCACGTTCAAGTTCATGGACTTAATTCCCAATGCCAAGGGGAGCCTGCAGGGCTTGGCCTCTCCAGATTTGCCTTCTGCAAAGCACACCCTGGGCTGCCCTGCGAGTGGGGGAAGGTGGGACTGGAGGCAGGCAGACCGCAAAAGAGGCTCCTGCAGCACGCAAGCAGAGGCACATTCCCTGCTGGCTGACTGGTCAACTGAATGGACCAGGGCGCTGGTGGAGGGGACACATGGACGGGTCCGAACAGTGGTCACGGGGGCTGTTCACCTGGGCTTGGGTGGGATAAAGGTGTGGGTGTCTCACTTGAGGGGCTTGGCACGTCCCATCTACCATGTTCCTACCACCACTTTTTACCCCGAGTCTCCCAAAGCTGTTCTTCATCCTGGAAACCACTGCAAGCTCCTCCCGTGTTCCTAGAGGAGCGTTTGACACATCACAGGGGTTGTCATTTTCCATCTGCTGAGCGAGGTCCGGGTGGAGGAAGAGGCATGTCAATTAGGAGGGGACAGAGGACAGGGAAAGGACACGACCGCCATCTGCTCTGGTGCTTTGGGAAAGGGGAGGGACTGGGGTGGGGAGATGGAATTGGTGACCCCAATTTAGTTCAAAGTGTAAGTGGTCTCAGGTCTGAGCTGAAGGGACCAGGTGTCCTTGGCGGTGCCCTCAGCAGGCCGCCCTGGTTCCTGTGGCCTCCACTTAGAAAGTGGCCCCGGGCCTTCTCAGAGGGTGGGGTCACCTGGTGCGGTGTGTCTGCAGGGGGTCCGTGGGACGGGAACCTGGGGGGAGCGTGACTGGGTAAGGAAGGTATAGTGGTGGGACCATGAGCCTGCTGGCCAGAGAAGACGGCAGCACAGGGCGGAGGAGCAAGGAAGGTGGGAAAGTTGGCTCCAGGACAAAGGGATTCTGGGGGGTCCCTCACATCATTCTAAGGAGGACGCCATTTTCCAGGCAAAGTTGGGAGTAGAGGTGAGGTGAGAAACTGTCATATATATTAAGACGTTTTAAGTACCATTTAGTCTTTACAGTAATCACATGGAGGGGAGGTCCTATTATTATGGCCATTTGATAGGTGGGGAAACCGAGGGCGGGAAAGACTGAATGGTCAAAGCTGTCAGTGCACAGCCTGGACTAAAGTCTGGGTCTGTGGCTGCCACATGCTGTTTGTCCACACAAGTAAGCTCCCTGAGGGCAGGGCCACCCCAACACACCCTCCCCAATCACTGAGTCCATAGCGATTAATCCCTGCTGGCTGATTGGTCAACTGAAGGAACCTTCTCAGCTCTGATTGGACAAGCTGGTGACAGCATAAACCCCAGCTCGCTCGGGAAGAAACTGTGGCTGTAAGCCAGGGGTCTGCAAGCTTTGCCCGTAACGAGCCAGTTAGTAAATATTTTAGGCTTTGCAGGGCATTAGATCAACTACTTGAGCTGGATGCCTGGGCATGGCTGCGTTCAAATCAAACTTTATTTACAAAACGGGGGGCAGACCAGATTTGACCTACAGGCCCAAGTGTGCTGAGCCCCACACGCTACACACAATTTCCTAAAATCCAGCTATGGGGACACGGGGAGATACAATTGTAGATCTCAGAGAATAAGGTTAGTGTTTTCCCTTCCTCCTTCCTGTAACAAAGTAAGCAAATTCTGTGCTGAGGACAGGAGAATGATATTTACACTTAATTTGGTGTCCACTGCCTGTCAGGTGCCTAACGTTCACTAGCTGTCGTCCTCAGAATAACTCTCACAGAAAGAAGGTTCCAGCCCTGTTTTCCGGATAAATGAAGAGGCTCAGAGACATTAAGGAAGTTGCCAAAGATCACACAGCCGGGAAAGGGGAGAGCTGGACTCCATCACAAAAGCCTGTGTTCCTCTTCCCAGTAGGCTGTGCTGGCTGTCATCCTGACCTGGCCTCGGCTCCCCTGTTCGTGAAGTGGCCTCAGTAGATACGTCACTACTGGGTGCTCAGGGCACAAAAGACACAAAAGGTTCTCAAGGGGCAGCAGCCCCCCGGCCCCCAGCACAAGTTAAGGTGAGGTAGCCCCCAGGCTGTCTGCGGACTACTTCAGCGCAGATAAAAATTTGGTAGAAGCATAAAATCAGAGAGGAGATAGGTCAAGATGAGCCCATAAGAAACCTCCACAGATCTGAGAAAATTTTGGAAGGCACTTTGAACTTACAAACATCCCTGAAATAGAAGTTTAAACCGATCTTACCTGCATCTTTAAGGTGCTGGGAGACCCCCAGCTGGCGTTAAGGCTCCACACCAAAGTAAAGGTAAACTTGATAAGGGGAGGACTGCTCTGGAGGGGACAGGCCCCCAAAGCTGCTTCCTGCATGCTCCCCTTCCCCCGCCCCCCAAATCACTAGGCTAGATGATGCATGAGATCAGAGTCTAGTTCAGCCTCGAGATTCGATAATTGGAATGCAAATTGTACATCCGAGATGAAAACCACACTCCGACCAGGGACAGTGGCTAAAAGGGACAGGAAGCCCTCGGTCGTGCTCCCAGAGAGAAAGTGCAGACTGGAGGTTAATAACTTGTTAATGGACACGCACTTGGGTGCCGCTGCCCTTGAACTCAAGGTCTGAGGGGCGACTCTTGCTCATTTCCTTTCCACAGCTGGTACCCACCACCCGCTCACGAGAAACCTTCCAACAGTCACAGTGTTTGGGGAAAACGATCCAGGAAGAGAAATCAAAGGAGTCCGGGGCCTCAGGGTCAAAGCCGGAACGTGCACGTTTGCTTTTCTTCTGGGGCTCACAGGCCAGTTTTTCACCAAGTTGTACAGTTATCAGTTTGTCACTGGAAATCAGCGAGAACCCCAATCCTGAAACGTAATGGATGTTTGACTGTGTGTACTGTTCTCTGCTGATGTGTGAGCCCCAGCTTTCTCATGGGCATAGCTCACATTGTATCGCCAGCCAACCTGGTTGACCTCAGGGGACCCTCGTGTCAGTCTATAACAATGGAGGTGTTATCTAAACAACCAAGTCACTTCACACATCTCTGTGGGGTTCACTCAATAGGAGATCCTCAGTGGGGAGAGAGGAAGGAGCTGGCAAAAGAGATTAGGGGTTCAAACATGAGCTGTCTCTTTCTGTCCTAAAGGCCTGTGGAATAATAATAATAAGGATAACAGCTATGGTGACAACAACTAACAGTGGCCAGAATGCACTGAGTGCTTAGAGTGTGCGAGCTATTGTGATTTACATGGTGTCTGGTAGGGCTGCCATGACCAAGGACCACAGGCTAGGTGGCTTATACGACAGAAATTGGTTTTCTCAAGTTCAAGATCCAAGTGCCAGCCTGGCTGGTTTCCTCTGAAGCCTCTTGGCTTTTCTAGAGTCACCTTCTCCTGGGCTCCCCTGGTCTCTCCTTTGTGCGTGTACTCCTCCTGTCTCTCCCTCGTCTTATAAGGACACCAGTCCTATTAGATTACAGCCCCACCCCCATGACCTCATGTAACCTTAATTACCTCCTTAAAGGCCCCACTTCTAAATATAGTCACACTGGGGGTTAGGGCTTCAATATATGAATGGGAAAGGGACACAATTCAATCCATAACATGCATTATCTTAATCATCACCGCTATCTACTGGGAGGGACTGTTATTATCCATTTTACATCTTATAGATGTGGCAACTGACGCTCAAGGTACACAGTGGGCAGAAAGGGATTTAAACCTGCACTCTGAGTCCAGACCTATACTCTTGACCACTGGGCAATCTTGCCTTTCACGGGTGCTACTGTGCACTGCCTGTAAGCAGGCCTGTGGAATCATTTCCTGGCGAGGATACTTGTAGAAAGGTGCCTGGGCGAGTCGGTGGTCAGCCCATTTGAGGACCAGGAGTTTAGAAATCCAGACTCTGCCTTCACCTAAGCGCTGTGACCCTCCGAACAGCTACAGAACACCCTTAGTTCACCTCATCTGTGCAAAGGGGGTACTCATCTCTACCACACATGATAGTGACAGTCAAATCAGGAGACGATCAAAGCAGCGAAATCCTAAGAGATGTGCAAATGGTTTCCGTATTATCCTCAATCTTAGTTTTTAAAAGTTCTTAGCACTGGGGCCAGCCAAGTGGCTCAGTTGGTTACGAGTTAGCTTAAGAGCACAAGCTCTGAACAACAGGGCCGCTGGCTCAATTACCACATGGGCCAGTGACGCTGGGCCCGACTGAGCTGCTACTGAGCTGCCAACAGGATGGCTCAGCTGGTGTAACAAGATTGCCTGTTCGATGGTGGGCTACGCCCACCCGCAACTAAGACTGAACTCGGCACCTTGAGCTGAGTTGCCACCTGGATGGCTCAGTGGATAGAGCACGCGCTCTTAACAACAAGGCTGCTGGTTCGACTCCCACATGGGATGGTGGCTACGCCCACTTGCAACTAAGATTGTAACACAGCACCTTGAGCTTAGAGGCCACGAGCTGCTGATGGGCATCCAGATAGCGACTGGCGCCTTCTACAACTAAGATCGAAGAACAACAACTTGGCTGGTCCCCTTCCCCAATTCCCCAACACTGTTCCCCTCCCCGAATTCCCCAATTAAAAAATTCTTAGCGCTGAAAAAATCCTTAGGAAATCATTGAGAACCATGCCCAAAGGGTCCCTTGTCACAAGTGAGGTGAATGACCTGAAGAGGTTTCAGAATGAACAGCTTTGGAGGTAATAAGCAGAACTGACACCTTAGACAGTTCATTTGTCCCACAAAGCAGAAAGGGCCCAAGGCCAGGATGCAAGGGAGAAGATAATGCATATGGAGCACAAGAAAGGAGAATGAATCTTAAAACTGATGGTTTTCCCAAGAAGTTAAACCAGAAGGAATAAACAAAGACATAGTTGATTAAATTATTTGGCATTGAAAAATGTTCTTAAAGTTTTTATGTCATGAGGATAAAATAAGCTTTAAAAATACCCAGGAAGATACAATAAAGGTTAGCCACGATAGGCCACAAATTTTTCTGAAAAAAAAAAAAAAATCAGAATACAGAACAAAATCTAAAGGATTTTGAGAGGAAAAGCCATAAACCTAACAATTTTATGCCCATGTTATTCATGCTTAAAGATGAAAAAAAGATTATTATCAGAAAAATAAGGCAATGTTAAAGAAAAAAATGAAAAATGACGAGTGGTGACTAAGCTATCTATATATTAAAACACAATATAACAGGGCCAGCCGAGTGCAATGGTTAAGAGCTGGCTTGGGACGCCAGAGGGCCCCGGTTCAGATCCCACATATGAGGGCCAGTGACACTGCCCTCCACAGCTAAGATGCTGAACAACAGCTCAACCTGGAGCTGGGCTGCCGTGAGTCGCAGGCAACGACGTAGGCTGCAGCCCCTGTGGCAGTGGGTTGCCATGGGCTACCGTATGTAGCCAGCAGCCAGCGTGAGTGGCCAGCAGCCGCCGTGAACAGCCGTCCAGAAGCCGGCGACTGATATGCCTCGCCAGGGAAGAGCACAACGATGGTGCCAACTTGGGCCAGTGAAGCAACATCCTCCACAATTAGACTGAAGAACAAAAGGACAGCAACTTGTCTGTTCCCCTTCCCCCAATTCCCCAGCACTGTTCCCATCCCCCCAATTCCCCAATAAAAATCTTTTAAAAAAGAACAAAAAAACACAATATAACATTGCAATAAATACAGCAGTGTGATATTGGCATAAGAATTCACCCTCCAATCAATGGAGCTGAATTAATAGCCTTAAAATAGACCCCAGTATAATTTTGTAAAAGTTAGGGACAATGCAAAGATTCATGCTATCACTGCTACTTTTAAAAATTGTACTGGAGGTTATAGCCTATGTAATAAGAAAAAGAACTATAAGTATTGGAAAGGGAGATATGAAACTATTTGCAGATGATATAGTAGGAAATATTCCCGAGAAAAGTCTAAGGGTACAAATTGCCAAACCATTTACAAATAAGAGAGCAAAGTGACCAGATATTAGATCAACATAAAAATAATAAAGGTGTAATAGGAAATTTTAAAATTAACAATAGCAACAAAACTTTAACTTTATAAAAATAAGCTCTCTATGCAGACAAGGATAAACCTTTACTGAATAAGAGACTTATATAAATGGGGTGACATACCATGTTTATGAATCAGGAGACTCAATATTATCAAAATATCAGTCAATTCCTCCCAAATTATTTTATAAAGTAAATGCAATCCCAACCAATCAAAGTCCTAATCACATTTTTCATAGAATTTCATAAGCTTATTCTGAAATTCTAAAGAAGAGACAGGACAATTTTAGGGGAAAAAAAAACAAAAGAAACCTTCTCCCAGCAGATACCAAAAATATACTACAAAGCTATGTGATACTAGCTACTGTGATACACAAATAAATCAATGAAAGAATACAGACCCGGTAGAAATAGAGGTTTAATATATCTTAAAAGAGTTACTTTACATGAATAGGGAAAGAAAGACTTTCAATAATTTGTGTTGAGACAATTGGCTGTGTATTTAGAAGAAAAATGTAAAGTGGACCTTTTCAGATAACACAAAAATAAATTTTAGTCAAAACCAAAACTATTAAAATATCACAATATGAGCAAATGTTTATGACTTTGGGGTTTTCAAGTTCTTTACAAATAAAACGTTTTCAAAGCCATAACAGAGAAGACTGAGAAATTTGACCATACTCAAATACACCGTTTTGTTAATGTTGATGAGATGCTGTAGGCACTTAACTCTTGTTTATAGCTATCAGCCTATGGTAAAACTGGTTTCATTATATGCAATTTCGCCACAGGTCTAAGAACCTATCAACAACGTTAAGTGGGGGCTTAATGGACTAAAATGTTAAGGTTCAGCATAACAAAATATATAGACACAGTAAAAAGGCAAGCAACATTCCAGAAAATATTCATAACATATATAATCATTATTATCTAGAATATATATATATATGGAGGAGCCTTTGTTACATTGGTTAAAACAAATCAGAAAGAAAATGGGCAGTGGTTATGAATGAGCAATTCTCAGAAAAGGAAACACAAACACCCAGTGATCATATGAAAAGAGGTTCAACCTCATTAGCAATCAGAAAAATGCAACTTAAAGCAACGAAATAACATTGCCACCTGTTAAACTGCCAAGAACTTAAATATGTTCATGTACGCTCACACATTGCTGGTGATCAATTGCTAGGACCATTTTGGAGACTTTCTGGCAGCAAAATAGGCCCGGCCCATACTCTAGGATGGAGCAAGCCTATATTTCGTTGTCTCCTCTGGAAAAGCATGTGCCCACTTCGACAAGAAAGCCCGAACAAGTGTGTGTTCAGCACATCGTGTGCAACAGCAAAATCAGAGGACCACCCAAACGCCAACGACTCAGTGAATGACACCACAAACAATCGTTTCTATGGGTGTTAACACACAAGAAAAGGTCTGGAAAGACACACTCCAAACCCATGACAGATGATGCCTAGAGGAGGAAAAGGAGGTCGGCTGGGGATGCTGGCTGTGGTCAGACAGGACTTCAGTCTTATCACCAATCTTTTAAAAACATCCGGGTTGTCGAGAATGTGGTTCTCAAAAGGGATTGAGGACAACTCACCCTTGCTCAATATATTTAAAGGTCTTGAAAAGGACCTCGAGAGGTATCTGTTTGAACCCCGAGAACGCGGGCAACGCATGTGAGCAGGGAACCAGGCTCTGAGATGTGTCGGGTTGGGATCTGCTTAACGTGAGTAAAGTGATCTCAGGAGTAAAATGTTCTGTTGGTTCAGGTTCCTGGAGATCAACTTAATGACCTGAGAAAGTAGCATTTCTTCTGGTCCCCAGTGACGTAGCATGCGTCCAGTGACAAAATCACAACGCCTGTATCCCCGCCCTGCTCCACCACTTTTAAACTGGTGATCTTTGGGCAAACTATTTTACATCACCGAGTCCAGGATTTCTGTACACATAGAATGGGTCACATGGCATGCCCTAGCCACCTTCTTGGGTTATTTTGAATCTTATACAAGATAAGCAAAAGTGCTCTGAAAACTGGAAAAAATTATAAAGACGTAAAATGATACGACTCTACCCAAACCACAAAAACAAACAGCAGGAGAAAGTATCCACATTGAGTCATTCAAAACTCATTTAAAATTGCTGTTTTCCCCCCAAATTTCTCATCAGTTCGATACCTCACACCACACTCTAAAATAAAGCGCAGATGAAATAGTCAAATAGTAAAATTAAAACCATACACAGAACAAAACCATCAAACAATATGGCTTCTGCACACAAAGGAAATATTTGATCACACAAAAATTTTAAACTTCTTCACATCAAGTAAATAGAAGCAAAAATGAAAAGGCAGGCAACAAACCCCAAAAGCAGTGAATACCTCATTTAATGCAGAAAGATCATTCACAGACCGCTGTGAAAAACACAAATTCCCTAATAGGAAAATTGGCAATTTTCAGAATTATAAGCCCATAAACCCAAGAACCTCAGTGAAAATCAAGGAAAGGAAAATTAAAAACAAATGAGATACCATTTTTGGATACCAACTTGCCCAAAATTACCAATCCCAGTAGTCTCAATGCTGTTAAAAATACATTTGATGCATCCTCTAGACTCTAGAGGAATGTTGTCCAAGAAAATATATGCAAGCCACACATGTAATTTAGAACTTTCCAGGACCAATGTTAAAAACTGAAAACCAGTGACATTAACTTTAATGTATTTATTTAACCCAGTATATTAAAAGTGTTATCTCAACTTGCTATATAATTATTAGTGAGATACATTCTTTTTTTTTTTTTTTTGGAGGGACACTAACTTTTGAAATTCAGTATGCATTTTATACTTATAACATCTTAATCCAGATGCTAAATTTTTATTGGAAATGTTTACAATTTCCATTAAAATTTTCCGTTGAAAAAGGGAGATTCACATACCCAAGGTGCCAAACATTCTTATACGTTTTCCCCGGTAACTGAACTGAGTATCAGGTTTTAGAATTTATTCTAAATTAAATTAAACAAAATTAAACAAACCTCAAACCCTCAGTTTCTCGGTCGCCTAGCCACACTTCACAGGTGAGAGCCCCATGTGGCCGATGGCTTCCATGCTGGACAGTGCAGTTCTAGAATAAATCTGCCGCCTAGCTCAGCTCCCTGCCCATAGGGAGAGGCAGCTCTCAGCCCCCTGAAACTGGACACAGTGGCTCTCAGGTCACTATGCATGAAAATGTCAAGACTTACCTCTCCTGTCCTCCTGTCTCCTGCACAGGCACCTCCCATGCCTCCGACGGGACCATCCTGTTCCCCTTTTATTTCTGCCTTTTTCCACGAGGCCCACAGCCCACTCCTTGATCTGCACGTTTTGAGTTCGCATGCTCTAAATAGTAAATAATGGGAATGATAAGAAAGATAATATTCAAAGTCAACTGTAACTGGAAAAAAAATTAAAACAGAATTTACTGGTATTTATGAGGTGCTTGCCTTTACATAAACACTGTGCTCCTTATTGTAAATACAGTTAAATGGAACAACAAATAAATGATAGTAAGAATAGGTTCCATCCATTGAGCAGAGCAGGTGGTGGTGCCCAATGCTTTCCATTCTGTATCAATCATCTGTACCCCTCCAGTGTACAGACAGGAAACAGGCCCAGAGAAGGAGAGTAGCATGTGAGAGTCGCACAGTTATCAAGCGGCACAGCGCCTCACTGTTGGAACCGAGGTCACTAGCCCCAAGCCCCTGCTGTCCCGTTCTGTGTGTGTTGGCTCCCCTGCCCCCTGCACTCTCATACCCGCCCCAGTCATCACCAACAGGGCTCCCAACTCTCCTTGGGGGGATTCAGGAGCACTGGGCTCCCAGGGCTTTGCTTCTTAGAATATAGTTAGGCCAAGATGGTGCAGAGGGGAAGAAGGGGACCACCTGTGAGAACCTACTGTGTGTCAGGCACTGTACGAAGCCCTTTGCATAATATAAGCCAGAAAATAAAATGCTGACAGCTGGACCAGGGCTGGGGCTCCGACCTTCAGGCAACTCCAGCGTGCTCTGCACCCTTCCTGGGGTCATGTGGCAGCATTCAGGCAGCCACCATCGCCAGCCACAAAGCATCCCACTGCTGGTGTGACCACAGAGAGCAGTGGCTCGGAAGGCCTGTGGCCTGGGTGCTGGGCCCTGTCCTGGCCACCAGATGCCGGGCAATCCTGTGAGCTGAAACAGCCGTGGTGCTTGGTGGGACATTCCCAGAGCTGTGCCTTCAGGCAGAGTCAGATTAGGATCCTGGCCCCGCCCACCAAGCACTGCAGCTCCGTCCTATGTAAAAATGGAAACCTTAATGGTACCTGCCTCATAGCGCTGAGCCTAAGCAGTGCCCAGCCCAGAGCAGGTGCCCAGGAAGTTACAGCCACGATCACCTGTCTCCTGGAGCTGAGATGCAGTGTAGCGAAATGTATGCACGGCCCAGCCCACTTTCAGCTAAGAAAGAAATGTGAGGCCGGCAGAAACGGCTGATTGGGAGGGAGGCAGTGAGTCTGGAACCCTAGAACCAGGACGCCTGGGTCGGGGCCTCACTGTGGGCTTTCAGTCAGCTCCTTCGAGATTACTGAACCTCAGTTTTCTCATCTGCAAAATGGGAATAACGCAGCAACTATGTCCAGGGTTGATAAAAGCACTTCCTGCGAGAAGGCAGGAAAGATGCTCAGCTTAGCACCGCACCTGGTTGTTAACGAACAGGGTTGCTATGAGGATGAACGGTAATGAGCTTTGCAAACTGTACAGTGCCAATCCGTATCTCGGAGAACAATCCCCAGACCAAAGGCATCAGCAGCCCCTGGGAGCAGGGCCTGTACAGTCACACTGGGTCCTGGGCTCAGAAGGGACCCGCTTGGTGTCATGCTCTGATGTTCCCAGTCTTGATATTCTTCATTTGAGCAAGGGGACTCTGCAAGCTGGGTACCCAGGCCCGCCTGGGGGACAGTGAGAATGCAGACTCTCAGGCCCCCACTCCAGAGGGACTGAGTGAAAGACTCTGGGGGTGGGGCCTGGCCATCTGTGTTTCACAGGCCCGATGCAGGCGACAGTCGGAGACCCACCGCCTACAGGAGGCAGTGGCATGGCACCCTCCTGACGGTTCACATAAGCCTGTTGAATGTCTCCACTGGGGCAAAGCCAGGGGACAGCCCACAGCAGGGCCTGTGCCTCCTGCTTCCAGCTTCGGGCTCCCCGCTTGCTGACACAGAGCTGTCCATCCAGAGGCAAACATAATGCGAAGCTAAGGACGCCTCCCTCGCTTGTTAAATCCCGGTGTATTCTGATTCCTTCCCTATAGCTCTGTAATCTTTTCTTAGAGAGGCCCACCCAGGCTCAGGCCTGCAACACCTGGGCCTGCTGAGGTCAGACCGGCTTATCCGAGAGCCCTGACATCGCTGTGGCTAAAATAACTTCTCAGGCTTCCGGGTGCAGCCCTGTCCCCAGGAGGGTTTGTTAAAACCCAGATGGCTGGGCCCCACCCTCGCAGTTTGGGTTCAGCAGGTCAGGGCGGGGCCTGAGAAGGAGCATTTCTAACTCTCCCAGGTGACGCTGACCTGGGGACCACACCTGAGAACCGCGGCTCCGCGGGCCTTCCTCCCACCTCGAACTGCTCCTAATCCCCCATGTACTAAATCATGTAGCTACAGCTGCCCCCCGGCCCAGCAAACACCCTTGATTTCTGCTTCTCCACCCCCTCCAGGAAGCCCTCCCTGGCCTCGGGGGGCTGGGCTTGGGGCCCCCTTTCATTCTCATCAGCTCCCCTACCAGACCACGGAAAACCGTCCCTTTTCTGGGTTTTCCTGTGCCCACCTCCATGCCTGATGAATAGGAGCCCCATTCCCCCCCACTTTACCAGCCAGATCCCCCTCCTGCCCCCACCAGGCTCTGCACGCTGGATCACATGAGTCCCTCCTCAGGTTTCCCCAGGAGGACGCCCCCTCTCGGTGGCGTTCTGAAAATTCACTGGCGAGGGCGACGCGTGATTTCACAGGTGCGGCTGCGGGAGCCTGGAGCCTGGGACTTAGGAATCTGCGTCTCCCAGGCTGAGTTACTACCTGGGAGGTGGCAGCTGCTCCCAGCACTGCAGTCCCCAGAGCCACTTCCTAATTAGGTCACAGCCAGCAGAGGGACAAAGGGACCGAGGGGGTGGGGGTGAAGGGGGGAGTTGCTCTCCTTTCTACATGCCCATCCCCCTCTCCGAGAATCCAGCCCAACATGTAGAGCCTGTGGTTTCAAAAGCCTCCATGCAGCACTTGGCCTCGGGCCCCTCAACCCTCTTCCAGAGGCTGAGGGTCCCCGCAGGGCTTGCAGGGCCCAGGCCTTCTCCGCCCGCCAGTCCATGCCTCTGCCTCTCCCCCGACACCCAGCTGGTCATCCCCGCTCCTCTCTGAACCCCAGCAGTGAGCTGAGTCCCGGGAGTTGAGGGAAACCTCAGAGGCCTGGTCCAACGCTGGGTCACCAGGGACACGGACACTCATCTTAGAGCCACGGGGACAAGGGGAGCCACGCACCTCTGGTCTCCAGAGCCCTCCTTCCTGGACTGGCCGGAGATCTGGAAAGACACAGCCGTGAGCACCTGGGCTTTAAGGGGTCTGATTAATATGGTCCACAGCTGATCAGCCCTCTACCTTCTAAAAGGTCTGATTAATAATGGTCCACAGCTGACCGGCCCTCGGGCCTACTCACTGGCGCCTCCGAGGCCCCAGGGCAGAGCCTGGATCTCCACCACTCCAGACCCAACGAGTCACGCTGCTGCTGGGGTGGGGCCTGGGGGGTCCCCACCACACACGCACAGAGGGAAGTTTGGGGACCATCGCTCTGGGATCGAGGCCGTTATGTGTGCGTTTTCAGACTTTTTATTACTAGGGGCCTGAGGGGCGTCAGCTGTGGGCGTTTCTTCTTTCTTCAGGTTTATTTAATGAGCAAAGGAGGGGAACCGTGCTTAGCTCTCCCTGTGAGCCAGGCACTCTACAGACAAGGAATCAGACCCTTCAAAAAGATCTTTCCTTCTGTTTATTCAAGTTTCTCACACCCATTATAGGGAATTTGGAACCTAGAGCAAATCACAAAATTCCAGGCCTGTTTCCACCACTTACTGTGTGGGCCTGGGAAGGTCTTTCCTCATTCGTCAGATGGAGTGAATAACAATATTTATCTATCTCAAGGGTCTGTAAGTATTAAATGACATAATCCCTAATAGAGCTCATTAAATATCAGCTATTTATTTTATTAAACATTTATCGAGCACCCTGGTATGCGTCAAATCCTTCGCTAAGAACCAGAGGTTAAAAAAAAAAAATTCTAAGGTGAAATGGTCTTGGCTCTTAAGTAATTCAGTCTAACAGGAAAAGGGTAATATGTAATACTTAATCGTTTATTTTCAAAACGCTTCCAGATTTATTATCTTATTTAATTTTTGTTAAACCTTCTGAGGTGGCTATTACTTATGGATATTTCACAGATGAGGAAATGCATGTTCACAAAGGAAGAGAGCAGTGAGTGGGCTGGGGCGACAAGGGGGCTGTTGGGAAGAGCAGCGCTGTGTCTCTCCTCCACCCCCCAAATGCCCACATTTCCCTTCTGACGCCAGCTGTGTGGGGTTTTCCCTGGCAAGCAACTCCCTGGGACACCAGCTAGGTGTCTACAATTCGACTGCGACACGACTCACAGTTCGGGCAGACCCCCCAGGAGAAAGGCTCCGTCCCGCGAGACTGCCCCCCTCTTCAGATGCCAATCTCAGGTAGCAGGTGCCCAGGTTACCCACAACCTGTGCCTGACTTGGCCACAAATCGAGGTCCCCATGACCTCCCCCACTTTGCCCCCACCTGGGATTCGATCATTTTCTGGGAACAGCTCACAAAATGCAAACGTCGGGTGATGGGCAGCCCCAGGAATGAACACGACACGTTGGAGGTCTGAGAGGGGCTGGAGTGGGTGTGTAGGGACCAGACACACATGACCCTGTGACCCCCACAAAGCCTCCTCTCTTCTGAGGGGCTCTGCTGAGCGGGAGGGCTGCTGAGGGCAGAGGCACCCCAGCTGTGTGACCTGGGGTCCTTGTTTCCCTGGCCGATGCTACAATTCTCTTCTGAAAATGGTGCAACTGTTTTGGGCTGCACGGAAAAGAATGCCTGGCTAAAAAGTGGCCCAAATGACAATGACATGTGTCATCTCACCGAATGAGCAGCCTGGGGTTGGTGGTTCCAAAGTTGCCCAACTCAGCCCTTGACGTCAGTGTGGGCTCTGGGACAGCTACTCTGCAAGTTCTGTTGTTTTGTTTTGTTTTACCTTCCTCCTAGGGTTGCACAAACAGCACAAACTCATGGTGCCCCAAAGCAGGCAGGGCAGGAGGGGTTCTCTGAGGACACGTCTCTCTTTCAACCAGGGAGGAAAACCTGTCCCGGGTCCCCAGCAGACTTCCCCTTACATCTCATTGGCTGGAGTAGGATCTCACGCCCATGCCCAGATGAATCGCCGATGGGATCTAGATGGCTCTCCAAGGTCAGGGTACTGCCACCCTGGCCTTGTCCCCACAGTGGCTCCTCCGACTTCCTTGTATGACATGGCTCATCCTGCTACAGGACCTTCACACATAACTGTCCCTGTGTCTGCGGCGGTCTCCCCCGTTAATGCCAATGCACCTTCATATCTCGGTTAAGTTTTTCAAGGAATTTCCTGAGCCTCCCTCTACGCCTCACTTTCTTCCCCAGTAAAATGCACTCATGTTATTTACTTATTATTTACCATCCACAGTTCTGTGGGGACACTTGCCCAGCTGGGTGGTTCTTTGTTAGTCTGACTTGAGGTCTCATGCAGTTACCTTCAGCTGGTGGCTATGGCAGTTGTGACCCAGGTGGCTTCACTCATGTCTCGTGCCTTGGAGGGGACAGCTGGAAGGCTGGGACTGCTCTCTCTCCTCATGGTCTTTTCATCCGACCTGGGCTTCTACACCTGGTCACTGGATCCCAGCAGCACAAAAAAACACCAGGTCTTGGGTCCAGAGCAGCCATGTTGTCACTTCTGCCATATTTCCCGTGGTTAAAATGAGTCACAGGGCTGCCGCAAATTCAAGGGGTGGGGTCTCTGCAGGTCTGAACCCTGTGAGGCGTGGGTGACTGGGAGCTATCTCTGGGGACTATCTGCCACATCACTTTAACAAGCTGCCAAAAGGGAATCCACAGCTTTCAAAAGAGACGAAAAATCCTCCCTTCAATTCTGTGGCCTCACAAGACGCATTCATCCAGCTGAATACATATGGTAAAGCCCCATTTCTTCTAACCCTAACCAATGTTCTCTCCTCCAAAAGCCCATCTTATATAGGAAGACAATGAAAATATTGGGCTGTCGGAAAAGTCATGACGTATTTTTTTCTATGTTTTTCATGGCAAAAATGCATCATGACTTTCCCGACAACCCAATAATTACTTAGCCTTTTCTTCGTGAAGGCTCCGCATCTAAAGTCCTTACTCCACAGTAGCTAAGGCTTTGGGACATCTCTTCCCCCGTCTGGGCCCAAGCCTTTCCCTCTGGGAAAACGAGAAGGCAGGACTAGATAAGGGATGGAAAGAGGTCTCTTCTAGGGCGGGGTTCCCCATAATCTGGGGCTGTACCACCAGAGGGGCAGGAAAGGATCCCTCATGCCACACTGCCTGGTTTTAGGTGGCACACCCGCCCGGCACTAGAGAACACTGAGTCACTTAGTGAGAAAGTTATTGCATCTGAGGCTCTTTCTCCATCTTACTGCTCCCATCAAGGGGAAAGCCACAGGGGGGTGTTGGTATGTCTTTCACCCTCCAGCACATGGTGGAGTAATCGAGTAAGACCAGCTGTTATAACAAACAGTTCCAAACCTCTTACTGATTTAATTCAAAAAAGGCGTCTTTCTTGCTTGCTTCTTGCCCACCCTGCATCCATCTAGCAGCTCCACAAGCCCCAGGCCGTCGCGTCTCCCCTGGGCCTCCGTATCCAGCTGGCGGGCGGAGGAAGGAAGGCAACATGGAAGACTGCTTGCCAGGGTTTCAGAGCTGCGCCCGGAAACGGCCCGTGTCACTTCCTCCCACGTTCTATTGACCAAAACTGCCACAGGGCCTCCTGTAGAAGCCAGGGGGCTGGGAGGAGAGTGACGACCTTGCCACTGGTGTGCCATTCGCCAGTCACGCCACACTCGCCAGTCTCTGGGCCAGAGCATTCTGGAAACCAGTCCCTCACTCAGCACGATGTCAGTCACATGTCTGGCTTTCAGAATGGCTGGCTCTGTCACCTCCCCTTTATGATAGGCAATACTGGCTTCCATTTCAGTTAATCATGTAGAATTTCCTTCTTAAATTTTTTTTATTTTTATTTTTATAAAAAGGAGTCGATGTGGCAAAAAGTGTAAAGATATGGGAATGCCTGACGTTTGGGAACCACTGTTCTACGGCAATGCTGTGCGGAACTTTCTGGAAAGATTGAAATGTCCTATTCCGTGCTGTCTGATACCACAGCCACCGGCCACATGTGGCTATTGAGCACTTGAAATGTGGCTCGTGTGGCTGAGGAACTCTATTTTTAATTTCGTTTCAATTTTACTGTATAAGACAATGTGAGAAAAAGGGCGAGAACCGTGATTGACAATGACTGTCTGGAAGGTGTCTCTGGGAGAATTCAGAGGGCAATCGTGCTGGGATAGATTGTTAATGTCTGGCGTGGGTGAGAGAGGAGGTGATGGTGAGAGCGCCATTCACTGGTCATTGCTACACTAGATATTCTTATGGGATCTTCCTAGCCCTAACATTCCAGAATTATATAGACTTCCTTAAAACTTCTGTAGAATTTAGTGGAAATGTTTGTCTCTGATATCCAAGTTCCTTTTAAAACCTCCTTCCCTCTGCTCCTTTCCTGATAAAAGTAGACACAGTTGAGTAGAGATTAACTGGAAGGTATTTGCCCATATCTGCATGCATTTGCCCCGAAACTAATGGTTTCGGGCTTTGTGAGATGTGTGTGAGTCACCATCTCTTTTTCTCAAGAAAGACACTGCAGAGCCACCTCTTCAGAAGCAGGGGGTCATTACCAGCGGAAGAGGGAAGGACCCCTTCTGTTTGGTGTGTGGCTAAAAGTCGGATGCTGGAAATAACCCTTCATCATGTGGCCTCGGAGGTGGGGCACGCTGTCACGAGGCTTCAGCTGTCATGGCCTCAGCAGTCCACAGGTTCCGCGGTGGAGGAAGGAGGCAGGGCATGGGGCAGCACGCTCCCCAGAGAAGAACAAATGTCAGGAAGGCCGGAGCTGCCGACAGCATGGCGGACGGGTCACGGGGCTGACCCCGGCTGCCACTCCAGCCAGCTTTATAATTACACGATCTATTCTTCAGCTAACCAGTAACCTTTTGTTCTCATTTGGGAGCCCGTGTGTGTGTGTGTTTTAGATGTGTCTTTTATCTCAGCCTGATACCCTAATCACCATTTTCTTTTCTTTCCGTCTCTGGTATTTATCATTTAGGCCACAACCCTGGGTTGCCAAGGCCAACGTGGTTTCTCCTTCTTTCTGCTTTTTTCTATAATTGAAGTACCCTGAATAAGCCCCATCGCCTCTCTGACCCATTCCCCATTTGTGAAATAGAATATTTTGATTGTATTATAGGAATTAGTGACCTATAACTCTTGATTCAGCTCGCCCTGTTTCTGTCACCTGCTGTAGTCACCACCTTTGTCCAAGTCCTTCTCTTGTCATACCCGAAAATAAGGTCTAGCTGGAAAATAAGGTCTAGCTGGAAAATAAGGCCTCGCATGATTTTAGGTGCCAAAATATGGCACTTTGGCATACTGAATATTTTGAGCTGAAGGAGTTTGTGGAAAAGGCTCCCTGAAACAGGTCATAAAACCCTCATGTGAGGGGTGCGTGCCCTCCATATCCTGGAGGAATCATGCTAGGGTTCTGCTCCGGCGAGGTCTTATTTTGGGGACACATGGTAGTTGGGACCCTGGTCCTAACATTCCAAAGTGGCATCCCAGCATGGTCGGTTTCCCAGTAGGGTTTCTCTAACTGGTTTGCAGATGGCTGCCTTCTCACTGTGTCCTCACATGGCAGGGAGGGAGAGAGACCATCATCATGCCCTCCTCTAAACCTAATCACCCCCAAAGGCCCCACCTCCAAATACCATCGCATTTGGGGGGTAGGGCTTCAACATGTGGATTGGGGGGGGGTATAAACATGCAGTCCACAACACAACACTAAAGATTTTCTTTCCATGTCCAGACATCTCTTGAAACTCAGTTGTCCGATTAATTGATCCACCTCTCCTCAGATGAAAGATGTCAATAGAGATTATGATGATGATATCAAATAGCTTATCATGAACCAGAGCATCAATTCATAAGTTGTAAATGAAACAGATCTTGAAAAATCTGAGTGTCCATTCTATTTGGCAGAATAAAAGCCACCGAGGTGGCAAGCTCATGATATAACAAAAGTACCTGGGATTTTCATCTTTTTAATGCTCGGGAGGGCAGGGAGGCTACCTGGCAACGGTTGCATCATGACAGGACGGGTTGGATCAGATATACGAGCCAGTGGACTTTAGTTAACAGGGAGTCCAGCTCACTGTCCACTGCTCCAGCCCTCGACCCGGAAGAGTGCCTGGTGAGCAGTAGGTGCTCAGTAAATAGTTGCAGAACTGAGAGTCACAAATGTGCATCTATGAAGTGCTGGCTTACTCCACCAAATAGGGTGGGATCTGTCCTGAGTCTGTGCTGTCCCCTGATCAGTCACCGTGCATGGCTCCCGTGCCATGCCTGTAACCCCTTCACCCAGCCCCCAGCTCTGGCTTATGGGAGTAAGTTGCAGAGGTCGAATGGAGAAGATAATGGCAGTTGAGACCAACACGTGGGATCGTGCATTGCTCAGGCCTCTTGCTTTACAGACAGAAAACAGGCTGAGGCAAGGAAGGGAAGCTGTTGGCTCACTTCACTGAGCAGCCAGTGGCTTCAGGTGGCTGGACCCAGGGGCTCCTTTTGGGTCCTTACCCCTTCTTTCTTGCTGTCCCCCAAGACCCCATTTCTCTGCTCTAGTTTCCTGTCCGATGCTTCACTCCCAGGCAGGTTCTCTCCCAGGTGGCACCCCCAGCAGAAAGTTTCTGCTCCAGATATTTCCAGCAAGAGCCCTGGGATCCTCTGACCTGGGTCACATGGCCCCCTCTGCACCCTGGCACCAGAACCGTGGCATCTGACATGTCACATGCACTCCTGTTTCCACCATGGCAAAAGCCGGGAACGGGACCAGCCCCACAAACAACATAGACTACAGCAGGGGAGAGAGGGTCCCCAAAGTAAGATCAGAAGGGGCAATGGAGCTGCACAGGTGTAAGCCACAAAGGCCAGTGGCCACAGCCACTAAATCACTGAGGGTAAAGGTTAGCTGCGGGGTGGACAGGAAGACTGTCCATAAGGTCTTTCCCTGACAGATGGATGAGCTGACAGATCGACAAGTGATTTCAGTGAGAAAGAGCCATGAGGTGTGTGCACAGCACAGAGCAGGTGGCCGAGAATTTGCAGAACGGAGACCTAAGTGCGCGATAGGCAGCGGGCAAGCTTTGGGCGAACCAGGAGCACACCAGCCTCACTAAGGAAACTGGGGCACGTGGGATTGCGGAGAGGAGGCGGAGCTGTAAGCAAAGCAAGTGGTTGTGCGGGTGGGGGTGGGGAGCAGTCAGAGCTCAGAGAAGAGGCTGGGCATGCAGGGGGACCTGGGGACTGGCCCCAAGACAAGGGTCAAGAAGCCAGCATCATTAGAGCAACCGAGAATGCGCCTGCTCGGTCCTCTGGTGGCTCATGGCCTCTCTGACAGATTTCCTGGGACGGAAGGATGTGAGACCAGAAGCAAGCACTGTTTCCAGACTGTAATTAACTTTGTTAAAAATCTTTACCTCTCCAAAGCTCAGCGGAGTCCTGCCACTGGGGAATTCAAATTATTCCCCTGCTTTCCCCCGTTTTTAAACAAAAGCATATTGTGAAATTTGTCAGTATCAATTAATACTTGTATCCGCTCTAATCCTTTAGGTATTGAACCATTTTCCTTCCTGCTGGGTTTGATTTCAAGATAATAAATGGTGCCCAGGGGCACATGATCGCACCAGTGGTTTAGTCTGAATTTCGGATGCTTGGCAAAATTCATCCCAGTGCAAACAATTCGCATCAGAGCCCTGGAAGAACCCCCCCACCTGGAGCCTAGGTCGGCCAGGTGTGCAGGACAGGGAGAAGCAGAGATGAATTCCTGATTTCTAGTTCTCCAGAATCTGGTGTTATCACCTTCATTCAGAAAAGCCCATCATGCACTGAAAGGGTGTTACAACTATTGGCCCTGTTGGGGACATGTCGCTGAGCTGTCTACACAACCTCAAAAAGCTTGTTTTCCTAAATGATAATTACAGCATCTCTGTGGGAGAGCCAGTTCATAAAGACGCTCCCTATGAAATTGCTTCACTCACACAAACAAGCAGGACGGGGTACTGCGACCGGAGGGCAGAGGCCACCACTAATTAGGCATGACATCAGCATTTTTACTCCACTGGCCAATTATGTCGGGAGAAGTAAATAAAGCTAATGAAGCTTCCTTTTCATCAGCCAGGAGCTGCAGAGTCCCCATAGGTATGTGAGGCTGGCCCAGAAACCCCTCTGCTGGACATCTTCTGGGGAACGTGACATTATTGCTAGAATTCCATGGAGAGAGAGAGAGAGAGAGAGAGAGAAAAAAAA
>NW_017731499.1:2777313-2797543 GCF_001890085.2 Hipposideros armiger
CTTAACTTCCCTGGGCCTCAGTGTCCTCGTCTGTAAAATGGGCAGAATAAAATGACCTTGCTTGGGTTGTTTTCAGCATTCTGTGAGTTCATACACGGGAAGCGACAGGGGCGACTGGCCATTTAGCAGACTTCCTCCACGTCACAGCTGTCCCCTCCCTTACTGACCAGGGGGCAGTTCCTTTTCCCCTTGTGAGGCTGAATTATAAACATACCAACTGCTGACCAGCTATCTGTGGAACCTGCCTTTTCTCTTCCCTTCCCCCTGGTGCCACGCCCACTCTCAGGGCCTTTTGTAATTATCACCAACAATCCTAGGAATTCTGGAATATAAATCTATTTTTAAGGGGCCAATCTGGGAGGCTCAATACATGAAGAGCTGGGGCACAGTGGGCCCCTTGTGACGCACTGCAGGGCTCTGCCAGGGGTGGGGGTGGGGAATCAAGCATGTGATGTTTGATGATGATCAACATCGTTATTCTCTATCATGTGCAAATTCTGCTCCTAACACTATGCTGATGCGCAGAGGAACATGCTCACTGGAACCTTATGGGGAAGTTACTCTATTGTACCCATTTTACAGATAAAGAAACTGAGTCCTCCAAACAGGGCATTACCTGCCTAAGGCCACAGAGTTATTGAGTAACACAGCCAGGACTCAATCCCAGATGGGCTGACTCTGTCCCATTAGCATCTTTTCCTCCTTGCCTCCCTGATCTGGAAGCTGCAAGACATACTAGAGCCAAGAAGATGGGTTAGGACGCTGCAGCCATGGTTCAGTGACCTGGTGGACAGCCGTGGCTATGGGGATGCCCACTGAGCGTCCGCTGTGTGCCTGGCACAGGGCTAACAGCTCAACATGCATTGTTTCTTTTTTTTTTTAAGATTTTTTTTTTTAATTGGGGAATTGGTGGAGGGGAACAGACAAGTTGCTGTCGTTTCGTTCTTCAGTCTAGTTGTGGAGGATGTTGCTTCACTGGCCCATGTTGGTATTATCATTACGCTCTTCCCAGGTGAGGCAGATCGGTCGCCAGCCTCTGGACGGCTGCTCACGGCGGCTATTGGCCGCTCACACCGGTTGCCAGCCGCTCACGCTGGCTGCCAGCCACACACGGTAGCTTGTGGCAACCCATTGCAGTAGGGGCTGCAGCCTACGCTGTCGCCTCACGGCAGCCCAGCTCCAAGTCGAGCTGTTGTTCACCATCTTAACTGTAGAGGACAGTGTCACTGGCCCCATGTGGGATCTGAACCAGGGCCCTGCTGCTCAGAGCTGGCGTCCCAAGCCAACTCTTAACCAAGGAGCCACTTGGCCATCCATCAACATGCATTGTTTCACTTAATCTTCACCCAGGTACCATTATTATCCTTGTTTTACAGATGAGGACATGAAGGTTTGCAGAGGTTAAGATCCTGCCCAAAGTCACGCAGCCATTAGTGGCCCAGATGGGATCTGCATCCAGGGTACGCCTTCGGAGCTCCTGCTCTCAACCACTGTGCCAGGGATCCAGGGGGCACTGAGGTATGTGGAGTGGTGAGATGGGACATGGCGCGTGGGGCAGAGGCAGAGGCGGGTGCTGGGTTTCCGGCTCAAGGCAGATGTGTGGGGGACACTGCCACTTGTCAAGACTGGGAACAATAGAAGACAAAGTGTGTTTAGAAGGGAGATGAATTAAATTTTGGAAACGGAGTGCCTAAGTCCTCTCTGGGACATTGTCATGCTGCCCAGTCGGCATTTGGTGTATGTGACTCCAAGGCTTAGAAGTTCATCTCATCTTAAACATAGTTCACGTGGGAATGGCATCACACAGTGGTAATTAATGCTATTGGTGCCACAGCTTCCCAGGGACAGAGGGAGCAGAGAAAGCTGCCGGGACACAGGACAGCATCCGTGTTCCATGGTGTCACTGAAGCCACAGGCTGGTCTGTGTGCTGGTGGCACAGGGCGTGGTCCCTCCTGAACAAGTGGTTTTGGGACAGATGAGTCACTGGAGTGAGGAAGGCTGGTGACGCGGGAGGGTTACTGAGTGGAGTGTATCAGCAGGGAGCCAACAAATGTCTGTAAGGAGAACCAGGCCCTGTCCCCTGTGCCAGAACAGGGGACAACAAGCTGTTGTGGTCCTCAGGGGCTTGTGGTCTTGTGTGACAAACACCGGAGGCCAGGGAGACGCAGCCCACGTGATACGTACAGCACCGCTTCATTGCAGTGGCTTTTAGGAAATCTGAGAGAGCTAAAATATGTGGTGGAGGATATGATGTTCTAGTTGGTAGTTCCCCAAACGGCAAATCCAGGCAGCCTTTCAAAGATAGTATGGGGTGGTTTTTCCATGGAAGCTTGAGGACAGCTTTAAAGCCCCAGAAGAGACTTCTATAAGGCGCGGTAGTCAGCCACACCCTAATACGCCCTCCTTTCAAGTCCACAACATGTCCCTAAGGTCTGCCAGGGGCAGAGATTCACTAAAAGCCAGATGGGTGTCAGCTGTACAGATGGTGGCTTTGCCTGACAAGACCAACGTGAGCTGTACCTACACCCAGAGAGTCTCCTCTGCTCCACGATGCGGCAGACATGCAGAGAACCTCTGAGAAATGCACTCGCAGAGAGTGGAATATGGCTGTCCATCAGTCAGTTAATCAACCGATCCACCCAAGGTCCGCCCACCATCTGAGCATCACACCCGGTTCCATCCTCCTCCTTCCCACCTCACGGTCAAGGCTGTGTTCCCAACCCCTTTCTTTCCCCTTCTGGTGTCTGTGCCATTGGTGACTTTCCTTTTCCATGTCCATTTTCACCCTTGTCTTCTTGAATGCTTCCTCTTTCGGTTAAATGCTCAACCCACACATTTCTGCACCTATAAGTCTGTGCACTGCCCTCCCAAATTCCCTGGAAAACGTGGTCCTTGCTTATTCTCTTTTCTTTCTTGCTACTCATTTCTTTAGCATCTTGTAGCGTGGCTTTCCTGTACTCAGCAAGGCACTCTTTCCCATTGTCCTGAACCCTCCTCCTGTCTGTTTTGATGACCTGTGACATCTGCTGGGTTGTATATTTGGCATTTCTGGCACTAGTAGCTGCTTTCCTGCCCTAGTGTGATAATTCCAACATCCGGGATATCTTAGGGTTGTCTTTTCCTTTGAGAGTGGCTCCCATTTTCTTGTTTGTTTGGCTCTTGGTTGCACACCAACTGTTTCTGAATAGTATCCTGGGCATTGGACACGTTATGTTGTGGGAAATCGAGGCTCTGTTATATTCCTGAATGCTGAGGTTTTTGCTTGAGCAGGCAATTAACTCGATTATAGACTTCCAAGTGTAAGTTCTCTGTTGCTTGCTCTGGGCTGTAGTTCCAATCTCAGTTTAGTTTGTTAAGCTTCTGGGCCTGTGTCTGGTCTGTTTGTGCATACTTAGAGGTAAGCCAGAGATCTGTCAGAAGTTCACATACAAAATTAGGGGACTCCCATGCCCAGCTCTCCCCTCTTCCGTGATTTGGGCTTTAATAGATGGTGGATTTTTTTATAAAAACGTTGTCCCTCCCTGATGTCCTGCTCTACAACTGTGTTTTGCCCTCAGAGCAAAGTGTGGTGAGAGGAGGTTGTTTTGAGTTCCTGCTTTTGTTCTCTCTCTGAATCAGCTGGCAGTATTTCAGAGTTTGTGGATATCCGCGGGAGGGCTGGTCTGTGGGGGCTTAATCCACTGAACTCCAAGGGAAGCCCATTCCTTTTCCTATTGTTTAATGTGCACCAGTCTGAACTTTAAAAAAAAGATTACTCTTTGCTCTCTTCACTGGCTTCCCTCTCTTGTTTTTCTGAAACAAAGGTGGTCCCTCAAGGTGTATTTTAAGGTTCTAGTGCTGCTAAATTTTCTCTGGAATCTCATTTATTCAGATAACCTCTCCACGAAGCACTTCTAAGATGCAGTTTTCTCTTTCTGGGTTTTATACTTGTATTTCCAGCCATCTGGTTCACAGCGTCCCGTAGAACCTTGAGTCCAAAGCCAGTCCCTTCTCTGGGCTCACCGGCTTTGGTTCCCGGTACCATATTAGTTCAGTGAGCTGGGCTTAGAACTACAAAGAGTCAAGGACATTTCTCTGAGCCTCCCCTCCACCCCCTACCGTTTCTTCACAGCAAGGGGAGAACCAAAAACATCAGCACTGCTGTTAGCTACTTTACTGAAGTTGACAACACCTAACTTTGAGGACAATCCCCAAAGAACAGCCATGAGGCTTAGGAATGCAGCCTTCTTCCCCACCTGCCTCCCTTCTTCTGAGCGTCCATGTTGATAATTAGCAGTGCTCTGTGTCTTGCTTAGTATCTTTACTCGATCCAAATATTCACTGAGCAGCTGCCCTGTGCCCCAGGCAGTTCTAAGCATCAGGAAGAGAGTGGTACATGGGACAGATGAAGCCCCTGGTTCTGGTGGGGGATACACACCAAGGGCACCAAACAAGCCAATGTCTTGGTAATCTGGGGGGCGGGGGCCACCACCACAGACGATGCTAGGGGAAGGCCTGTCTGGGGAGTGACTTGGGCTGGGATCAAAGTGACAACAAGAAGCTAACTCCCATCAGAGGAAACACCAAGGGCAAGGGGCAGTGGACTGGCCAGCAAGGGAAGGCGGCCTGCCGAGAGGTGGGGGTGGGGCACCGTGAGGGGCCGGGAAGCCACAGGAAGGAGTTCGGATGAGAGGATGATATTCTCGGGGAGGCGCAAAGTGACTTTGACAAACGTTACTTTGTGAAGACAAGTATCAGAACAGAATAATGAAAAGTATCTTGTAATTACTCACAATCAACTTTATTTACACAGATAAAACCTAAAGGAAAAATTCAATCTGTATATACCTGTGTGTTTAAAAAAAATGTTGGAAATAAAAATTAGAGGATAAAGAGAATTTAGTCCATAAATATTTTCTATAAAGATGTTAGAAGTCATTATTCCTAAAAAAGAAATATATATATATATATATATATATATATATATATATATATATCCCCAATGGCATAAGACAGTATTTTATGAAATTAAAAAACATCAATATTACCTGTCAAGTACTATCTTTTGCATGTGCCACCAACACTGCTAAGGTTATCTGAAGGAAAAATCCCTAGTGTCTATTACACAGAGCTTTTAATAGGACTTGCCTTGACAATTTATTCCTAAATCATCTTTTTCCCTCCAGCTCAATACAATATTGCTCCTTAATTTCATGACTGCACAGAACTGTTTCATGCACGACTTGGAGATTAAGTTTTAAGATCCCAGGTAAATGCAAATGATGTGTTTGTTACCTTTTCTCAAAAGGTTTCACATTAGAATACAGATTTTGACATTAAACCATATTATGTGCATATAGTTTCTAGTTATATATAACTCGGTACTTTACGCAGGGACAGAAGGTAAATGGTAGTGTCTGCCTGGCAACTCTATGGGACTGACAATCTCGTAATGCTGAAAAGCACAAGACAATATGAAATGTTCTGTTCAGAGCTGGCTCCATAATGTTTACTAGATTTTCACCCCCCTGTTCTCCAGCCTCAGGAGAAACATGACTGAAGGCTGGAGAGAAACTTATTTATGGTAAAACGTGAATGCAGGCAGATGATCACCGCCCCACCCCGTCCACACGCTAGTCAGTCTTGACAATCCAATTTTAGATCATTCTAAGTAACCTTTGCTTCTCAGCAGCCCCTTGCTTGTTCCCCCAATTGTAACGATTAATTGGGCGGGGAGCATTAGGTGACACTCATTGCTTTGACAGAGTTGGGGGGTTCCTGCCCCCGGGGTGGGAGCAACTATGAACACAGAGTGAGACATCATCATCTGACAATCATCAGCCGCATTGACGCTTGTGGGCAGAGCTGTGTCCTGTGGACCATTATAGTTCAGTTCTGTTTTCCAACCTGCTCCAGTGAAAACTCTCCGTCAGCGACAACCTGCTTAGATAGACTTTGTCAAACATCATGAACCTGGTGCCATCGGAGAAGGGGCTTCTGGGCCTTGCCTGGGCTTTGAAAACATCAGGATGAAGTCCCAGGGCCTCCAGCTAACACTGGGTTCTCACCCAGGAAAGATGGTCAAAGGTACTGAATATTGTAGCGCAAACCTCTCACCCATGACACACATTTTCCAGGAAAGAGAGGGCAGTGCTTAGGAGCATGGGCTGACAGTCGGGCTCTGCTTGCATCTTGATCCTTCCTTCCCCATTGGTGAGCTGTGTGACCTTGGCCACATGGCCCCACCTCTCTGAGCCAAAGCACTTAGGACATCGCACATAATAAAAACTCAAAACCACAGCACTTAGGATGGAGTGTTTCCTTGTTTTTCACAGTATAAGGCACTTAAAAAAATTTTTTTTTAAGAAAAAAGAATCATAAGTGAATGCACTGGTAATTATCTATTATCAGAATAATACATGCTCATCTACAAAATCCTTTCCTAACTTCTTTCTGAACTTCTCTCCACTGGGGAATGCTGCGGTTTGGTTACTATAAAAATGGTGAGAATTTCATGATTCCCGATTCTTAGCATATTCTTGCTGAGTTTCGAATCAATTCTTTTACTTATTAGGTTTTTCAGGAAGAAGACTTAGTCAGTTTCATTTCCATTGCTTTCAATTATCTCTGAATCCTGCCCAAAACTCAAGTGCCACAGTCCAAAGCGATTTGCACACATAACAGGATGAAGACGGCTCCATCGAGTCCCCTGTGATGAAGCTCTTCTCATGTTCCCCCAAAAGCCCCACATCCGTGTTTATGATCCTGGGACACGATCGTGGCAGGTGACTCTCCAAGTGTTACCACAGCCCAGGCCTCCAATGTGTGGCTTATCAGTTATGCCGCTTACTGAATTCCTCTTCTTGAACTCTTATATCCACACCTGTTGGAAAGAAAAACGAACACAAAGCAAGAAGGCAGCAAAACATCAGAACAAGAGTCTTCTAGTTAAAAAAAATTTTAATTTTCTTGTGCCACGTTAACAATGACCTACAGTGTGTCCACCGATCTGTGGTATAATTAACTTGTCTCTTGTTCCTTATGAATTTACATATCCAATTATCTTTCTATTTAATTTCTCATGGTTTTGCTACGTTGACTAAAATCTTTTAATTTAATGGATTTTGCGGTTCATTTGTAACCAGTGAGTTGTTAAGGGCATTTTAAGATGTCTGAATGCTACTGTGTGACGCTGTGAGGGGCTCCTGGCAGGATCGGGAGTACCTGGGTTCCTTGTCCACCAGGATGACTGCTGAGAAAGACTACGTGGGTGAAATATCACGGTGGTTGGGGACTGCGGAGAAGATGCAGCAAAGCACACTGCATGCAAACGATCTGCTCTGAACCATCCACGCTCCACTGCACTGGGGCATTCAATCACAGTCAGTGCCAACTCAGATAATGTGGCTGAAAGCGGTTTGTGCCCCACCGGAATTCCTGCTTTGTTTCTTTGGAGAACTCTGCATCAAGTCCCACTTTGTCTGTTAAAGTCAACACAGTGAACACTCTCACGAATGGAGCGGCCCTCCGATCGCATGAGGACACCAACCTGCAAAGTTACTGCGGCATCGAATGTGCATGTGAATGAGCTGAGAGCAGGCTGCGCTTCAGGGCTCTGGCTCTCGTCTCCTGGATGAGATTTTACACATGGCTGGTTTGAGTGCAGAGGGGACTTTTCTAGTCACCAAAAAGGTCAACTCGAGCTCTGACTTGTATCAACAGCATCAACAGCAATCGTAGAAGTCTCAACATTTAACCGCGAATTTTGGCTACTCAGCTCCTTGTTAAAACGAGTCTGCATGGCTCGGGTCATGGGACACACTGTTCATTTTGGTAGGAGGCAGAGGGGATGACCTTTGTTTTGCCGAGCACGGGAGCCATGACCACAATTTAACACGATTGGAGGCAGTTTGTTCAAGGAATTATCGAAGGTCGCAGTTGGATGTCAAGCTGGTAGACATTTTGCCATATGCTACCAGAAAACAATCAAATTAAGAAGCAGAGAACTTTAGAAAGTTGAGCAACACATCATCAGAAGGATTTATTCAAACACCCATGCAGAGATATTCTAATATCATTTATTCTTTTATTCCCAGTCTCCAACCCCCAGCCCCTTCTCTGTTTTAAAGGGAGGGCAGTTTTATTTCAAATATAATTTAGGATAGGACCCAGCTCTCTGATTTCTGCAGAAGGACATAAATTCACAAATCTGCCTACTATACTTTTATATTCAATAAGTGGTTGTGTGCAGCTGCTGTTTCTGGCAAAAAAATAAAAAATAAAAAACAGTGGAAGGAAAAGTGAATGCATCAAAAATGAAGGCAATCATTTTTTCTTCATCAAATCCATCAGGTCGTCTTCTATTCCCCTCTCACTTAGCTCATCTAAACTGTAGTACCGATGGATGATTTTCTCAGCAGTGACCACCACGACTCGGAGCCCATGGGTGTCTTTGCCCAGCTGGCATCCGATGGCAGATGACACCACCATGTCAAGGTTCTGGTAGGTGCCCCCCGCATTTCTGTGGTAGTGGCCTGAGAATACAGCTTTGATACCTGCGGGGAACGGAAAAAAACATTAGGGGGCCGAGGACTTCCATTTAGGTAACCTGGGGGTGCCCATGTTTTCTCCTGTGAGCAACAGTATGTTATGATAGTAAATGCATAATGTTCTTCAGTGTATAATAAAAAAGGCAGCATATGTGGCACCTAGACTCTCTTTAAAGGATAACTCATATGTACAATATGTTGCTACCACGTATGTCACAACTAGTACAGGAAAGCATTAGGGAAGAGAGCACAGAAGTGAGAGAAGGTGCATGGCTGCGGCGGGCAAGATGAACATGGCTGAAGGAACCATCTCGAGGTCTACAGAAGCAGCCTTATGATGGAAGTTACACGTCTAGTTCAGATAGCATAGCATGTTCAATATTTAATGCACATCCTCCACTCCAAACTTAAAGCAGTAATGGATAAAACATAAAAAAGAAGACCAAAGGACTGAGGCAGCCTCAAGGCCCAAATAAATAGTGCTATGGACCAGAAACAAAGCAGGGAGACAGAGCCACGAGTGGGGCTGCACTGCTGCTGGGAGCTCAGCTCTCGTTAGAAGAAAATCAGGACTGAAAACACTTCCTGAGCCGAGGAAGTCAAGCGTGGCGTCCATTGGAAGTAGGGGTGGCGTAAACACCTCTGCTTACGAAGGAGCTGGGAGGAAACTGCTGCCCATTGCCTGGGGCCGGGGCTGCGGTGTGCTGGTGTGTTTAACAAGCACTCCAGAAGGGAAAAAAAAAAGACCTGACCTATAATGTTCCTGATTTCCATGGTTTCAACACTCTTATCATGGCTGATTTCAAATGACTAATGTGACGTCACTAAAGTGAGAAGAGAGGCCTCGGAGCCCTCCGTCACGTAGGTTTCCGGCATACAGATATAAGCGCTGAACAGAGCCTTGAGAGCATGGATGATAGTACTGTGCAGCAAGATCATTAGAAAATGGCATGTTTTGAGTGTGGATTACCTTTGCTTTTTAATATATTTAATGATGATTTTGTATAATTTAATTTTTAATAATGGCGATTTAACAACCAGCTTATGAAATTCCTTGAAATTTAATAATTGGTTTTCAAGAGCTGTCTCCAGCACACCAGTGGACCAGGGCTTAAGGCCACCAATGGATCTAGGAAGGAAGACAGACACAGGCTCAAGTCTAGGAACTGAAACATGTTTTCCCAATATTACTGTGGGGCAGGGGCGCTAAAGCACCATCATAAGGCCTGGTCCCGGATGGTGGGTGGGGTGGAAGTAACCAAAACCGCTAGACAGGGAGAAGTTAGTCAAGAGAAAAAGTAAGAGAAAAACAGAAACAAAAAATACCTCTTACTCAAATTGAACCTGAACTAAAAAATCCACCACCCATGAAGAAATCTCATGCTAAGTAAGACAGTCTACAAACTCTTCAATCAGGAACATGTATTCACTCCAAATGAAATCAGTGATATAAGACTGGAAAACTTTTTAAATAAATGTGTTTAGGATGTCAGAAAGTCCTTCATCAAGGACTAATATCCATAAAAAGAACATGCTATGAAGCAAAACAGGCATGAATGAATGAGAATAGCTGGTAAGGAAAATTTAGAAACGGAGGACATAAAAGATAGAACCATTCAAATTTCAAACAAAAACAATGCTCAATAAGTGGCATAAACTCCAGACGGGACACTACTCAAAGAGGAAATGAATGAACTAAAAAGCAGTGCTGAGGAACTGAACCAGAAGATAACACAGGGTCCCAGATACAAACAGTATGAACAACCAGTTCAAAGAGCCCAAAGGACAGATTAAGAGGTTTCAATGGATGCCTAAGAGGAGCTAAAACAGGAGAAATGATGAAATAATAGTGAGACTAATTTGAAAAAATAATAGCTGGCAATTTTCCAGAAAGGAGGCATATATGGATCTTCAGATAAAAAGTACTAAGTAGGATAAATAAAAGTCAATTTAAAATAACATCTATCATAGTAAAATTGTGGAGCATCAAAGAAAAAAGCCTTAAAAAATATATCATGGTAAAAATATTACAAAGAAATAATTAGATAGCAGGCATCTCAACAATAACAGAATCAAGGAGCTATCCCTTTGAAATGCTGAGGGGAAGAAACTATGAACCTCAAATTTTATACCTAGCTAAACCACCATTCAAGTTTAGGGGCAAAATAAATATGTGTTTGCACATATAAAACTGAAAGTTAACCACTTCTAAACATTCACTAAAAGAATTATTAGGAGAAATGTTTTAGTAAGAATTAGATAAATTAAAAAAAGAAGGCTGAGCAAACACTGATAAAATATTTTGGTAAGTTTAATTACCTACTTATTTTCTTTGAAAAGCTCCATGTTTTTTAATGTTAAAAGTGAAACTAAAACTCAAACAAAATGAAAAGATAACCCATGGAATGGGAGAAAATATTTTGGATATTTTACATCCAAAAAATATTTAAAAATTCTTACAATTCCACAATGAAAAGGCAATAACCAAATTAACACATGGGCAAAGGATTTGAGCAAACATTTCTCCAAGGCAGAAATGCAAGTGGCCGATAAGCACATGAAAAGATGTTCAACATCTTCAATCATCAGGGAAATGCAAATAAAAAACCGAAATGAGGTATCACTTCACACCAAGTAGAACAGCTATAATCAAAATGATGGAAAATAGCAAGTGTTCACAGGGATTTGGAGCAGTTGGAACCCTCATACAGTGCTGGTGGAAATATGAAATGTGCAGCCATTGTGGAAAAACACAGCTCCTCAGAATGTTAAACATGTAGTTACCACATGACCCAGCCATTTCACTCCTAGGTATACAGTCAAGAGAAATGAAAACACACAGCAGTGTGAAAACTGTACACGAATGTCCGTAACAGCATTATTCACAATAGCCTAAAAAGCGTGAACAACCTACATGTCCGCTGACTGATGAATGGATAAACAAAATGTGGTACATCCATATGATGGAATATTATTCACCCACAAAAAGGAACAAAGTACTGATACATGTTACAACATGTACTGACCTCAAAATCATGATGCTAAGTGAAAGAAACAGATATAAAAGGCTACACACTGTATGATTCCATTTATATAAAGTATCCAGAGTAGACAAATTCACAGAGAAAGAAAGATTATTGTTTGTCAGGGGCTGGGGGAAGAGCAGCAGTGGGGATTGGGGAGTGACTTATGGAATGGTAGAACTGTCTAGAATTAGATAGTGGTGATGGTTGCACAACCTTGGGAATGTATGAAAACCACTGAATTTTATACTTTAAAAGGATGAATTTTATGGTGTGTGAATTATATGGTCCAATTAAAAAAAAAGGGAAGGGATGGGGAAGAGGCTAGAATGATCCATGTGGTAACAGGTTAGAGCTGAACACATCTGTATGAACTCATGTTTAGCATACTATCGAAGCAGGTGGCTACCTACAGGAATATTAATAGATGTGCGTACACACTGGAGAGTATTCAGACACACCTTCCCCTGCTGTCAGCTGAGTGCACCGGAGAAGCAAGGCCACATGCTAGCAGTGAGCACACCTAGGGTCTAGATCTTGGTTTCTAACACCATTCTCCAGCCAGACCAACTATGGATTCTTGGAAAGATGGCCGACTGTAGGGCTGGGGCTGCAAATGATACCAGATGAGCCTGGAGGGTCTTTCAGAGCAGGAAGTAGGCAAGTGCTCAAAGACTCACCATGACGGGGCGTGTCTAAGGGACACAGTAGCCAATGGAAAGAGCTCCTGATGGCCAAACCCAACAGTCTGAGAAAAAATAAGTAAATAAACAAACAACCCCCCCCCTAATATTACATTATAACCGAAAGTATAAATAAGCCATGAGTCCAACTAATATAAACGATTAAATAAATACATGCGGGAAAAAGACACACATCTTGCATACAGAAGAGTAACAAATAATTCACAGAGATACTCTCTGCCCTCGGGGAGGTGGGACACAACCCCGCACCCCCTGAGGCGAGGGCCGTGCATAGTGACTTCCTTCCTTTACAGGTGACACTGAACAAACACTGAGGGTAAGTCCTGGGGATAGTATGTGCCCTCGATGTGACTGTGAGGAAAAGAGCATGTCACCTGCGTGGTCTTCCCCAAATCCAGAACCACAGCATGAGAAAAACATCACAAATGCCAGGAGAGACACATTCTTTAATGCTGACCAGTACTTCTCAAAGCTGCCAGCTGAGGTCCGCAGTTAGGGATGGAAAGCGAGGTGATCCAGGTTTCCCTACAGCCAAGGGTGGGGAGAAACCGCTATTTCTATTTACTGCTATTAGGACACAAACACATACAACTGACTCATTTCAGAGGGTAATTAGGTGCTACCGGCTCACATTTTATTGTGCCCTTGACCCGGCACCCCTGTTTTCATAGAAATTTACCCTTCAGAACTACCCAGCGAGGAGGCCACAGACGTGGTGTGCTGTGTCTGTGGGCATAGATGTACAATGTCGTGTTCACTGAGACAGTCTACAATGTTCATTTACTGGATAAATTATAGTATGTGTATTTACAAGAGGCAGGTTTACATATACTGACGTTGAAAGGCATCAAATGTTATTAAGTATAAACAGGAAGATGTAAAAAAGTGTTGTGTGATCCCATTTCTGCAAAATAAAGATAACGTATAAGAGGGTGTGCATGTGTCTGTACCCCTCAAGTAAATTGGGGAGAACCCTACACTCAACTCCTCCTACTGGTGATTCACGGTGAGAATGGTGGGGTGCCATTAGTGGGGGGACATCACTTTCCACTTTATTACTGTAACGTTTGCAGTGATCATGAATTGATCTGGCAATCGCAAACAAAACCTCAAGGTGACGTGCACAGCGTCGAGGTGGTGTGTCAGTGACCAGGGGAAAGATGGGAGAAGAGATGGCGGTGCCACCATCCCAGGGCCTAAGCTGAGCGGCTCAGCAGCTGTGGCTGGAACCACTGGGATGGTGCCCAACGGGTCCTCGCTCAGACTGGAGGGCCGTGGAAATGATGGCTTCCTCTGCTGTCTTCCTGGGGTTTCAAAGCCTTACGCCATCAGAAGCCCAAATGAGAGCCTGGGCTATTAGTCCCGCCAAAGGGAGCTCCTAATGGCCGGTCAGAAAGCACTTAGCATTATTATTTTGTTGTATGCTAAATTATGTTTATGAAATTGGGCTCTTTATGCTTAATGCATAGCTGCAGACTGTACTATTGTAAAAGGAATGTTGGGAATTTTGAAAGTAGCTCGTGTTAGCCATAATTAGCTGTAAAAATTCATTTATGTTTAAATTTCATGCGGTATTAATTGGCATTCGCAGAGACGGGAGTGTAACGGGGATTGTTCAAGCGACCAGTGGAACATTCAGAGCAGATCTGGGTGGACCGCGGGCAGCGGGGCCTCTCTGCAGTGGACAGTCCCATCCATCTTCCCAGCCCAGGCCCCTGGGGCTCACCATTTATTGTTAATGTCCCAAGTCACAGAAAATGTGACCGAAAGAAGAGTCTTACAGGACCAAAGACGCCTGAAGAGGACTAGAAATCAAGATGAAAGAGGCTGTCAGCGAGCAGGGCCACGTGTCAAGAACCTTCCCCTCTGGGGAGAGAGCTCACTTCTCCACCCCCGTGACGATATGGAACTTGACATTTTGGAGTCCTGAATGAGAAGCCACACAGGGGCCATGTAATAAGTTTGCAAAGGGACAGTGAGGCACAGTCTCAAAAGTAGGAGCATATGCAGAACTCTCCCGGGTTTGGGGGCAGAGGTCACGGCTCTGGGCTATTTCTGGTTGGCCTGGTGAAAACCGAGACCCAGGGATGAAGCCTGCGGTGGGACTTGTGGGAGCCTCGTCTTGGGTGGGAACCAGAAATAGAAGCCTGGGGAGCATCTGCCAGTGGGAGTTGCTGAGTCTATTTCCCTCCTCCTGGCAAGCCCGGGATCATGCTGTCCTCATCCTGCCCCAGGGAAGGGCACATACTGAGGCAGAGTCGGGCGACAACAGCAGAGGATGCTAAAGACTTCTCGTCCATATCGCGCTGAATGCTCCCAATGGACCGAGTCATCTCCATTTTACAGATGAGAAAACTGAGGCCCGGAGAAGTGAAGACGCTGAGGCAGTTCCACTTAGAATACAGGGCAGCCAGGATCAGAGTGGGGGTGCTCTGATGTCAGAGCCCAAGCTCTCGACGGGCCTTGCAGACTCAGGTTCTCTCCTTCGGGGCCTTTGGCAGGTACCTGAAATTTGCCAAGTCTTGATTTCTTCCCTTGTAAGGTGAATAATGACAACACCTGTCTCATGGGTGGCAGAGAGGTCTGGAGGAGAGCCTGGATGCTGGAAACGGGCACCCAGTACAGAGCAGGCTCATCGCCCACCTGGAGACGCCCTGCCCTCCAGGGCTGGGCCAGCGGCTCCCTGCTGGAGTGGGACACACACGACATTCTGGCTCTGACGTGCGGGCTCTTGTCCGAGTTACAGGCCTGCCCCTTGCACACCGACAGGCCGCGGGGGCTTGTAAGGAGTTTTCCCCATCTCGGCTTTTATTAGCTTTTGATAGGGAAGCATTGATTCACGACTCAATGGAGGCAAGGAATGTATTAATAAATCATGGTTTCCCTGACGGGGGATTGATTTTAGCCGTGTTTTCAAGAGTCGTGTAGAATTTCCATTCGGGCTGTTCATCAGTCATCTGGCCAACATGCCTCCACGGTTCCTTTACTGAGTATTACGTATGGATTGTTTCTGAATTATGAACCGCTGTATGGAGATGACAAACGTCTTCTTAAATTACCACCGGAAGAAGGATTCCCAGCACAGGCAGCCCCTGCATCAACACAGGGTGGCCTCTGTGGCATTAGCTTCGTATTTACTTCTCTGCAGTATCAAGCCATGAAGATGCAATAAAAGCTAGTTTTAAGCTGTCTCCATTGAAATTCATTCTGAGTCAATCAGAGGACTGGGATGCAATCTCTGTAAACTTAATATTCTAATATCAGAAACTTGCCTCACTTCAGTCAGGATATCGGGACCCACCCTGGTACAATTTTGATATTATTAATAAAAACTAGCTCCCTTTAGGCCTGGAAAGCATAAACAAGCTCGAATTGGACAGCGTCTGCTTACATCCTGCCTGAGTATAAGTTCATGCAAACCCCACGCCAGCTCTAACAGTGAACGGTGGTATCATCAGTCACACCCGGTTTATTGTCTCCGGGGCAAGGAAAAAATTGTGGCTCATAAAAAGAGAAAGAAAGAAAAGAAAAGAAAGGCTGGGTGTGAACGTACAGAAAGCTGGTGTAACGAATCCTTCCTGCAGGGAAAGAACTGACTCAGCGGACAGAGACCTGGGTGGCAGAGGCAAAACGTGGGGACGGTCTTCGTGAGCAGCTGCTGGTCTGAAACAGGAATCCAGGCTCATGCAGCCAGAGGTTCTTCTCTATTAAGCTGCGGTTCTGAGTTGCCGATTTGGGAATTCTAGATTCCAGCATAATCACTCTCTGAGGTCACCTGCATGTATCTTTCCAGATGCTGAGGTGCAGGGGCCCAGGACTGCAGGGGAACGTGGAGACGGGGGGGGGAGGCCAGCTCTAGCCAATCTGAGGCAACAGAAGATTTGTGCCCAGCTCCCTCTGGTGCCGGGTGCTGTGGGAGCATAGTGGGGTGCCCAGGTCTACCACTCCTAGCAACCAAGAGCTTAAGACCTGTCCTGCAGCTGGGTAGTCATGTGAAGAGCTAATCGCAATAAAATGCGAAAGTGACAAAAACATGGGTTAGCCGAGTGTTATTCACTGAACACCACTCTGAGCTGAGCACTTTGCATATGTACTGTCTCAGTTAAGCCTCATAAGGACCCCCATGAGGAAGATATTACTCGCCTTTTACAGGTGACGGAATGAGGCACAGAGAAGTTAAGTAATTTGCCTGGGGTCACACAGCTAGAATGTGTCCCTGGCTCATGCCACTCAGTGCCAAGGATCACGGCACTGCAGGCCCAGTAAGAAGGCCTCCTGGGGTGGGTGGCTTCAACCTAAACACACCCCAACTTCTTCCAGTTCTTTGCTCACGTGTCAGACCTGGGACTTAAAGTAGGACCATGATTATGGGGATGATAATAAGTAATGTTTACGGAGAGCTCACTATCTGCCAGACATTGTTCTCAGCATTTTACGTGTTTGTAAGTCACTTAACCCCCACAATTTCCCTGTGGAGAAGGCATGGCTATGATCCCACTTTTTTTTTTCTTTTTTTTTTTATTGGGGCACAGCCATGGTCATTGGTTACACATTGCTTTCATGCTACAATGACATAGTTGACTCTTTTAGGGATGGCGCAGCTCACAGTGGCCCATGCAGGAATCGAACCGGCACCCTTGGTGTTATCAGCACGATGTTCTAACCAACTGAGCGAACCGGCCACCCCCGGTTATTATCCCACTTTTGCAGATGAGAAAACTGAGCTGTAGAAATAGTTAGTAGTTTGCTGACCTCAGCCTGGAAGTGGCAGGACTGGTGTTAGAGGGAGTTACAGTTTGGTCACTGAGGCTTCACTCCTTGGTGATCTTCCAAGGGAGAGCCCTGCAAAGATTAAAAGGGAGACTGCCCAGGACAACAGATGAGTCCAATATGCTTGTTTCTCTAGAAGTTCTGAGTAACTGCTACCCTCCCTGTTCTTTTGTCATGCTGGATAATCGCTGTCATCCTACTCTCATCAAAGCCCTTTGACACAACTTCCTCTGGTGGGCGTTGCAGGGTCCCCGCCAGCACCCTTCACAGGCTTGGGTGCCCATCTTCAGCTCGTGGAGGGTGGGCAGCTAACAGGTCACAGCTGCCCTTTCTCCCGAGACCTGACGGCTGAACCAAGGCCACCTCACTCAGGCGGTTACCTCCCCTTGGTGGGGGTCACAGCCAGTGACCGAATGAGGAGGGGAGCAAAATGTCAGCCCCCAGACCATGCATCATATGACACCGTTGATATGAAGTATCCAGAACAGGCACTTCTGCAGAGACAGGAAGATTCCTAGGGCGGGGAGAGGAGGAGAAGGTTTAGGAGGAAATCGGAGAGAGACTGCTCAAGAGACAGGGTTTCTCACACCGTCATGAAAACGCTCTAAAATTGACTGGCGATGGACGCACAACTCTGTGAATATACCGAAAACCCCTGAATTGTACACTTTACATAAGTGAATCGTATGGTACACTAATGGTATGACATGTCAAAAAAACCTGTTGGGGAAAAGAAGGAAAAAAGGGAATAATGATCATAATAGTAATACCTATCATTTGTTGAAGATCTATTCTGGGCAAGGCACTGTGAACAAGCCTCCGTCCATGTATTATTTTAAATTCTTTAGCTTTTCTAAGATGGATTGTTGCTCATGGGGGGTGGGGAGTAGCCCCTGTCTCAAGGTGGGTCTACCTGTGTTAGGATTTGGGCTCTGGAGCTCAGGCTGGAAGTCGGACTCTAGCTGAGCATATATATATACCCTTTGCTTCGCTTTGTTCTTTGGGGGAGGCCCTACATCCTTACATCCCTGCTTCCAGGAGCCCCCCTCACATGTCCTCCAATCCCTGTCTCGGGACTCTGCATCCGGGGACCCAGACCTGACCCAAGCAGGTCACCTGGATCCCCTGCTGCCTGTTATTCTTTGTTGGCGGGACAGCCAGAGGGCGTCTGTCCCCCCCTGCCCCTTCTCCCACCGTCCCACCTACTTTAAAAAGAACAAAGAAGTGGTCTCCCTAATAAGACAAGTGCCCATGGGATACCCTACCAAATCTTTACATTATTGATTATATTCCCCAAACTGTCTTTCGTATCCCCGTGGCAATCTTGTGGTTACCAATTTGTGCTGTCAAATCCCCTCTACAGAGTACACCTGAAGTTGAATAATACTGAATGTCAACTATAATTTTATATACATATATATATATATATATATTCACAGGATGTGGGGTACAGCATAGGGAATAGTCAATGGAACTGTAACAGCTATATACGATGTCAGGGGGGTAGTAGATTGCGGGGAGGGGGGTTATCACTTTGTGAGGGGTGTAAATGTCTATTACATTGTTTTGTACACCTGAAACAAATAAAAAATAAAATAATTTTAAAAAAGGAACAAAGCCTTTCTATTAGAGTGTGAGCTTGCTCCTTTCAGTGGCTTTTACGTTTTCTTTCCATTATTTCTCTTTGCTGTTTTCTGCCTTCACAAGAAGTGCCTGCCTTAGGAGGGCAGTTGAATTAACTATTAACTGTGGTCCACACACTGTGCAGCTGTAAAGAGCCAAGAGGATCATGCACTGATACGGAAAGAGCACCAGGAAAAATTATGTGAGTCCAGTGCAAAAAAGCATATACAGCAGCCTTCCTTTTGTGTAAGAAAGAATGGGAAAATAAGAAAACACACACACAGGATGCATGCAACTGACCGTCAGATCAGAAAAAATATATGTGTTTGCAATATCTCTCACAAATAATAAAACATAAAGCAATTGGGGTAAAACGCCAGATAAATCGAGGTAAAGGGTGTGTGTGTGTATGTTCTTTTTTACGTGTAGCTCTTCTGTAAGCTTAAACATATTTCTGCATAAAACGTTAAAAGAAAAAAGCAATGCATGCTTGTTAAAAAAATAAGATGAAATGTAAAAATACAGAGCATAAAAAAAATAAATAAAAAGGAGGTGAGGGAAATCTCCTGAAATCTCTTGCCATTTTAGGAGCTCAGTGTGTATTGTCCAGATAATTTAAATGTCTGTACTAATAATACAGATATTAGATACAGGCCTATAAAAATACACATATATACAAATACATATACTTTCACACAAATGAAATTGCTTCCTATGGATTTGCAGCTTGCTTTTATTCTTTCAGTGGCTCAGTTGGTTAAGAGCTTGCTCAAGAGTGCAAGCTCTGAGCAACAGCGATTTGACACCCGGCCCAAGCTGAGCTGCCAACAGGTGGCCGGATGGCTCAGCTTAAGAAAAAAAGAAAAAAAAAAGGCTTTTATTCTTTTAATACTGTATCTTTTCACTGTCCTGCTCAGGACATACAGCTTTATCTTAGAGCTACCCTATAAAATCTTGACAACTGTATTTCGGTATGTAAAATCAAGGCTGTCAGATGGTCCTATATTTTACACTGGGAGGTCAGGTGGGTTCTGAGCCTTTCAGCCCTCCAGGGACTGCTCAGGTGGGATGGGGACACTGGCTCAGAGCTAGTGCAGCTTCTGAGAGCCCTGGGCCACCTCCAAGCTCAGCCCTATGGCGGGGTCTCAGGGGAGGAGCCGGCTGCCTGTTTGCTGAGGGTCATTAGCACAAGAAGAGACACAGGCGACACAGCACCCAAGCAAACAACCCTGCCTCTGCGTGAGCTGCCCTGGGGTGAGGGAGCATTAGCCCATACAGGAGTCGAGCCCCTATCTTCTGAAGGGCTTGAGGGGCCTTAGATGGCTGATGACAACTTCATTACCATGGGACCAGGTGGTCCTGGGCTGCACCACTGCTGTAAACCTGGGGTCATGCCTCTCCTGTGGGTGCAAACATGCAAATGTCTGCTCACCTGGGGCACTTGTTCAGATGTCTGGTCCACCTGCTGTGAAACACCTGGCTTGTCTTAAGGATTCACAGCCACCTCTTGAGATTCTTTCGGTCTTTTGTTTTTTTACCGTTTGCTTGGAAAGAACTGACTCAGCGGACAGAGACCTGGGT
>NW_017731499.1:2798199-2832617 GCF_001890085.2 Hipposideros armiger
GGGACGGTGGGTGACCTCAGCGCAGCATCACGAACCTGCCAGGACTGGGGACTCATTGCGCTCCTGCATCTTCAGACTCACTTCCCCGTATTCTTTTCTATAGGAGTGGCTAGGCTCCATTTTTAACTTAATTTTTCCCCTTCCTGATGACTTGGAAACTCAAAACCTGTGTGTGTGTGTGCGCGCCAGAGAAGGGCTATATTTTATCATATTAATATTTGGCTGCCAGAAAAGCGGACGCAGGTTGGGGTAGGAGTCAGGTGACTGGGCTTGAAATGCAGTCTGCCACAGCCAAGCTGTGTGAGTGTAGCATATCCATCCACTGCTCAGAGCCTCAGTTTACCCCTTTGGAAGGTAGGAATAATATCAATCACCCCTAGGGTCGCTGAGAAGATCAAATGAGAGAGCCGTGCCCAAGGTCACACAGCAGGAAGCTGCGTGTGACACACTCAGGCGGCACTCAATAATTATACCTTCCTCCCATCCTTCTCTAAGCATCTGATCAGAAGGTCTTTTATTCATTTGCACAAATTACATCTTTTTTTTCCGCTATTCATAATCTCTTTATTTTTAAAAGAAGATGGCAGGCTTGCATATGAGATGGAGCGTGGGGCACGCATTCGGGTTCCAATCCAGAATGGACAATTTTCTAGATTTCCATTAGCCATTTGCATGTCCTATCTTAAACACAGCTGTCAGGACAAGAGGCTCATTAAAAAGATTGTTTTGACGGACGGCATGATCATGTATCAAATTGGAAATCCGTCCAAAAATACTCGAGGGAGGTAGACAGAGGTGGCGGCAAGTCACGGGAGGGAGAGTTCTGTTCTGCATGGCACTGAAGATGAAATGTGCTCGGGAACAAGTGCTCTAGGTCAGACTCGAGCCAGGCAGGTCCCAGAGGGGAGTGCTGCAGCCATTGAACACGAGCACCGTGGGAAAGTCAGTTTCGTTTTAGTAACTGGGGAAAGAAAGGTTCCCAGCAGGCAGAGGTTCCTCAAAGATCACGGCATTTGCTAAACCAGCACACTTCCCCACGGCCCTTTGGGAGGTGGCCCTCCCCGGGTGCCGTCCATGCCCATGCTCAATGGATGACCTCAGCCTCTGCGGTGACCCCACCACCCCGTCTGCCCATGATTCCAGGTCACTCCCCAGCCCAGACTCAGTTCCGGGACTGCGTCGAGGACCTCGCTGACGTCCCTGCAGGCACTGCCTACACTCACTCACTCCTTTCGTCCCAATGCCTGCACCTCCTTTGGGGGGCTCCCTCGGCCAGCACAGTCACTAGGTAATGCAGGAATCACCCCAGACTCGCTTCCTCCTTCTAGGACGTGCGTCCCGTTGGTTTTTCCACCAGAACCCGCTCATAGCCCTCTCTGCTCTCCAGCCTCTGGGTGGTCTTTGGTCTTTGTGGCTGCTGGGTCTCCTTGTCCTCTGCCTCCCCATCTGCCCTCCTTTCTGCCCCCAGATGTGTCAGGACATTCAGCAGTCAGTGGCTTAAACCAGTCAAGGGTGTGCTTGTGCTTATCTGTGATCGCTGCTCCATCCCACAGAAAGAAAGGCGCTGGGCAGTCAGGGCGGGTGCAGCAGCTTAAGGATTTCGCTAAGGATCCAGGCTCCTTCTCTTTTTCTGCTCTGCCACCCTCAGCTTGTGGCTTTGTCCTCGAGACTGCAAGATGGCTGGCTGCAGGGCTTCCAGGTGACATGGTGAGGTAACCCTGCATCCAAGGTCCAAGCGGGAAGAAGAGGGAAGCCCCACTTACTAAATTCCAGGACTGGGTCACATGGCCACAGGGAGCTGTGAAGGGTCTGGGGAGAAGTGTCCTCAGCCTGTCACACTGGTGCCCTGAACAAAGAAAGAAAATCTTTTCCTCCCTTAGATCTTAGCCTTTCACTTGTGGCTAAAAGAGATTAAGTGTGGAGAGTGCTAAATGGCATACATTTTTGAAAACTGATGGCTCTGTAACTGTTATCCTTAAATGTTAAGTGTCAACAGTGATTGATCTTAGGTACTTAGACCAGGGGTCAGCACGCCACAGTCCACTGTCTGTTTGCTTATACGGAATGTGAGCTAAGAATGCTTCTTACACCGGTAAATGGCTACATTTAGGTTTATACAGCACTGATGTAGTCTCCTCAGTATTGCCTGGGGCCCACAAAGTCTACATTATTTACTGTCTGGCCCTTTAACGAAAAAATTTGCCAATCCCTGACCTAGATAGACTTCATTACAGGGATTCTTTCCATGATTCTTTTTTCATTTTTGGAGAAACTTAGACGATTCAGATGAGTACAAAAAGTAATGTAACATTTATATTCCCACCACCCACAGATAACAAATATTAACATTTTGTACAATCTGTTTTCACAGTTTTTAAGAAAAAATGATAATTATGTAATTTTTATACAATTACGGCCGAAGGCCCCTTGGACCGCCCCCTGCTGGACCAGAGGCACTCGGCTTTCCCTGTCTAAGGAGTGGGCACCTTTGGCCAGAGAGTCAGTGACCTTGACAAGGTGAATGCCCTGATCTGAAGGCAGAAAATGGGGCACTGATCACAGTGCTTCCGTGTGCTGATACATCAGTCGCCCAGAAGAGGTTTCCTTCCCTTGAAAGTGGTCTTTGCCATGACCACTGGGTTTGGCACAGAGCGGGCAACTCCAAACCTCCGGAATTAAGTGAGTGGGTGCCCCCAAAGCAAACACTGGATGGAGCGATTTCATAAAGACACAGCCCTGAAGTAAAGGTTGTTATGCATTAAAGGAAGGAAGGGAAAAAATGATGAAGGAAGAAGGAAGGAAGGAAGGAAGGAAGGAGAGATGAAATGTCCCTGATGTGCAGGTCATCCCTGGCAACAGGTCTGACGCAATTCACACGTTATGAAAAGAAACCATGCCCCTATCCAATAATAGGTAGCACTCAAAGTACCTACTCAACGTCAAATGCGATTTATGGAGAGAGGAACTTCAATAACACTAAAAAGAAAAAAGTGTCACGAAGTCCCCACCCTCGGACTTGTACACTGATAAGAATTCTGGGGTTTCTTCCCCGACTGCCCCCCTAGACTCTGAGCTTCTAGAGGGTGGGCCCAAGGCTTATGTCTTTGTCTCCCCAGTTTCCAAAGGTAGAGAGCACGTGCAGTAAGTGTTCACAAGCGCACAGGTGAATGTACAATAAGCAGAGCCCCCAACTCCAGTGCCAAGGGCTCCACTTATTCCTCCAGGGAGAACGTGGAACCTCTTCCACTCAGCAGGACTCTCGTCATGCTGGGCCTCCCCAAGACCAATGTCAGGCATGGGTTTCATAAACTAAAATGTGTAGCATTTTTATTTTAACGTTTGGGCTTGTCTGTGCACGAAGAAGTTCATGACAGTAGTATTTATCACAGGGGAAAAGTGGAAACTACTTAAATGTCCAATAATGTAACTAAAGAGTTCAATGAACGTGGTATGTCTATGTCATACCAAATATCTGTGGTTTGGGCCACATTTTGAATGATATGAGATAATACTACATATGATGTAATCTTATGCTTCTAAAATGCTCCTACGATATGACTTCAGCTGCATGAAAAGAAATGTTTCTTTTTCTTTTTTTTTAGCTGAGCGATCCTGTCACCTGTTGGCAGCTCAGCTCAGGCTGGGAATCGAACTGGTGACCCTGTTGCTCAGAGCTCACACTCTTGAGCGAGCTCTTAACCAACTGAGCCACTTGGCCAGCCCAAAAAACGTTTCTTAATAACAAGAACATGTTAATGAATGGACTGCTTAGAAACCAAGCCCCTACTCCAAATACCCAAACTTGTGCAACCAGGCAGCCGGCTCTTCTGTGTGAAATCACAAATCATACTAAAGACGCAGGATTTCATAAAGCCAAGAAAGTGACACCAGGAACTGTGGAATTACGCGAAGGCATTGACAAAGAAGGATGTGGCAGAGTAAACACACACATTAATTTCCGAGAACGGCGATAATCAGATTATCGACAGTTGGGAAAGAGCCCCTTAGGAAAACTGATGAACCTGCAAATATTTTTTCTCTTACAGAAACTACCCTCAACACCGCTGCTGCCAGCACCAGGTGTGAAGTGCAGAATGCTTTCAGACAATTATTTTAGACAGCTTCAGCCAAGGAAACCAAGCCGACATGTGATTCATTCTTCATTCATTCTAAGGGTGGGTGCCTATTTTGCAGTAACAAATAACTCTTTATCCAAGTGGAAAGAAACTGCCTGCCATATTTGTTTCTTTTCTCAAGACTGTCTCAAAATCAACCTTTATTTTTATTTTTTTCACTATTGTCTATGAGCTACGGTCCCCCCTTTTTAAGTGAGATTTTGTTGGGGCTCCGAATCCTCAGATAAGAGCCCACCTGAACTTGGACCCCTGGGCCAGAGCATCTCCCCTGGGAGGTACAGACCCCCGTTTCATGAAGAACACCAACCATAGCAGCTTTGTCCTCAGGAGGCACAATGCACATGCTCAGGGTGAAAGGATGGGCGAAGGGGCGTGCCCTGAAAGAAAAGTGCCGCTTGCTGAGGCTGGAGGGGAATCCCAGGCCCAGTGGACTCCCAGGACCCTCACTCTGCAGACCCCTCGGACATTCCCATCTAAGCCTCTGTGTCTTCTGGCCGGACCAGCTCCTCCCGAGAGCCCCTTAGGAGGGCAGGTGGAAAATGGACGTGGTGGGTGAGCAGGTGGGACGTGCCCCAATATGAGCCGGCCTAGCTCCTCCTAGCTTGCTGTCAGCACCCACGCCCAGCGTGCACTCACTACCCCAACAGCGGGTGCATGGTGAAGAGGCCGGGCCCTAGAGTCAGAGGCTTGGGACCCGAGCCCAGCTCTGCCACTTCCCGCTGTGTCAATCTTGGTGAAGCTGATTGGTCCCTCTCTGCCTCAGTTTCCTTGTCTATAAAATCAGAATAGTACCTGTGATACAGAATTTAGCAAGTGGTAGTTATTATGAGATGAATGTAAGGTTAATTGTGTTAAACGGCTTATGGAATAAAACTGAGGCAGGTGGGTACCCTGTGGTTTTGGCACCCACTGGCAGCACATCACAGGGCTGTCTCTGGGACATGGCACCTGTGTGGTGGGCAGAGCAGCCGTAGAAAGAAAGACTCGGGTTCCAAATCTGGCAACCCTCTGGCAACCCAGCGGGTCAGAGGTGTGAACTCACAGAAAAGAGTAAACACGTTCCTTACATAGCAATTTATCTAACAGTGGCATTTACATATTTTAATAATGATAACGACGGCAGTAAGATGGATCATATCAGCAGCACCAGCATTAGCAGGAAGCAGACCCTGCGCCAAGGTGTTGGATAACTTCATCCGACCCCCACAAAACCCTGCTTCGTTCGTAGCTCTGGGACCTGAACACGTGATGCAGCCTCTATGGCTTGAGTTGGCTTGTCAGTCAAGTGCAGAGAGCGCCAACACCTTGCAGGGCTGTTGTGCCGCCGGTGGTAACAATGACAATGGCCGCTGACAAGAACGTGTGTGATCATAAACTGAACATTAGCCACGGCTCTCAAGGAACTTGATCGTTGGCCTTTGTCAGGAGAAAAACTGCTTAATGAGGGAGGTTCCTTCCTTCGGTGCTACCAGAGGAAGTGAGGGCACCTAGGCCGGAGGCGTGTCGCTAGGGCTGCCTCGCACCTGCCCAGACAATGCCCCTTCTACCTGGGCAACGTCACCGCAGCGACTCCTGACCTGGATGCCAACAGCCGTAGGCTAGTGCCTTACGCACAGGAGACATTTCAGAAAAACTCTTTTCCTTCCTCATATGTGTCTATGAGTTCACCATAAAATGGACTCGGGAGCCAGTGAGGCTCCGCTTCTTGCTACTGTGTGTTCAGTGTCCTCACCTGGGCAACAGCCGCGGCCAGAATGTCCTCAGGGTTGTGAAGAGGGGGCGTGACGCGCCATGTCTGCACCCAGAGGCTTTATCCAAATGGGCACCATTCTTTTACTTCCACAGGAATCATCAACATGCAAACATTTTTGTTAAGTAAAACAGAACAATGGAATTAAAGCCATCTCTAGCTTGTTTTACGTAGCAATATCCTAAAATGGTACTTAGACCGTTGGACACAGTGGGGGCAAATGCCTCTGAACTGAAAGCAAGTCCGGTAAATACAAAAGCCCGTGAGCTGGCAGAGGAAGGAAGAGTGTTCAGCTAAGCGAAGGATATTGCGATTTGACAAAGGAATCCCACTGCTCATTGGAAAATGACACTAATTGCTATTTTTAAAACATGACCTAAAAAAAGAAGATATAATATTGTGACTTGATAAATTCCAACAGATATGGCTGTTTTCCATGCACCGTTCGGAAACACCGCAGTGCAATTTTTCAACAAGCTCTGGAATTCTCAGTACCAGAGCGGCCTACCATCCCGGAGTTCGGGCCTCTACCTGTCTTGTTTATGGCCGTCCCCAGGGCCTAGCACAAGGCCACCCGTGCTATCTGCTGAATGAATAAACGTTAACTTTGGGAACTGGCAGCGCACATTTACACATGCCAGATTCTCGATTTGTAAATATTTACCGTCAGGACTTGATTTTAGCTTTAATTAGCCCAACTGTTAAGGGTACCTCCAAAGTGAGAAATGTAATCCATCACTTCGCACCAGATGTAGCTTCGGCAGTTGGTCTTTTATCTGGGTTTATAAAGAAGGAAACACAGGCATCAAACGACTGAAGTGTGATGCCCGATGGTGGTGAACTGACAGAGCCATAAAACAGACCAAACCTGGGAAAATGAACTCAAGACCAAACCGCAGAAAGTTAAAGAGTGGAAATTCCTCAAGCTGATGTGCCCCCAGACGCTCGAACCTCTACGGATGCTTAAAAAGGACTGCTAGCAAGTTCTCCCTTGAAAGTTGGTTAGAAAACCCCCCCACAAAAACCATTAAGATAGTTTCTTAAATGCATTCTAAACAGGGGACATCACGAGATGATTCCCACTGTCTTGTGGACACATTTATCAGATTCAGAAAAATCTGACTGTGAAGTTACGCATGCAAAGGTGTGTTTACCAAGACATTCACTGGTGAGGTATGTGCTTTAAACAAATAATGAAGAGTCAAATTCTATCACTAAATTCCACAGGAATTTTCCATCTAGTTCAGTGCTTCCCAACCTTTCAAGCGAATACACGCTTTTAATAAAACTAAAATAACATGCATTCCTCACCCACCCCTGAAATCTCAGATTCCCTGAAACACTTGATCTTCCTGTATATCCCAGGTCCCAGGAGCCAAGAGCTTTTTGGTCTCGCTTCACTTCCTGTAGTTTGAATTAGGAAAAGAGTTACTAATTCCTTCCTTTTTCAATTCACAGTTATGCTAGCACGCTGCAGGCATGTCCCCAAATTTGACATGCCTCTCCTGGCCTGGAGATTCTCATGGACACAGGGCAAGAGGACCCTGACCCTTCCTGCCAGCACCCCAGGGATGAGACGCGCCACTCTGACGAAAGGACAAAGCCAGCTCCCCACCAAAGCACATTTGCCCACCAGGGGCTTGAAACACGGTCCGGGTCATAAAAGAAACAATCCTTTATTGCGCACACACTCGCTGCCAAGTGCTTTAATGCATGCCTCACTCTATTTGATTCTCCCACCAACCCTATGTGGTGGGGACAACACCCCCATTTAACAAGTGAGACAACCAAGGCAGGGAGATGCTCAGCAGCTTATGTGGAACCACTTAGCTGGGGAGGGGCACTGAAGGATTTGCACGTAGGTCTGCCCAAAGTCAAAGCCTTCCTGCTCACGCTGGGTGTTACACAGTGTCGCCCATCCTGCCGGCGTGAACACGTCACCTCTGTACCACCTTCACAAGTGCTGCCACACCTGCATACTACACACACTATAATTTACTTAGCATTTTCTTTAAATTGATGAGTTGGCTAAATTTTTCTAGCATATGTGAAAGTAAACATTCAAGGGTTGCGGTTTAAGTGCCCCCTGTACCCTCCCCCTCCTCCCCCACCCCCAATTACATCACGGGCCTCCTCTAGGCAAGCCCTCCACTCAGGAGCCTGAGCTTTGCTCAGGTGGTTGTCACAGTGGGGTCACCAGGAGCATCTGGGATCGGACATATGCACCGTGTAGATGAGGTCCTGGGGTGAGGAGGAGCGTCACCCTGTAAAGGGAACGTTTCTCTAAGCCAGGGGTGGGGAAACTATGGCCTGCAGGCCCACCACCTGTTTTTGTAAATAAAGTTTTATTGGAACACAGCCACGCCCATTTGCTCTGTATTATCTGTGGCTACTTCATGCTACAAGGGCAGAGACTGTGGCTCGAAATGCATGAAACTGACCCTTGGTAGAAAAAGTTTGCCAACCCCTGCTCTAGGTAATGCATTTCCCATTGAAAAGTCAGCTGGTAAACACCAATCCATAGGTAATATGGCCAGTACCTATGATTCTGCTGATAAATAGATTTGAATCAAGTTTAAATCAATTCCATTTAAACGATATTTATTTACTGAGGGGCTACTATGTGACAGTCTTGGACAGGGGCTGGGCTTACACAGGTGAACAAGGCTGGGATCCCACTCCTGAAAGAACCAGGACATACACAAATAATTTCAACCCAAATGCGGTAAGATGTTAGAGCAGAATCTGATGTTTTATTTTTTCCTATAAAGTGAACCCTGAAAACCTAATTATTTTGTTCTTTAAAACTTTGAAATTCTAGGGCCGGCCAAGTGGCTCATCTGGTTAAGAGCACGCTCAAGAGTGCGAGCTCTGAGCAACAGGGTCACTGGTTCGATTCCCGGCCTGAGCTGAGTTGCCACTGAGCTGGCAACAGGTGGCAGGATGGCTCAGCTAAAAAAAATTAAAAAAATAAAAATAAATAAAAACTTTGAAATTCTAAAATCATAACCTTGGGCTAAGATCTCTCTCTCTTTTACAGCACAAAGACTAGAGATAAAACTGTAATTCTCTGAAATTACTCATTAACTTGTTGAGGAAAGATCAACTTATTGGGATTTTTCGTAATTGCCAGTTCACTCAGGGCTCTCTACTACACAGTTCTAATCCCTCCATTGAGAGTGGAAGAAAGAAAAGGTATTGAGACATCAAGGCAAACAGTTAGAGCTAGACTTCTGTTTTTTAAGAGTGAGTTTTTAAGCTGGAGTCCCTGTTAGCAGGGTCACATATTAACCTGCTGCTGACAAAGGCAGGAGGAACAGAAACAATGGCCAGGATTTCATTATCTACTGTCTGTCTTTGCAACTCCGAAGAGGTATCAGGCGAATTAAGGGGAAAACCAATTTCTACTTCCCATGGATGTGATGAAATAGATTCTTCTTGGGCAGAGCAAAAAGAAGAGAGAAAAGATGGGTGCCGCTTCCCATCTGGGCATCTGTGCGGCCCTGACAACTGTTTATTTGTACTGGCTGTTGACAACATTTCTGCATCATACAGAGAAGGGTTTTTACTGAGCAGCAGAAGTAGAAACAGAACGCATCCGTTTCTACGGAAACCTGAGCTGAGGAGCTGGCAGGCTGGCTTCACAGACCGAGTCCCTAAACACACGGTGGCCCACTGTATAGTAACACCCCTCCTCCTCGTCTCCCTCATCCCATTTAGAAGTTAATGCAACAATGTGAGATGATTGTTGATGCTCGTTATTAAATCATTTATTCATCCCACACAATGATTCAGAATTATTCATTAAGCTTGCAGGAAGTAAGTGGGGTTTTACCTCCACGGTGGTTTGAGCAGGGATGTGCTCTTTCAAAGGGTATTTTATAACAACACAATTATCATAATTAAAAGCTACCCTGCATATTCTGATGAGCTTCTGACATATTTTTGAGCACTGGCATTTTCACACAAGGAGATAAATGAGGCTGAAGTCGTACTAGGGAATACTGTCGCTCTGGGGGGAAGCCGAGGCAGTATGACAACCATCTGCCACCATCACCCCCAATGCTATCATGGTCTTTAAGGTCATGAATTTTACAAAATGTCACTCGAAACTTCTGGCTTTCCAAAATCAGTTCAAATTACACTGCTGTGACCCGAGCACCCTCCTGCGTTACTGAGTCACGGGGGCATATAAGTCCCCGTGACAGCCCGCACCCTACCTGGGCTTCCCACCAGGCAGGTCACTCAGCGTGCCACATCCGGGTCTCTTCCGGACGTGGCCCCGGTTTGTTCTGTGTCTGAAAGGCTAGTAAGCCTGGTTTAGTGAAGCCACTAAAACTGCCAGGTGACTGCAGGACGGTCACCCATCTCTGTTTTCCGTGTGAGCAGGTTTAGGTGAAGATCCTAAGGCTGGTAGCCAAGAAGAGGACACCTTCTCATTCGTGAAGGTGGTGCCTGGTGGGAATATTGGGGGCCGCCTGTGCAGAGAGAAACCGGCTGCTGAGTGAACCCAGAAAGCTAGCATGTGCCTCAGAGCAGAAGACACACGGGTGGCTTTCCCAAGGCCAAGGACCTAGAGGCCATGTGATGTGTGCTGACACTCGGACACAGCACAGACAGGCGGTGCCTGGAGTCCTGCGCGAACACGGACTTGGCCTGCTCTGTGCCTGCACACAGCGGGTGTCAAACAAAGGCATGAGCTAGGTCAGTCGGCCACTGAGAGCAGGAGCAGGAGTCACAGCGGGTTTCACAAATACTGATGAGGCCTTTTATTAGGAGCTAAGACCTGAGCCTTCTGAATGAAGAGGTGACTGCAACAGCGTCCCTGTGCTTGAGGAGCCGAGATTAGACAAGTCACGAAGTACAGATCCGCTGGGATCTGGGAAAGATGAGGAAGGATGCAGTGAGGGGCTGGGGGCCACCTTAGACCAGGTGTCAAGGCTGAGTAGATGCTGGCCAGGTGAAATGGACGAGGCAGAGATGACGAGGAAGGGTGAGGACCTGGCCTTCTCCTGGGGGCGAGGGGGGCCTCGAAGAGTGGCGGTGTGCAGCTACACGATCCCTCTGGCTGCTAGATGGAGAAGGGACTGTAATGGGGTGAGAGTGGGGCAGGGGACTAGCTCAGAGCTGTTGCTATGACCCAGGTGAGATATAATGGTGGCCTAAAGTAGTGGACAGGTTGGGGAGATCTCAAGGAGGCAGAATTAAAGACATGTGACATATCAGAGTCTTCCTGGTCCCAGAGGCCCTCCTGCCGACGGTCCACCAGGGTTCCAGAGCCTGATGCTACTCAGAGTGAAGAAAACTGGCTCCCTGCTCTGACCCACACGTAGTAAGCAACCTCCTGACTAGGATCTGGGGTCCCATGTTGCTCTGCCTACGGGACGGTACTGCACTGGCGGGGCTGTGGGTGGGGGAGAGGGTTTCGGTCTTGTCCTAAGTTAATCAATTGACTTTCTGGCGGTAGTGATCGGTCTCTGTGAGCTGGGGCAAGTGGAGTCCACCTCGGGAGCACACACCAGCTCTGGCTATGTCGACACATCCCTCCTGAGCTTGCAGGGCTGCAGGCCTGAAAGGGGAGGAGGCTGGTGCACACCAGATATGCCACCCTCTGGGGCTCCTGGTGAGTGGGCAGCAGGCCTCCCCGAGGATGCTACTGGAGCTGTGGGCTCTCTCTTTAGAAATGTCTACAGATCTCAATATCTGGGGTGCTCGTGGTCGGCACGTGTTCCATCCTCCGATGGGAAACCCAGAACCACATGCCACTCAAGACTGCGGTTGACAAGAACGGAGAACAAAGAGCAGCATTTGCACCATTTAACATCCGATATGAAAGGAATCATTTCAGTGGCATTAAATGTTCTCTCTGACATTATTCTCTGTTACAAAATAGTCTCCACGGTGTGCTGATGCCATCCTGACACCTCGTTTCCTTGTCATCAGAACAGTGTTCTGCACCAACTCAAGCATGGCATAAAATTTCAAAAGGCTTAATAGAAGTTTTCTAACTTCATCTCCATAGAACAGTTGGAAAATGTCTCCAATTATGCAAGCTTTTTGTAAAATGCCTCAAAAATACAGAAGGGCCTATTGTACTTTCCCCAAGTAAATGAGAACACATTTAACGCTCAGAGATGAAAAGTGTTGGGTTTTTTTTTTTTTTTTTTTTTTTTTTTTGATGAATGCTTGCTGCTGGGTCAGGCCACTTCCCTCTCTCTCCCTACCCCCAATAATGCATATTAAATGCATGTATTTAAATTTTAGAAAAGTCTGATGAAATACACACTGGAAAGATCTAAGAAGAGGCATTAGGATCAAAACAAGAGACACACCAGTTGTCAAAACTGGAATCCTGCCAAGTCACTGGTAACTCGGGGGTCAGCTCAGAACATACCGTTTTTCAGGAGAGGAACACTGCAGGGGCTCCCAGGAAAAATGAGGTGTGCCAGCTAGCCCCACATGGAGCACCGCTGGAAACTGAGCTCTCTATGAAGGGAGTGCCTTTGTTTCGTGTGAGGGTGCACGCACGTGTCAAATGTACGACCAGTTAAGAAAGTACAGCCTTTCCATCATGTGAAGACACACTGAGAAGGGTCAGCTATGAACCAGGAAGAGCTCCTTGCTAGAACCCCACCACGCTGGCACTTGATCTTGCACTTCCCAGCCTCCAGAACTGTGCGAAATAAATTTCTGCAGTTTATAAGCAGAAAGAAAGACAGAAAAGACAGAAAGACAGAAAGACAGAAAGAAAGAAAGAAAAAAGAACAGCAAGGTGAGATGACACTAAATAGGCTTCTCTCTCCTGGTTCTGGAGAGGAACTCAGTCCTCTCAAAAGGAGCACTGACCAGGCCCCGGGACCCACCTGCCCATCACAGCCCCGCCCCAGGATTTCCCAGGTTGTACCAGTGGGAAGCTTGGTCTCCAAGGTCACCTGCCCTGGGCAAGTTCCTGCTTCTCAGAGAAATGAGAAAAGGTGCCCCCGGCATCTTCCCTCTTCCTGCACACATTGAGCCACACTCAGACACCCCCTCTCCCCGCCCCCCAATGACCCCGACCTGCAGGGCCCCCATTCTCAGCTGCTCACAGCTGCCACAATTTTAAATAAGACTCGGAGGCTAGGGCTGTTCTAATGCGTTACGGGCCACTTCTCATTTAATCCTCACAACCTGCCCACGAGAGCGACTTCTGCTATTCCCATTTCACAGATGAGGAAACTGAGTCCCAGAAGGGCTACGCTGCCTGTCCAGGCCACAGAGCCAGTGAGTGGCAGGCAGAGCTGGGATCAGGATCTAGTTCCGTCCAAAGCCCCGTCCTGTCTCCCCTTGGCCAGGCTGCAGAAACCGCTTCCGACCGCCCTTCCACCCACACACTACCTGCTTTGATGAACTTGTCTGCCAGCTCCTTCCGAATAGCCTTGGTGACGTTGAAGTAGTCGTCGTCCTCGTCGATGCTCCCGAGGAACAGCGGGATGTGCTGGAAGACGACTGCGTGCTGGCACTTCCGCTGCCCGGCCTCACTCAGCTGCTGCTCCAGCCACCGGTCCTGCGCCTGCTTCAGGGCGGGGCACCCGGAGGCGTCGTACAGGAACTGGGAGTTGAGGACCAGGAACAGGACGCCCCCTACCCAGAAGCTGAAATAGTCATCTCCCCAAGTCTGCTGGAACTCCGCGATCGTCTCGGGGGTGGGGGTGTTGCCCACGTCGTGGTTGCCGCTAACGAGGACCAGCGGAATCTCGCTGTCCACGCGCCTGAGCAGCCGCTGCAGGTCCGCCGTCTGCTCCTTCCGCCAGGGCGCCCCTGGAAGAGATGGCCGAGGCTGTTTATGCGTTTACTAACATAAGAGAATAATCTAGAAATCTAGTCAACCAGGCTCACGGAAACTGCAAAAATAATCCTAAACTAAAAGCAAATCAACAAGTGGGATGGGAAACATTGTCCCCGGGGGTTCCCTCAGGACGCCTTGGAAATTCAATGGCTGCAGACGGAGTGATGGTGGAGTTGCTGTAATATGAAATGTGAGTGAAGCTTGATTTCTTTTATTTAGATACAAATACAGAGTTGTAACCTTTCTGCCCCATCTCAGTGGGTGATCATGTGCGCGCCCCTGTGGTGTGTGGACCCAGCTTTGAACAGGCGTCCCAAACTGAAGGGTTTCTTACTAAACTGGCGGCCTTGCAGGCTGGGTGCACATCCTAAGGGGAAAAATTCTTAGACTCCAAATGGCTTGATTAACTGGCACATGCATCTCATCAAATGCCCCTCATACAGGGCAGAGGCATTTTATATTCCACCAACTGTGTGTAAACTTGCAAGGGCTCATGTCTTCACATTAAGCACTTCCCCCCAGCACACAGGATTCGGTGTGCAGATCATTATTTCCATAAAGAACTGGAAAGCGTGTGGGGACTCTCCTCCCTCAGATTCCCGGCTTCCACACTTCCTATAATAACACATTAAAACTTTAATAAACGGGCTTTAAAATGACCAATTCAATTCCACATTTTTTTTTTTGGAGCCCCTTTGTGCTAATTTATTCAACAAATGCTTACTGAGTGCTGACTATGTATAAGGCGCTGATTTAGTTACTGGAGGTGAGCTGTGAGCCAAAGACACACAACTTCTTCCCTTCAAACTGGGAGTCAGATAATTTGTCGAGGAGATTTGAGATGCGCACCCATCTGTTTCAGATGTTATGAAGCATTACTGAGAAAAGCAAAGTGGGGACAGGACGTAACTCGCCATGTCAGTCCTGGGGAACGTGCTTGGTGTCATGCAAAGACAACATGAGAAACATGACAACAACAGGCAGCTCACCTTCCCTAGGGATGATGAAAAAGGCTGCCATGAGCAGGTGAAAATTACACCCAACATTTTGTTTCCATCATGAATTTGAAAAGCAAGCAAAAAAGTGTGTATGAGGGAGGCAGGAGGGTGTGGGAGTCCTGACATGTCCTGAGAAAGGTGTCATGTTAGGAGGACTGTGACCTTGTGAAGATTCACCTGCCGAAGGCCGACAGAATGGCTCCAAGGGAAGTGAGTAGGGGGAGAGACGCTGTCAGAGAGGCGATTCTATGGTTTTCATCCAATAGGTAATAAAAACCGGAACAGGGCTGTGATGCCACAAATGGGAAGGACGGAGACCATCTAAATGTACGTAAGCGTTGTCCTGTTTGAGTAAGAAAACACAGAGGAGAAAATGCGTACATGTTCTGTCACTGTCTGAACTTGTCACTGCTGGCCAAGGTCTCCCATAAATTATGTCCCCCCAAAGTGATCACCTCTCTGGTACTTATATTCTTTAGAGCCAACTTTGGTGCTACTGTAAGGTAGTGATGGAATATGAATGTAACAAACCTACTAGGCACTTGGTGCCTGCCAGACAGTGCTCAAGGCTGAGGCTGGCAAGAGACAATGCAATGTCTGAAACGAGGAAGTGCAGGACAGTCCTGAGCAGATTCACCTATGGCACGGCCAAGTCGCCTAAGAGCAAGAAATGAGCCCAATTCATCTGCTTAGAGCTGCTGGGGTGTCAGATGCCTGAAAAGGTCTTATTTAGAATGACTGCCTCTTTTTACTTTAAGATTCCATTTTATGATCTGAACTCTGGCTACGACCCAAAATCTTTGATTCCATTTGGGATTTTAAATACACAACCTAATGAAAAGTTAACAGACGTTTCACAGTTCAACTCCAAAAACAGTCACTGCTTTCAAAGCGAGAGGCCACATCGAAAATGCCCCAGTCATCAAAGGACTAGAAGAACAGAAATTACTTGTCTCTGGCTAGGCATTTATTCAACACATACCTGCTGTCCTACTGTGTGCTGGGTCATGGTCACACTAGCACAAGTAAGGTGTTATCTGTGTTCTCATGGAGCTCAGACTCTAGAGGGGAACCACACCAGGGAGCAGGCGATGATCATGTGGCATCACATGAGTTGTCAAGTTATGTGAGGGGAGCCCCAGGCCCCATGGAAGCACAAGTGGAGGTCACCAACCCAGTTGGGGTGAGCGAGCCTTCCCAGAGACCCCAGCGCTCCAAGCAAACATTGTTGACTGGCGAAAAATAACTCTCCAGAAAAGCCACAAAAGAACAGTTTATTCGGAAAAACAAAAAGAAACAAAAACCACCACTGCAGAGTGGGAAGGCACACCTCCAACCCGGGGCTCCAACCGGCTGCTCACGTGAAGCAACAGCAGCAGCCCCTCCCCCAGAAGCTACCACAAAGTTTAACAGGAAGTCAGGATTACAGAGTTAACAAGGGGCCCAGCTCCACTCATAGTCCTCCCAGCTCTATGGTTAAGCATCTTAAGATGCCAGTTCACTTTTATCAACATTAAAAGGCTTAGGAGCAATTAGGGCCTGCTAAAAATAGAAGGGGGCTTTCCTAGCTAAGGAATAGCAGCGGAGAAGGCAGACATCAGGAAGAACCTAGCACTTTCTGGGAAGTGGGGCAGTGAAGAGTGGACAAGCCAGAGTAATCAAAAGAGCTTACATTTTTGGAGTGCCTATTATGTACTCGGCACTGAGCTAGATGCTCTAACACAGATGGTCTCATTTGCTCCTACAAGAACCCTATGCAGCAGTAGTAATACAAATGGGGAAACTGAGGCACAGGTGAGGCCCTCATTCAAGGTCACAGAGTTCATACGAGTCACGGCTGGATTTTAACCCAGGTAGGGCTGCTAGATAAAATACAAGACATCCAGTTAACTGTGAATTCAAATGGGTAATTTTTTAGTATACCTGCATCCCATGCAGTGTTTGTATTCCTGTATTTTTATTTGCTAAATCTGGCAACCCGAAATTCAGCTCCCATCCGGGTTACCCAGCCTGACTCCAGAGCTGGTGTTCTCAGCTGTGAATGGGAAAGGGTACAGACGCCATCTCCTGAGCTGATGCCCGATGAATGCAATGGGGAGAGAAGACAGAGCCCCAGGGAACTCCATGAGTGTCTGTTGAGACGATTGAATACTGTCTTTTGAAGGAAATACATGAAATACCTGTTTCTAAAAATTAAAAAACAAAACAATAAAAAAAACTCTCCTCTGGTAAGTTCTCATATTTATAGCACACATCACCTCACCGAGGAGGATAAACTATTTTCCCGGCCTTGAACCACAAAACCAAAACAAACATAACGAAAAGCCAGTTTCTCCATACGAACTCGAGCATCAGCCCTGGGCACGGGAGAAGTTACAGAAATCCCTCTGCCAACACGAGCGGGCGGCAGTCGCTTGGCACCTGGTGGGTGTCGGCGGGGCCTCTGCAGCTCGGAGGGCCCCAAGCTCAGACAGCTGAGTCACCCTATTCGGAAGCCATCTGAACAGAAGGGTTGGGAAGAGGGAAGGATGGGTGCGTGGGGGATGCGCTCTCGCGCGGCTATCGTGATAAACGTGGACTTGAGGGCAGCACCCTCGTGCTGGGCAGGAGGAAATCAGGACGCGGAAGGCGGGCCAGGGGAACAGGAAGCAATCATGGCGAACCACAAAGGGAGGAAGACATTAGACATTCTGAAAGAGCGCGAACGCTGCTGGAGAAACGGGGCGACTGGCGAAAACGGAGTATGCTGATGTGTAACTCCGCAAAACACATTTACAAAATCCTCTCAGTATTAAGAGGCAGGTCCTGAGGCACACGTATCAAAAAAATGTTTCTATCTTAAAGCATGTAAAATAGCACTGAAAATATTTTCACTGGAGGTGCTATACCACTGTTTTTTAGTGAAAATGTCAAAACCGTCAAGGACGGCGTGTTCTCAGTGAAGGGGCGTTATACAGCCATTCGCAATCTTGCCTGGACTGACAAGGAGGCTCACGGATGCTCCACAAAAAAGCACAGCACACAGAACTGTAAATAATGTATGAACTCGGCTCTACAAAATAATTCCTTTAATATTAGAAAGGAAACATGCCAAAAATGTTAATAGTTATTACCTCTGGGTAGATAGAATGATGAGTGATTTTTCTCAGTCTTCCCCAAGTTTTTTAAATTGAGCATCTATTACTTTTATAATCTCACACACACCCACACACCCACACACACACACACACACACAAACCCACACACAATTTTAAAAAACCTGCAGGAATGAAATATTGCTGAACGTTTTAGTTCACGAATGCATAATGTGAGTGGTGGACATGAATATAGATGATCATTGCTTCATTTATTTTTGCAACAAGAGTGCCAGGATTTTCAGGAATAATAAAGGGCAGAAAGCCCCTGGCAATGTGCGTTACCTACTTAAACAGGAGCAAATTATGCAAATTATTTAGAGTGTTAAAGAGTATGGACTAACCCCTGGGTAAATGTTTATTAAGTAGCCTACCATACAGGGCTCTGAACTAAAAATTATAACCTTGCTCATAAAATGTGTGTCACCTCATTAGACCCCCAAATACAAAATCACCCCAAATCACAGTTGTGGTATTATTAGCAAACTGTTTCTGCCCACATGTTTAATGTGGAAGGTAACCTCTGGCAGGCTAATAATCATTGCCTTCTGGTAGAAAAAAAGTCAAATGCGGGCATTTTCACAGGATCAGCTGTAATGGTTCTGGGAGGCAGTGGAGCGCTGTGGGAGGTGAGAGGGCTCCGGAGCGAGGTTGGCCTTGGGGCTGAGCACCGGTTCTGCCCCGCAGAGAGCTGCATAACCTTAGGCAAGTCACTTAGTCTTCCTATGATTCTGTTTCTAACCCCAAAATAAGTGTAATGTCTAACTTGCCAGAACTGTCATGAGATTAAGAAAATATGCGTGTAGAGTGACTAGTATGGAGCTTGGCTCATACTGGACAATGAATGAGTGAACGAACAAATAATCAAAGCAGGTGAGTTTTTCCTACCTGCCCACTAATACCACAGTACTTGTTTAGGTCAATGCTGGGGCCACAGGGGTGGGGAGGGCAGACCACGACTGGTGGGCTAGGCTACCTCCCAGGTCCTCCCCTGTTCACTTCCAGTATAGAGGCTGCAAAAGCTACACACATGGTTTCCAGACTCCTTTCTAGCTAAAGGTGGCCAAGTGACAAAGTGACACAAGCAGAAATGGGCCTGGTGGATTCTGGGGAAACGTCTGCTTTCTTGAGAAAAGGGTGAGATGTCACTGGTACTGTCTCCCAAACTTCCTTCTTATTTTCTTAAACATGGAGAAGGGAGCTGGCCTACGGCAGCCACCTTGCAACCAGGCGTTAAGTCACAAAATCATGGCAGACATGCAGATTGTGACCATGCTAACTGAGCAACTGAATCAATGCCAAGATTCAGACTTGTTATTATGAAAGAGAAATAAGCCCCACTTTATTGAAGCTACATTTTTTATTGTTTAAACCTGCAGCCAAAACATACTTTAAGAATTCAGATCATGAGTATGATTAGGCCTGGTCCTTGCTCTCACGGAGCTCACGGTCTACTGAGGATTAAGGACAGTAAAAAGGGCTCACAACTAAATATAAAATTAGAATGTATCATTAGTGTTATGAAGAAAGGGTACTCGAAACTCTCGCCTTTGTATATCAGGCGCTGTGAGCCAGTTGAGGAGGTCAGGGCCAGCTTTCCTGAGTGGGTCATGATGATATTTGGGAAGGGGTGGGGGTGAAGGAGAGAGTTCTCAGCAGTGAAGAGCAGGTGCCAAGGCCCTGTGGCAGGACAGGAGTGTGAGGTGAGGGTGTGTTAAAAAGGACAGATGCATGGAAGAGTACAGTGCAGGATCAGGCCACGGCAGGCAGGCAGGGCCAGGCCTCTGTGGATCTTATATTTATTTAAAGGATTTAGCTGCTAGCCCCCCTAAGAGACAGGGGAAGCGACATACTCGTAAGCAAGCTTGGCAAAGAGGTGACAAGTTCTTTCTGGGTTTGAATGGTGATAATGGGATGTGGTATGGTGTACGAGTATGACAGAAAGACTAAGAATACGTATCTGTGGCCAACACCACCAACCTTGTACAATATCCCTTCTCCCTTCCTCCTGGCCAACAGACACCAAATTTTGTTTGGCCATGTGCCGTGCCCAGCTACACTGGACTAGGATTGGTCTAAGCCAGGGGTCGGCAAACTGCGGCTCATGAGCCATATGTGGCTCTTTGGGTACGTACATGTGACTCTGAAGGAAAATTGAAAATGAAAATAAAACTATCGTAGTTTCATTTATAAAATTTTTAAAGGACATTCACATAATGGTGATTATGTAAAAATATATTTACAGCTCTCGAATGATTTTTAAATAGTTGTGAGGAACAGGATTGGCTCTTCCATCTCAAAAGTTTGCCGATCCCTGGTCGAAGCCAATCCCCATTTTCCAAAACTCCCTGGAGTCCAGGAATGGCCGTGTGACCCGGATCTGACTGATGCGAAGTCCAGCGGGCCGGTCCGTCAGGGTGACGGTACAGAGGGCACAATCCCAGGGAAGTGTTTGCTTTCCGGATAAAAGGGGACCCGCATGTGGCCAACACGGCCCCCCTGAGATCACAAGGAAACAAACCGGAAGATGAAAGCCAGAATGCTGAGGTGCTCCAAGTCAGGGGACCCGGGTCCCCGAGGACACTGCTGGGCTGGTGAAGGCGGAACCTGTGTTTAAGTTGCCTGTAGCTGCAGCCACTTTCCTAAGTGATGCACTGGCATTCCTCACCCGATCAAAGGAGAAGGGGCCTAAGGGTCCACAACTATTCAATGTGTTGGGTAAGTAATTTGACTAACAGCTCTAAGAGTCAGCGGGGCTCTAGGTAACACTCCCACTCCTAACCCAGGAGCGTCCCCTGACACAGCAACATAAGGGACCCAATGATGACAAAATATCCCCATAACTTCAGGCCAGCTGGCTGAATGGTACTTAGAACGTAGTGGGCAGGAGACCGGACGAGGTAAATCATCCAAAAGAGCTGTTCTGCCTCGTAAATGGCACCGAGATGCTCAAAATGGTTTTATATCAGACTTTAAAAAAAATGGGCAGAAAAAAATAAATCCTCCTTTGGATGCTTTCCTGTAAAATAAGTGAACTGCGACGGACCTGTTTACGGAGAGCTGTAGAGAATCACGTGAGTGGAGAGAGACAGCAGTCATTAGGAGTGATAAAGGGACTCCATTCGCTGCAGGAGCGATTTACGGCGTGTTCAAGCTCATCAGAGCAGTCTTTGAAATGGGCACGCTCGTTTGCTTTCTTTTCATTAGGGGAAGAAATTATTATAGTTGGACATTGCTGATCTGTTCATACAAGACATCAGAAAAACATCACTGTCAAAAAGCAGGTCAGGCATGTGAATGTCTGTGGCACGAAAGACACTAAGTGGCCAAATAAGACATCTGCTGGAAGGCGATGAGCGGGTTCACAGCTAACTGTGCTGCAACCTAACATTTCTAGTGTATAATGCCAATCACGGTACCTGTGCTTACCTGCTCACCTGCGATCCATGGCCAAACACAGTCAACGGTATTTAACACAGGACAACATAGGAATATTCTTATAAATACAAGATTCGAGAAATATGTAGACATGACCGTAATACTTTAGAAAAAAAATGTTTTAAGTAACTGTAGACATGCCTTTCAACATATTTTAATGGAATCGTTTAACTGATAAGAAATATAACATGAATCAAAGCGCCAGGTTGAAGAGCTGGCTTGTACGTGAGAAATCACACCAAAACATGCCTTGGCCGGCTCGAGCTGCTGAAACAACATGCCACAAGCTGGGTGGTTTAGAAACAACAGACGTTTATTTCCTGCCGTTTTAGGGGCTGGCGGGCTGAGTTCAGGTGCCGGCCTGGGTGGGTGCTGGTGAGGGCCCTCTTTCAAGTTGCAGGCAGTCAGGTTTTTGCTGTGCCCTCACATGGTGTAAAGGGGGGTGAAAGAGCTCTCTGGGGGTCCCCTTTTATAATCCCAACTCTAAGGGCTGCACCCCAAGGACCCCACCTCCAGATATCATCACTTGGGGTTCATGACTTCAACATACGAATTCTGGGGGGACACAGAGAGTCAGCCCATTACATGACACAAAGGTGGGGATGTGAAGCATATTAAAGAACCTTGGGATTAGGAAGGTGGAAAATCCCTAATTAAGGATATGAAAGGAACTATAAATATTCCACAGTGATTAAAAAAACATGATTTCCGATCTTAAATAGACATGGGGAAGTTTACTTCACTCTTTGCAAAAACATAGAATATACCTGCCAGAAAGATTTACTGCCGAATATGCGACACTTTGCTCGACGCGAACACACCACTTTACCTGTTCCTTTCTTATGGTTATTAATTACCATTTATGGAGTGATATAGGGGGTGTGCCAGGCTATGTATCAAATCACCTGGAAGGGAAGGGGGCTGCCATGTTTAGATGAGGAAATTAACAATTAAGACTAGTTAGGAACGCTGCCCAGTATCTACGTCTCGGGACGATTTTCGTATCAGCAGGGAAAGAATAGAGTATTGTGGGCCCTGAGACCACCCCCAGGTTGGATGACTTGTTGGGAGGACCCAGAGGACTCAGCACCCAGCCAAGGACACAGACCAAGGTCAGCAAAGAGGCCGGGTGTGTGGTGCAAAGCATGCAGGAAATCGGGTGCCAGCTTCCGAGAGGCCTGTCCCAGTGGGGACACACAGGACGTGCTTAACTCCTCCTGCAACATACTGTGACAGCACGTGTGACACGCTGTCTACCTGGGAAGCTCATCAGAGACCCCGTGCCCAGGGTGTTTTCTGGGGGCTGGTCACAAAGGCAGCCTGTAACCTGGCACAGACCACGGTTCCAGACTCGCAGAAGGAAAGGGGGTGTTCAGCATAAACCACATGTTTGTACAGTTCAGGCACAGCAAGCCCCTCTTACCACAGTGGTGGGAACCCTCCCGAAATCCAGGTTCCCAGGCACCAGCCAAGGGCTGACGTGTGAACAGGTCTTTCAGAGGGGAAGCCTCAGGCCCTCCATGCTGACTCTTTCTGGAAAAACAGACTATTCATTAAATGGTGCTGGGGCAACTGGCAACCCCAACTAGAAAAAATAAAACTGGGTCCCTATCCCTCCACACACAAAAATCAGTTCCAAACAAATTAATGACCTAAGTATAAAAGACCGTTTAAGCTTTTAGAAGAAAATAGAGTATCTTAGTGACCTCAGGGTAAAAAGTAATTTCTTAAAACAAAAAATGCCCTGCAAAGACAAAATAATTTTTTAAATGAAAACATAATTAAATCTAAGAAAAGTCAGCAACAACCAACATAAGCTGACAAAAGAGCAATAACCCATAAAACACAGAAAGAACTATTCTACGTTACTAGAAAAAGATATCTACCGGGGGCGCCTCCAAAATATAATCACATTTTAAGAGCTGCTATCTCAGTGGACAAAAACAGGCTGAGATAAACAGAAAATTTGGAGAAGAGGAAGTCCACGAGGTCAGATGACTGCACATGCTTAACCTCTGATAATTACAAAAAAGAAATTGAAACCACAATGAGGACTTACTTCTGCTCCCAGCAGAGGAGGGACACATACTGGATTTACCCTCCTGCCCGGAATGATGAAAAACTGGACAAACTATAGGAACCGATGACACTCAAGACCCTGAACAGGAGGCCAGGGCAGTGAGTGACCATAAGAAACAGGAAATAAGTGAGGCGAGCCCTCCAACTCCCCAGACACTGCAAGGAGAGTTTCCAGGCTATGCTGCAGGGCGGGGGGACCCAGGGAGTCCATGTGTCAAGGTGTCAAGAGTTTGAGGGCAGAGGTCCAGTGAGGAGAGAGCTGCACTGACCGAGAACTCCAGGTATCTGCTGAGTGTCTCCCTCCAGCCCACAGTCAGACTCATCAGCACGTGTGAGCTAACTACCCCAGGCCAAGTAAAGAAACACTTGAAAGGACTAGCAGGAATAGTCCCCAGCGCTCACACAGGGCCAGGAACCATTCCTACGCCCACCAGTCAGAGAGGAACGCCATTGTGTGGAACACTCCAGCGGTTTGCGTCAGTAGTGGGGCAAAATTAGCACCAAGCCAAACTCTGCTCTGGTCTTGCCTGACAAACTTAAGAGCAAGACAGAAAGGACTAGCTGTTTCTGACTAACTTAACCGTGTCCTTGAAGGGCTCAAAAAATATTTAGAGGAAGACAAAAAAAAACTAGCATCCAACCAGGTAAAATTCACTATGTCTGGAATCTAGCCAAAAATGACCAGAAATGCAAATAAATAGGAAAATAACACCCATAATAAGGAGAAAATAAATCAGTTCATTAATCAATGGAACAGAAACGGGAAGATACAGTAGTGAAAACCTGAAAACATCTTGTATGTCCAACAACATGATGGACAAGTAAATTATTGTACTGTCATACGAGGTGTGACAATTAAGTTCGCAAACTTGTTGCAATGATGTTGCTAACCTTTTGGGATATCAGAGGGATTATTCATTATGAATTTGTACCAACTGGACAAACAGTTAACTAAATTTACTATTTGTAAGTGGTGAAAAGGCCACGTGAAAAAGACGACCTGAACTTTTCACCAACAATTCTTGGCTCTTGCATCATGACAATGCACCAGCTCACACGGTACTGTCTGTGAGGGAGTTTTTAGCCAGGAAACAAATCACTGTATTGGAACATCCTCCCTACTCACCTGATCTGGCCCCCAATGACTTCTTTCTTTACCCAAAGATAAAGGAAATATTGAAAGGAAGGCATTTTGATGACATTCAGGAGGACATTAAAGGTAATATTATGATAGCTCTGATGGCCATTCCAGAAAAAGAATTACAAAATTGCTTTGAAGGGTGGACTAGGCACTGGTGTCAGTGCATAGCTTGCCAAGGGGAGGACTTCAAAGGTAACAGTAGTAATATTCAGCAATGAAGCAGGTAGCACTTTTTCTAGGATGAATTCGCGAACTTCACTGTCAGACTTCGTATACTGAAATACTCTCCAACAGTGAAAATAAATGAACTACAATGCTACCTATGAATGCAGATGACTCTCACATACAGCTAAGTGAGGGGGGGACAAGCAAGCTGTGGAAGAACATATATAGGAGATGATACCATTTACATGAAGTTTAAAAACCATGTAAAAGAAGCTTATATTTCTGAAGAATACATACACATATAGAAAAAATACAAAGAGATGCAATTAAAAAAAACAAAACTCTTACTTTAAGATAGTGTTTAGCTGTCAGAGAAAAGGGTCCAGCTGCCCACCTAATAACCCTTTTTTTTCCTATCCCTTACTAAAAGAACCCACACATTAACGGCAGCAAAAATGGTCTTGGCTAGTAACTACATTCTCCAGTACAATTCTAGTCTCCGGAATGGAAGTCACTGGATAGGCCTTCCTGAAAAGCCCTTTTGCCACTGGCCTTTCCTCCCTCATGGAACTCAGACGTGATGGCTGCAGCTCCGGCAGCCATTCTGTAAGCATGGAAACAAAGGCTACACCCTAAAGATGAAGGAGCACAAAGCTAGGAAAGCCTGGGTCACAGGAATACTCCAAACTTCTCATTACCTGAGGGAGAGAAATGTATGTATATGCCAGTGCTATTTGGATTCTGTCACATGCCCTTAATCCTTAACTGAAGCTGGCACACAGGCGGCTTCAACGGTATTGTTAATGCTTTATTTCATAAGCTGGCTGTGTATTCATTTTATTAATCTCTAGACTATTTTTGGTATTCTTGATGCTTTCAAGTTTTTCAGTTTTTTAACATGCTGAAACATTTAAAACTTTAAAAATATGTAGCCTAATACCTAATCCTCAGTAAGATTTTGAAGACTCAATGATAAAATAGGAGAAATGCCTACAGTAGGCAACTCAGTAAACAAGCTGAATTGGAAATAAGCAGAAAGCTCCCTATTCACCACGCTAATAGGAAGTAGTGCCAGAACTCAACCCCAGTTTTGTCTGAGCTGCAGGTCCAAGCGTTTCCCACTACACCATAAATTAACGAGTAGATGAACCCAAGTTTGCCTTGAAGAAAAGGTTTCTCATAAAAAAACCAGTTCTGGCATACAAAATCAAACACAACAGGGATAGAGCAGAGGTTAAAGTACTATTTTAAAATGAAAGGGCTCATTTTTTCTTTCCAAGAATCTACTGAAAGAGCATCACAGCTTGTAACTGGAGTTTGGTGAAAAACATCCTTTGGATGTTAAAAAGCATACATGATGCGAGTTTTATAACATAAACGTGCACCTGAGTCGCTGTTCAGGGTTTAATGAGTTGCCACGCTGGATAAGAAACGCCCGTGTTATCTCTCTACCACATACAAATGGGGAAGCTTTGTGCAATCTTGACAGCTCCCACTTAATTCTCCCTAAATGCCTCCTGTTCAACCACAGTTGCCTTCAGATTGGTGGGGATAAATCAATTTGTGTCAGTTTTGAGTGGATCAAATTTATTAAACTCTAAAAATCAGTTACTTGAGGGTTATCCTGGCAGGTAAACAAATGAATAAACAGGGAGAGACTGCATGTAACGGAGTGAAAAAACTACATCTGTTTTTTATTCTGCCTGTGTGGCAATACCAACTCCAAACTCTCTTGCCTTTCAGATTTACAAGCTAAAGACCTTTCAGATTTACAAGCAAAATGAAGTTAAAACAAATTCAACTTGTCTGAACCGTCATAAATTCACTACAGTGTGAGTGTATCATTGAAATTGTTTTTCTTATTATCCTATTACTGTATCAACCACCAAAAGCATTTCTTGGAAAAAATTACTGGATTTTTTAACACGTTATGGACTGAATGTTTATGCCTCCCCCCAGTTCATATGCTAAAATCCTGACATCCCCTCCCCAATGTGGTATTAATCAGTATGGATCGTTGGGGGGTGATTAGATCACAGGGGTAGGGCCCTTATCAATGGGATTAGTTAGTGCCCTTTTGAGAACAGACCCAAGAGCCTGCTTTCTCTCTCAGCACCCCACCATGTGGGCACGCAAGAAGGCAGCTGCATGCAAACCAGGATGAGGGCTCGCACCAGATACTGGATCTCCTGGCACTTTGATCTTGCACGTCCAGCTTCCAGAACTGTGAGAAACACAGTGTTTGTTGTTTAAGCCACCCAGCATGGTAGTTTGTTACAGCAGCCTAAGCAGACGAATGCACATGCTAAGCACTTTCAAAACTATACCAGGCTCCTGACAATCTGCAGGGCTCTCCTGTCTCCGCATCTTGTTCCCCATGGCTCTCCCTGTGGCAGGATCTGTCAAATATTCTGCGTTTACTTCTTCTTCTGGTAACTGCACCACCATCGTGGTTTTTGTGGAACTACCTTCCCCAGATGTTCACAGGCTCTGCTGGGGCTGTCATTTAAGAGGACATGCGCTCCCGCTCTTCCTGGTCAAGGCTGGGCGTGTGCACCAACTGGGCCAGCCGGCCTTTCTCTCCCCGACACTGATTCTTGAGTACAGTGACACAAGGATGAGAAACGGCAGGAACAGAGCACCTGCAGAGCTGTGCAGTGGAACCATCTCCCATGAAGCTCTGCTTGCCACTCCCCAGAGCTAGTGGGGCCTCTGGTTTCCAGACGCTTGTTTTTCGGCTTTGCCTCCAATCCTGTGAACCACCTCTTATCCTTTCAATTCTTTTCCTTTTCATTTTCTTCAATTGGCCAGTTGGTTTCTGTTGCTTGCATCCAAAGAACGTTAAGCCACAAACTGAAATGTCTCCTCTCTAGGCAAATTTCAGTTGATACCTGCTGATGGAAGACACCAGCCACTTCCTGCTCCCACCCCCGCAACCTGCACACATTTTGGGGGCTAAGCGCCAGGAGTCATGCTTATACAGTGTGACCCCAGCCCCGGGATTGGCTGACTGGCCTCAGGAGACATCTGACCCGACCTGAGCCAATCACATGTTCTCTTGGGAATCTGCAACTGGACCTTGTGACATCCGCGCATGTCACTGAAGAACGGAGCTGAGAACCAATGTGAAGGCAGAACACGGATCATCCTGGATGTGCACCTAAACCAAGAAAGCTGGTCTCCAGGGACGCCGAGGCTGTGCGGGCAGTCACCGACAGCTGCCTCTCCTGTCTGTCCCCACACCTCCCCTCCTTCCTCAGTTCTTACCATTCCCGCCCCTGGATACTTCGGGATCCTCCTGAGTCCCAACCGCCCCACCCCCACCCACTTTTCTTTCTCTGAAGCTAGTCTGAGCGGGCATCTCTTTCTCATAACAGGAGCACCTTTCTTCCAGATGCTCATAAATCCTCCCCTTTTCTAGAATCCCTCGTGTCATCTCCCCCCGCCTCCCACCCCCCCCCTTTTTTTTTGGTTACTCCTCTAAGTCTAGTCTTTGGGAAATCCAACCCTATTTGGTAACTGACCCAGGAAGAGAGGAACTGTAGCTGTTCCTCCAGTGTGGCCTGTGGAAAGCCAGGACAAGAATGAGCCAAACAGCCGAGAAGGAGGCTTTGCGTTACTGAAAAGTATATTGTGGTCATTTCATTACAACACAGGCGGCCTCACTGGGGTTCTCACAGCTCTCCTCTCTGGCTGCCAGTCCTCAGAGGCTCCGATTCCTTATTTCCTTGTGTGGCACAGCTTTGCTGAGTAGAAGAAAACAGAGATATGTGGTCTGCAAACTGCATCTCAATACCGGAGCTCAGAACTCGGGCACGATGGCCTTCGAACCCACCCACTGGAGGTTTCAGAGTCTGTTGTCTAGTGACAAGTGAAATAATAAAGATTGGTTTTAAAACTGGCTCTATCTCTGGATCACTTGACAGGATGTTTCCAAGCCAAACCAAAACTAGATAAAGCCCTCTTGGTTCAAGACAACTCTCATGAGCAACTGCTTGTTGTTTCCAGATCTGCTGTGGCGAGTTCACACATACGCACGTACATACATGTGTGCACACATGGGCTGCTCCCCTTCCTATGAGGACGCCCCACACTGATGGCTGTTGTACTGAATACACTGTGTGTGGGGGGGTTGGGGGGGCAGTGTGCACAATTTCTAAATCTGATCTACACAAATTTGATTAAACAAACTACAGGACAAGAGTGCAGTTCAAGTTCATTCTCTGCCTTACAAAAAGATGAGCTGCAAAGACCCCCTAAGATTCTCTGCTGCATTCTATTTATAAAAACCCAATTTTCGCAGGAACTTCCCGACTGCTGACAGGAAGAGGCCAAGAAAGAGAACACCAGCTTTCCTCTGGCCTCACAGTGGACCAACTTAAAGAAAATATTAAAGTCTAGCAGGAAAATGTGGGGTCAGATTCACAGTAAAACTTCTGTACCAGGAATTGCATATTCAAGACTAAAATAAATGGTTCTCTGTCTCTAGGGCGTGAGATGGCAAAAATGGGGCCAAACAGTCTCTGATGGTTGTCTTTTGACACTGGCATTGCATCATTTTTATGACTACTATTACAGCGACCCCCATGGATTACTCCCTGAAATTCTCTCAGGGTGACCCTCCTATGAGCATTTCAATATATATCTTTATGTATCTGCTAGCTGGGATGTTAGATCATTTTTGTAATAGGTATAAATACTTTTGAGAAGGCTCATATCCATATAATAAAAGTAACTCACTCTCTGTTGCTTCATCCTATGAGACCAACTAGACACATTCAACAATTTGGAGGGTATGTTTGGGATAGTATGATGTAAAATCCAGGTTAAGTGGCATATTTGAAATTTGCTCTGGGGGGCTTTGCAAGGTGCCTCAAAGCAGCAGATGGTGGTTCAGCTGCACAGCACCTGGAACAAGTACAGTGAGATGGCCACAGGATTGGCAACTTGGAAAACGCATGCTGTCCATGGTGCTGAAGCCGTGAACCAGCTGTGGTTTTAAATTAAGAGCCCCAAATGAAAAGGTATTAAAAGGGCAAATGCTGCAAATTAGAGGAGTGACTTGTGACAGAGCTGACTCTCACATGGGTAGTTCTGTGCAAACTGCTGCAGGGGAAGTAGCAGCAGCAATGTATTTATTTAAGAACAGTTAGTGATTCTCTTGAGAAATGCCAGGAAAGCCACCCAGCAAAATAATAAACCAGATAAAAATAAGCAATTAAAGGGGGTTTAGGGAAGCTTAGAGTACAACTTTAACCCCTGAGATCAAAACTATAGACCTCCACTACTATGATGCTCCCCAAATAGGTCCCCATTGGGTTATTTCGTAGACTGGTGAACATTTATACTAAACGCATGTATCAACCACTTTCCATGTCTCATTCTAAAACTTCTAGTTACAATGAAAATGTTTATCTTCACAAAGCACAGTCTGGGTGAAGGAGAACTCTATTATAGCACACTGAGGGTGACCAGCCATCTCAGTTTGCCCAGAATTAAGGGGTTTCCCAGCATTCAAGCATTTTTGGTGCTGAAACCGGGACAGTCCCCAGCAAACCACACTGGCTGGCCACCCTAATTCAAAGTAATATAAATTTAGAGCGCCAAAGTATAACTACAAACATTACCACCAATGCTAAGAGATCCATGCAATGCAGTCTTCCCAGAGGGTTTGCTCTGTAAGCAAGGACCTTAATACACGTTAAAATAAAGACCTATAATTAAGTCACGGGGATGTGATGTACAGCATGGTGACTGTAGTTAATAATACTGTATTGCATATTTGCAAGGGCTAAGAGAATAGATCTTAAAAGTTCTCATCATAAGAAAAAAAATGTGTAACTGTGTGGTAACTGATGTTATTATAACTAGAATTATTGCTGTGATCATGTCACAATATATACAAATATCAAATCACTATTGTACACCTGGAACCAATATAATGTTATATGTCAATTATACCTCAAGAAAAAAAAGATTCAAATTCAAAAATAAATAAAAATTCTTAAAAAGAAAATAAAAACCCGCATGACAGAAGGCCTCGATCTGTCTCCCTTTCAGTACTTGGTATTGTGGACAGCGCCTCAGACTCCAGGCATTGACCTCCGTAGGGTCTAGGCAGCAGAGGTATTCTGAGTGACCAGCATTTTGCATCCATGGCAGGCTTCACTCCTTCAAGATCGTCTACAAACCAGTCCTAATGGCAGCCTTTAAAACAGGATAACAAGTCCTCCTAGCACGCTGTCAGATGATGCCAAATTCAAACACTGTGTAATTATTTACAGAAGATGGTGGTGTGTCAGAGCATTTGGCTGAAAGGACCATGTTTCCAAATAAATTTGGTAGATAGTTAGGGCTGCTCTAAAACAGAGCAAAATACATGGCAATGAAAGGCAGAAGAGCAAATAGTCATTTCGGCAAATCATGTAATCAGACATCCACTTCTCTTCACAGGGCTCTCTTGGCTGTTGCTATTTTTCCATGCAAGCGTTTGGAATATTCTGAATAAGAGCTGGAAAATCTAAGGACGAAAAAGACAAAGCCCCTTTCTATTCCTCGCTTTTCTGCTTCCTACAGGAAAGGGGACAGAGTGCTACTACATGGCCCAGCACAGTGTCGAAAGGAAAACAAACCAAGACATCACTCCATTACTGCCACCACCAAGGTCTGTCACAGGCCCTGCAATTCATGATCTTTAATCCCCCAAACCCAGGAACGTAGATATCTCCCCTGGCTTCCAGACAAGGAAGCAGATGTCCAGTGAGGCTGAGGACCTTGCCCAAGGTCAACCAGCTCCTAAATGACACTTAGTTTTAAATTCCAGTCTGTCTGTCTCCCCAAAGCTTCTATGCTTTGAGCACCTACTATGTGTCAGATATTGTGGTAGGTTCTTGAATACTAATGGATAAATGGTGGAGATTCACAAGCTAGGAGGAGTACAAGAAGCACCACCACTAACGAATGGTCATTACACTTACTGAGTGTTACCAGGTGCCAGATATCATGCAAAATGTTTCCCAGCCTGTATTACAGTTTATCCTCCACGGTCCGTTCATATAGCTATTATTTTCCATGTCTTATAGAGCCTGAGGCTTGGAGAAGTTAAGCAAGCAGTCTGAAACCACAGGTCAATCAGTCACGTCTTCTGACCTTTTAACTAGACTGTACATCAGACAAAGGCAGCAGATGGTCGCCCAAGCTCGGCGCCACGTTAATGAAGTAGGTGGACTGCTGAGTTTACAAGTGGAAGGAATCACTAAAAGCAAAGGGAAATGTGACGATGATGATGATGATGACGATGACAACAGCGATGACACAGATAGAAGGCAATGGAGAAGGATGGTTCAGCCACTATTTACTCAATGCTGACTCTGTGGCAGCAGCCCCTTCATGTTCATGACCTTGCCTCATCCCACACAAGCCTCTGAAGTGGGTACCATCACTAGCCTCCTTTTACAGAGGAGGTGGCTGAAAGTCACACGGTAACAGGTGGATGGAGCTGGGACTGGAAGCCAGGTGGGGAAGGTGGATGCCGTGGCCCGTGCTCTTCATCGTCGCCTCACACTGCCCTTCTGTGAACGCACGGTGGGGGAAACACAGGGATACACTCTCTACCCGCCAATGCAGGGAGCTGCACAGTCATGTTGCAGGGTGAGGACGCAGGGAGGGCCCAGAACTGAGGCCAGTTTGTAATAAGAACACCACAGGGGTCATGGACCAAGCACATGACACAGGGAAGGTGGATCGTGGGGGGGAGAGGGGGGGCAATGGAAGGGACGATGTGACAACGGGCCACCCTGTTTGGCAGAGCTCAATCAAGAGTCAGCTGCAAAAGTCCCGGCCTGAGTGTCTGGGGCTAACATGGCAGAGGGGAGTCAAGGATACAGGGAGGGTGGGCAGAACTGGGCAGGGGGTGGGTGGGGAGGAAACAGCTCAAGAATGAATCCAAAAAGTTCACATCCTCATGAATGAGGAACAAGGATATACCACCCAATTCAAAGGAAACTCCAAGAAGAGAGCAAGCTTGGTTTTCACATGACGAGCCTGAGGTGTGAGTGGAACAGCCAGGCAGATGTGCCTGGGGAGAAGCACAGAGTGAAATCTGGCCCCAGGGAGGTAATCTGGGAAGCAACTAGTAGAAGTGGTGAGGGAAGCTTCCATCAGTCAGGTTCTTTGTTGCAAACAACTGACTCTGGCTGGTTTAAGCAGAGAAGCAATTTATGAAAGGATATCAGGTAGCTGCGGGTCTTAAAGAAAATGAGAACCAGGTTTTCGGGCTAAGAGGGCAGAAGCAGCACCCCAAGACACATGCAAAGATGCGCCCAGGGAGAAACACTGGCCTGAGCGCAGACTACTGCCCTCCCGGGAAAGCGAATGCAAGGTGCCAAGTCCCTCACCAGCACGAATCCTGCCTCCTCTGTGTCAACAGCTGAAGACTCAAAATCCACTTCAGACAGGTCTGAGTGGTTGAGACCACGTCACATACCTGAGTCCTAGCTGCAAGGGAAACGGGAAAGAGCATCAGAGCATCTAGATTCAACCACAGCAGGTGGTTTCTGCCTCCCTCCAAGACACATACCGGGGAGCAAGTGGAGTTCAAAGGTACTGGGAGGTGAAGAAAGATAAATGTCCACTGTAAGTACCTTGTTCTGTCTTTTCTAAATAATTTTCCAATTTCACACATCTCAGAACGAACAAAGTGTTGAAGATGGCAATGCTAAGACTTTGAACAAGATGGTCATGTTCCCCTTCACTACAGTCTACAGGCTGCTATAATGATAGGGTCTATTTTCCATGTGGCTGGGGGTCCAGTGGTCCCAGGATGGGCTATCAGCAGGCCTGCTCACTGAGAACAAAGCTATCTTCTGTTCAAAAGTGCCAAGAGTTTGGAGATCCCTGGATTATGGCCTCTGGGGACCATTTTTAACTTACCGACAGGTGAAATTTTAAAATGTGACATCTTTGAGTACTGCTGCCCTGGTCTATTAAACAAAGAGAAGCGATTCCCAGGCCGGCATCTTCCTATTAACCTAAACCTGGTAATGCTGATGCGGCCCAGCAGGCAGGATGGCCTAGATTGCAACTAAACAGCACCTATTTCCGCTTAGAGAAATGTGGCTTCGCCCTTAGACAGGTACAGAGACAGATGAGTTTTGTAGGTGTAGATCCAAGAGCAAGCCAAGGGCTGGCTGTCATCACATTCGAGTAGGGAACTCTTGTCCTGCCCCTTCAGCACCCTCTTCCCTTAGTTTTCATGCAGCCTCGTCCCTTCAGAGGGCGGGCGGCAGATAAAAGGATTCGCCCTGGGATGCCTGGACTTTGTGAGGGTCCAGTAAAGGGGGTCCACGCTCTGAGTTACCGGGCAGGGCTCAGCCACAGCCTCACATCAGCAACGGGCAGTGCTGGACAAGTTCATCCAGAAAAGGGGATTAAAAACACTATTATTTCATCATCGTAACAGCTACCTTGGTGGCTCTACGTTACCATGAGTACTACTTTTTGTATTAAGAAGCTCTTCCCAATTTCTGGTGGCCACTGAAGTTTACCCGATGATAAGGAAGGAATCAGGGAAGACTGGTTTTTGAAGTGATTACTTAAAAGGAAAGGAAAGAAGGCTACAGATACCAGTTTAGATACTCATCTAAACTCAGTAAACTTACTATTTTTCAGAAGCTTGGGTTTCCTTTTTCAGATAAAATGTCTTTAATTAAAACTGGAAAATGAAGAGTTAAGAGTCTTACAAAAAATAGGCT
>NW_017731499.1:2834047-2846091 GCF_001890085.2 Hipposideros armiger
CCCCCCTCTCGGTATCGCTCATGAGGCCACCATTTTATTCCATTTGAATGGCTTTTTGCTTCCCTCCTCTTTCCCTGACCAAGCTTTAAGCTTCCTGGGGACAAGCACGGGGCTTGTTTCTCGGTAAGCAGCGCCAGGCGCATAAGCAGACCCCTCACACTGACTTGCTGTGATCGCTCAGACACACACGTGAGTCAATGAATCAGGGTCGAATTACCTGACTTATTTTGACTGCCAAAGTCAAGACACAAGCAGGTGACTGGTGGAGCATGAGGGCACAACGGCTGGGGACATGGTGGCAGAAGCAGCCTCGAGTGGAACTTAAGAAAATGATGTATTACTTCCATTAAAAACATTTACTTTCTTCCATTCCCAGGGAACTTGTGGAGCCACAGTCCTTTCCATCTCAAATCCTTCCCATTATCTTTTCCTAATTAACTGAGGTATGTGAGTTCACTGATCTGAAACTTTGCAAGCATAAACATTACTCATGTAGTGATCCAGCACCACAGAGCTAACAGATCAAGCTTAATCAGGTTCTACCGGCTTTTAAATTACACATGTTATTAGACAAGATTCATTTAATTTTGCATCTAGCAGCTACAGCTTATTACATTGGCTGCTCCCAGACATTTATAGCAACTCACTGTTGAATCTGTACTATGAGCCAGCTTAGGATGCAATTAATAACATAAACTGTTTGACATGATAGAAGGCTTTGGTATGATATAAAATACAGTTTAATGTGTCTTGGGGAAAAAAAGATGAAGGGAGGTATATTATCTAAGTGAAATTTCTAATGTTGCTGACCTACAGATCAATATCAAATTTCTTCACAAGAATATTTATGGATTATGACAGCAGTTATGTCACCCAAATAATACTTGTATATTATAAAAAAAAAGTAGTAAATTTTTCATACAACTCCAATAACATATATATATATATAAAAGAACCTACCATGGTTTTCCAATAAACTGTTTAGGAACTGGAGAGAATGATACAGAATTCCAAATATTCAGGTGAGCTTTAAATTCTGGGTATTTGTTACAAAATAGGCCTCCTTGGCAGTCTTGGCATGTAAATGGGCTCCGTTTTCCAACCATTCGGTATTTTTTTCATTTCACATTCTGATCACCTGACCAATTACTTGATTATTAAACTCCTTTGGGATCATGCTCCTTTTTAGTATTGCATTAGCTGCAGAAAATAGGCCCATCAAGGAGGTGAAATGTTCCAATTTCAGGAAATGAGTGTTTGCAGCAAAAACAATGAAAGGAAAGATGTAAATATTCAAATTAGTGAAACACGAGCTAGAAGGACACAGGTTTTGTCTGTACCACATCTGCTTGTCAGGGACTCTGCAAGATTCCACAGCATCCACGCACCATGCCCAGGAAATCCTCAAGGAAGAGTGGAGTGTGGCGTGGACTCCAGAGCTGCTCTGCTCAGAGGGTGGGTCCAGCACCTCTAAGCACAGTCACAGGTCCTCTGCCAAATGCCCTCTACAGTCACGGTCTACTACAAGGGACAGTGTCCTCAGCTGGGAGTCGAAAACAAGAGCACACAGGTCATAAGTGATTTTTGCTCCTTGGCCCCTTTTCCTTCTTTTTTTCTGAGCCATGGAACCCTTACAGGATCTGATGAAAGCTCCAGACCTTCTCCCTGCTCCATTCCTCAAAGCATCTATGCAAAACACACTGGGTTTTGTCCAGTTTTATGGGCTCACTGGCTAGATGGAGCCTAGTCATGGACCCGGCACCCAGGTTAAGAAGCCCGCCTCTAGACATCCTCCACTGGACATTATGCGACTTAGTACCCCAGAAGGGAATACTTATAAAAAGTGTCTTTTAAATCTAAGATTTTCTAGGAAAAGCAGTGTCCCCCTTAGATATAGGTATGATTTTGTTTCGTGGACAGCTCCCTCTTTTTTCTGTGGCTAAACATCCATCTTATCAACCACAACAGCCCTTAAAATCTGCCTCCCTCCCTCCGGTCTTTTCTTTGGTCCTGATTGGTTGTTTCTCACTTATATTTTTCCACTGTGTGTTTCTGTTCATTTTAAGCCCCCTCAAATGCTTCATGGAACAAAAAAAATATGTAAGACAAGGGTTTCTCAACTTTCAGTTTTTGATCCGAACACTGGAAACCAGAGAGAAAGAATATGGAAGGTTTTCCTTTTTCCTTAATCAAAAGACAATTGTTGACTAGTTCCTGTTATTCAGCTCCAGTTATTTATTCTCATTGAATAATGAAATGTCCACGTTTTCCGAGCTACAATTAAGAAGCCCTTTAGCCTTTAATTAAAGAAAGAGTTTCTGCCATGGAGTTTATACTTTGGTCTATTATAATATCGACATATTGACTATGAAGAGATAGCTCCAACTAGTCAAACCAGAGTGTGTCCCTATGTGCCCCTGGATAAGGGCTCTGAACCTGGGGTCCACGGAGATCTGCGAGCCTAGATGGGGGAAAAAAACTACATTTTTACAAACCTCTAACTGATATTTAGCATTTCCTTCTACTATGAAGTTGGGCAGAAAATCAGAGGTATTAATGCTCCTGGGACTTTGTCACCAATTGAAAGCACAGGATTTTTCATATCCCATTATGACTGTTGTAGACACCTTACAATATTAACTTTGAAATTATGGCAGTTATTAGCCCCTCTATCAGATTATGCCATATAATAGAGCAACAAAGAAGCTGTATCGAATACTTTTTAAAATATTTTGATAACTGTATTTCAATATAATTGCTTTCCTTTGAAATCCTGTGCATTTTATTTTATGTATGTAAAAACATTATTCTGAGAGGTGGTCCAGAGGCCTCCCCAGCCTGCCAAGGGGGTTAAGGCTGAAACTAGTATAATATTGTATGTCAACTATAACTGGAAAAGTTAAACACTCCCCTCTTCCCCAAAAAAGCACAGGTTAAGATGCCCCAACTGGGAACAAAGCGTTGGCACAGCCAGCAGCGAGCTTGGCCATGAGGCCATGTGGCAAATGCTGGCGGGGGTGCGAGGACATCACCGCTTCCAACAACGCCACTTCTCATCGCACACCTAATCAGAAACAGCTTCTCAAGTGGTGCTCCAAGTTCCCTAATTAGCAATATTAGGTAAATTAGCTCAAACCACTTCCAATCAGCCTCGGCAGACTGGAGGGAATGTCGCTGATTGCCCGGCTGCCTTAACAGTGCTTCTAATGGATATGAAGGGGCCGAGCAGAGGGCTGATTGCTCCGGGGTACCACTGCCCCCACACCCTGCTGGAGGAGCCGAGGAGGGCGGCCGGGCCCACTCCCAGGCCTGGTAGCGTTTCAACCAAGGCGCGTCACTTCCTGGCACGGAAGTAACCCCCGTTTTATGTTTCTGTACGTTAAGCCGGACAGCAAATTGTCTTTAAATCTTGGCATTTCTTGGAGCCTGGAATAGGCACTTAATAATAAAAACTCAAGGCTAATTATGCAGCTGTGGAAATGAACCCGAGTTAACTAAGCTTCTTTTAAAAACAACAGCAAATCCTACTGTAATAGAGACAAAGGGTTTCTGCTCAATGGAAACGTCCTGAGTACCTATGGTGAGGAGGACCGTGCAGGCACGTATCCCGTGTATGGCAGAGACAGAGATAGTGGTTGCAGATGACTCACTAGGGAAGGAAAAGTTGTGGGCCAGGCCCAAGAGGCGTCCTCCAGGGACCACGTAGCAAACTGGCCAGGGCTCACTCAGTGCAAAGGCTAGAGCAGATCCCACGCCCAGCCGATCCCCTCTGACTTCAAGCCTAAAGAAACACTGACCTGAGTACAGAGGAGCATCTGACAGCAGCATTTTTAGATTCGCTCCCACACAGGAGAAGATCATTCCTAGTTCTGACTGGGAGAGGGGGTTAACCCATTATGAGATTCCAATTCATGGAATGCAGTGCAGTTATGAAAAGCCTGACATAAACGTCTATGTACCAACATAAAAGGGGTTTTCCAGGGGAAAAAGTGAGTCACAGAACAATGTGCAGAGAATGACGACACTTATCTATGACAAGGGTGCTGACACAAATACATACTTTTAACTATAGTGACCCCAACAGAAGGACTTGGGGGCAGGGAGTTACAGTTTTTCTAGATACAGATTTTAAATCTTTACAAAGAGAACATATTCACATATTACTCGTATAATTTAAAAATCGAATAAAATAACAAAACAGATCTGCATCTGCCTGAGTTTGAATCCTACAAAAAAGATTAGAATGAAAAGAATTTCATGTTTCCACGTGTCCGTATTCCTTACTTCTAGGTCAAGCATGGATTCTCATCTGTTGTACTCACTGATGCAGCACAAGCACCTAGAACAGTGACTGGCACAAAGTAAGCACTGAATAGAGATTTGTTAAATAAATGCATCGCTTGTTCATTTAATCCGGGAATTTGCACCGCATGCCACCATGTGCTAGTTCTTTGCCAAGGATCATGGGAGACATACAGTGATCTATTTGACTGGCATTCATGGAACACCTTTGGTGTGCCCACCAGTGTTGAGTATTAGAGGAGAACACACACCGATAAGGACACACACGCCCACTGCCCTTTAGGAATTTGGAATTAAGCTTGGGGAAAGGCGAACTGGTAGAGGATTGGAGAAATGAGATAAGGCCTTTTCCTGGCCAGAGCCTTAATCCTGGCTTTGGTTTTCAAAATTATGACTCTGAGGCTTTGCTTATCTTAGTCTGTTTAGTACCAGAATTATGTTCCTGCATTTGTGCCTGCCCAGCTGGGGGAAAAATGAATGCCAACCTTCCAGGGCTGTGTGAACGATGAAAGGACACCTGGTTTACTCTTTGCCTGAAGCCCAATGCACCAAATCGGTCTGCTTTTGCTCAGTGGCTTATTCCCAATTCCACACATTCATCACAGAACGAGAAATCTCCAAATGGGGAGGGAGTCTTGACCGTCACTTGGCCATGGCTACTCTTATCTGGACCTTGGCCCAGGCCTTCACATCGTATTTGAGATGAGGGGCTACCAAACTAGATGAAACAGAACTTTTCAGGTGTCACCTGGATCTTCACGGAAAACCACATTTCCATTTGTCAGTAATTCTACTTCACATTCCCATAGCGTCTCCTGTTCCTCACCACCACGCAGTTGATTCCTTCACTCACTCTCCTGCCTTTGGCAGCCACATCTGCAGAAGCCCAGCCCTTCTCTACCTTTAAGTTAAGATTTGCCCACCTAAGCGATTGGTTTGCACTTACCTATAGCCATCACCTTTGTGCACATACCTCTCCTTTGGTTCGTCAGGGACATCTCTGAATATCATTCCATTTTCTTATTGACCCACATTGGTCCCAACAGAAAAAGCCCCCAAAATGCGTATGTAAGATGCCTGGGATCGTTTTAACTTTGAAGCTAAAATGTGGTTACTGTGCAACAGGCATGCAGAAGTAAACTTGGGGAACAACATTAAATCAGAAGGAGGATAAAGCCTTCTGTTTCCACTGAGGAAAGGGTTCTTCATCTATAAACCCGAAAAGATCAATATCGCACATCCATATGTTCTTATCAGCAATGTTCTGGGCCAGATGTGATTTGAAATTTGGGGTTTTTCAAACTTTAAAATACCAGTACTGGGCCCAGGGCACATATTAACTAACCATAACTAGACCTCTCGAGGACTACTTTGCTAGCAAAACCTGAATATTCTAAGGAGGATAAAATAGAGACTAGAAATAGCCTCAGGTCAGTTTTGCTGCCAACTGAATTAGTTTCAAACTTAAGAAAAAAACTCTCATTAATTTTCAGAGCTTTCTGAATTTTGGAATGGTGAATGAGAGATTATGCCCACGTACGTGACCCAAAGCAAAGACAGTCTCCTGACCACTGCACATAAAGACCCTTTCAAAGCATGGATGTGTGCTTGTCTTCCTGAATGGTTTGGTCCAGTTCTGTTTTGGAAGCCCTGCATAGCACAGGGCACCCTGCTTTAGTTATTCAGACTCTTATTTAGAAAATAAAATGAAACCTGCAAACTTACAGCATTTCCCTTTGAAAGCTGAGCATGGTACGTCGACAGCAGTGATAGTCTTCTGGCTAAACATCATTATCTCTAACCGTTGAAGGGAATTTTCACAAACCTCTGCATACACACAAAAATTGTACGTGATACTTTGAAAAGCAAAAAATGCAGGGCCCTAGTCTGTGTTGTGCTTCTCAAACTTGATGGTCCACTAAGAGAGTCACCTGGGAATTCTGTTACAATGCTGATTCTGTCTCAGGAGGTCTGAGTGGGGCAGAAATCCTACATTTCAAACCAGCTCCTGGCTGCTCTCTGGGGACCACCCTTTGAGTGGCGAGGCTGCAGTAGGAAAGTGCATGAAGTCTGGAAACAGGTGAACTTGAGCTAGATCCTGACTCCGCCATCTGCAAGTTGAACGACCCTGGGACAAGTACGTAACTGCTCAAGCCAGTTTCCACCAGGAGGTAAAATGGAAGTAACCGTGACACCTGCTCTCCATGACTGTGAGTAGGTAATCTTAGCGACACAGGTCCTGGTAGACAACAGACCCTGAGCTCCATCCTATGCCGCCCGTGGCAGGCTGAGTAAAGGGCCCCCAAAGGTGTCCACATCCCAGTCTCCGGACTCTGTAAACACGTCACCTTAGATGGCAAAAAGGTGATTTGTAGATGTGACAAAGTTAAGGATCTTGAGATGGAGAGACTGCCCCGGGTCATGTGACTGGGCCAATGTCACCACAATGGTGTTTATGAGACAAGCAGGACGGTAGGAGCAATAGAACATGAGAGGGTGAATCAAGGATCAGGGAGGAGAGAAGATGCTACGTTTCTGGCTTTGAAGACGGAGGAAGGGGCCACCTTCCATGAAATGCGGGAAGTCTCTAGAAGCCGAAACCTCTAGAAGGAAGGCGACTCCAAGACCCATTTTAGACTTCTGACCTCCAGAATTATAAGACGATACATTTCTGTCATCTGAAGCCACTAAGATAGTAGTAATTTGTTACAGCAGCAGAAGGAACCTAATACCCCACCTATCCGAATAGCACTAATGTAGGCCTGCCTCACTTTCCATAATAGAGGATTTCCTGAGACTGAATCATCAACTGAAAGGAAATCGCATAACAGTTGCCCAAGTGGAGTTCAACATAGAACTCCAAAGGGACTATACCAAGGAGACTATACCAAGGGAAGAATTCCTCCCGCATTATCTATTTTGTTTGGTTACGGCAATTTTTTAAAAACAGGGCTGGTAGGCAGCCAGTTGGCTCAGGTGATTACAGCACAGGCTCATAACACCAAGGTTGCCGGTTCAATTCCCACATGGGCTAGTGGGCTGTGCCTGCCACAAAATAGATTGAAAACAACGACTTGACTTGGAGCTGATGGGTCCTAGAAAACCACACTGTTCCCCAAAAAAGTTAAAAAAAACAGGGCTGGACACACGTGTTCATCACAAACTGTGCTAAAGGCTGAAAGGCATCTCTTGCACACTGATTGAATCATCATGTTCTGATCAGTCGGCTTCTCACGTAATTGCTGAACTCTAACAAGGCTCCTGGGGATGGAACCAGTAGCTTGATGCCTCAGCCTCAGGAGAACCAAAGAAAGTAACCCTGGACTTAAGAGTAAAGGGTTGAAAATTAATGGTCTCAAGTGCTGTACAAATCTTCATTTGCTATTTATAATGTGGCTTATTCCATACAGAACCTTTATAAAATAAGAAGATACCAAGATAACGAAAGCAATGTCTGCAGAAGGAAACGTGTGTCAGAACTAAATGGATTTTGTCCTGCGTTCCTCGGCTCCTACGGCTCCTCGTACCATCCCTGGCTTTGCAGGTTCCTTAGTATATATACCTAGACTCCATGGAAGGACCTGGTCGCTCATTTCCAACTATTACACCCAAAGCATCTGGCACTGTAACTGGCGCTCAGTTTGCACACAGTAAATATTATGACGGATATTTATAATGGAAAAGTGTATTATGACTTTCATTAGAATTACCCATAAAGCTCTTTTTCTCCAGTTTGAGCTTCAAACTAGTAGGCCCAAGATATTATTTATGATAGAATTAAAAGTATGCTTTCTGATTTTATTTGCCTATTAATATATGCATTGGACAATTAACAATGCACTAAGCAGTCACAGCAATTAATTACTTTTCTAGTGTTGGCCCCTGCATATGAGCTAAATGAGGGGAAAGCCACTAATTGCATATTAAAAAATGGTAACTAGTTTTAAAACATCCTGTTTAATCTCAGACCACAGCATTCAACACAGTTACAGCACTTTCGCTGGCTCAGTTACAAACTCACAAAACAATCCAAGTCTTCAGAACAGACATAAATTCTGCTTGGGTCGCACTAAATATAAAATACATATTCAAAAGTTTGCCAGTTCACATTTACGAGGTCTTCTGACCAATTGTTAGGGTCAATCATAAAAACTATCTTTTCATTTTCTTATGCTCAGTATATTTTATTTAAGAAGCAATGTAATCCCATGGAAAGCTTTTGCTTCAAATCTTAGTGTGAAATAGGACTGAATATATTAACATAACTCAGAACAAGTCAGTAAACATCTACAAGAACATGTAATATAATTCTAGTGAGTCCCGTAATGCTCTATTTTCAAAGGAGAGAAACCACTGGACAGAAAAATGTTCAATTCGAAATCTGAGTTTCAAGTGTCTGATAAAAACAGAAGTTTGCTCACCGTGTGGTCCAGAGTTAGAGCCATGATGCTACAGTGCTTAGGGGCCCAAATGATTCAACGGCAACCAGCTAACGGGAGAGCAGGCCATTTGGAAGTAGCGTTCATTTGTCTGGTCAACGGACACCTTATCTTGGTTTACCGTGCAAACCAAGACTTCGAGTCCCGCAAAGATTTCATTTCTAGCTCCTTGAGAAGCGGGGGCACTCTGTGGTCATGTTAGTACTGTCCAATCTCAGCACCTGGGAACCCCTGGCCAAGAGTCACCAAGGATGGCCAAGTTCACAGGCAGCTAAGAATTTCCCCCTCTACAAAATGAAGCTCAGCAACTCCCTGTGAACGTGTTTCTGGACTGAGCTGCTGAGATGCTCAGCACCTGCATGGAGGTACGGCATGGAGCTTTAGCGGCGTCTTCCACTGCTCTGCAGAGCCCCAGACTGTTGAGGTTTTAAATTCTTGCTGCATCAATGGGTTCTCAGGTCAGAAACCGAGACCCTAAGAAGGTGAGGGGTCTGTCCAAGTTTACGCAATGTGTCGGGCCAGATGGGGAGTTCGCATCCCAGCTACCTGAGCCCTAAGTGTGTCTTCCTGGCCCTGCCACCTTTGTGGAGGCCCAATAGCAGGAAAGGCTGCTCCTCCAAGGATGATGTCATTGGGTTCCTCGCGGTGGGAGTGGTGATGTGGGCCTGCACACATTCGTGACTGTGTAGAATACTAGTAAACAGAACAAGGGAAGGTCTGAGCATGCTCTCTGCTGATTACACTGCCTGAACTTTGGGAGGGCAATTCTGGGCAGCCCTTTTTCCAGTCTCACATCTTCATTCTGGGATTGTTCTGGACAGATAGGCTGCCAGACAAGTGAGCCGTGATGGGGAGTAATGAGTTAATGCATCTCGGCTTCCTGCAAAGAGCCTCAGCTTCTGGACATCATCACAGGACTCAAGAGTCTCAGTTTATAAGGTCCCATAAGATGAAAACAAACATCCACGGCCACTGCAGTGTTTCCTGCACTGGTCTTCAGGCCATGGCTATTCCACTAAGCAGAGACCAGGACCCGGAGAAGAGTGGCCATGGGTGCCTGCTCTGCCTCACTGATGGGCAGGGTCAGTTTCTACCTGCGCATACTTGCTCCCTGGGCTTTATCCTTGCCTGGAAGAGAAGGCTCTCAGGGTTGGGGAGGAGAAAAAAAGAGGAAGCGAGCTCTAGAAGGCATCCCAACATCTCACTCTTTTTTAGGGGTACCATCCTGTTGTTCAGACCACATGGCTGCAGTGGCGCTGACCCCACCTCCTGGCTCTGTGGGTATTTTTCTGAGACTTCGATTGTACCACCAAGAATGAGGCACTGCTTTCTGGTTTCTGTAAGAAGGATGTAAACCCCACTGCCCAGGGAGAGCCTGCATGAGAACGAACCCAGAGGAAGTGAACCCAGAGGAAGGCGGGGCTGAGCAATGGAGAGGCCAAGTCCTGAAACAACCTTGAACCCCCTGCGTCCAGCCAAACCCGAAACCCAGGTCTGCCCCTGGTCTTTATGGTCCCATAAGGGAACGCATACCTTTAAAAAAAAACCAACTAATCCAGTTTAAGTTAGGTTTCCGTCACAGGAGAAATAAAAGTGCAAGAGGAGGGAGACGAGAAGAGAAGATTACGTTTTATGGATATCTTATCTGGAAGCAGCTCAAGTTTGTCCCCTGGAAATAAAGAAAGGTGACACGTGGGACTCTGTTCCATTTCTCACATTAAGCTCAGATCATCAGAACTGTAGCTCTGCCTAATTACTGTGATTAATCTCGCCAAACTCTAAATATAAAATGAATGTGCATTTTCTGATGTTCGATGATACTGCAACAGTCATGAAGAAGAGAAATGAGCCATCATTGAATAAAGATATCTGTGAAGGGAAATCATTATTTTCTGCCCAAACGTGGTCATGACTGGGTGAAGGAGAAAAGGTCACAGCAACAAGCCGAGTCTTACCTGGCATGGCATGGATGAGGTCGCCACACAGGACGAAGAACCTGGGTTTGGGCTTCAGCTTGTTGATGGCCTGAATGGCCTGCTCCATGAGACGGATCTCCTGCTCCCACTCGTCTCCACCGCTGTCACTGTCCCCAGTGGACCAGGCCTTCATCAGTCCAAACTGTGGGTCTGCTCCCTGGATGAAGTAGAATGGGCCTTTCCATTCTCTTTCCTCTTCTAAAAAAAAAGGGAAGGAAGGAAGGAGGGAAGGAGGGAGGGAAGGAGGGAGGAAGAAACATTATTCAAACTATCAGGGAAAGCATCCAGGTTACTGTGTGAGTGGATACAATATTTTTCTTAAATTAAGTAGGTCATTTTAATAAGCTGCTGTTCAAACATACCATTTTCCTGTCATAGTTGAGAGGATTTTGATTTATACTAATTATGCCTGGGACCTGGCGATTCCCAAAGGCCAGGAAAAACCACGTGGGCTGCAACAGCCACACAACCAAGCTGCTTGTTTAAAAGTTAGCTGGCCAAAATGGAGCTCCGAGGTGCAACAGCACGCTGGATGGAGGATATTAGTGTTCAATAATCGTTTTTTAATTAGAATTAAAAATACCCCTAACTGAAAGCTGCCTGAAGTATTATATTTAAATTACTAGATGAAATGCGTTCAAATCTTTTATGCCAGGCTTAATGGCACAATTTGCTCTGTTTTGGGGGATGTGACAGAATTGTAATTATAAAACTTGGAGCTCGGAAGCTCTGGCTATCTGCTGGCAAATGCGATGCCAGAAATGAAATCTTGAAATGAGTTAGTCAATGTGAAAAAAATAAGGAAAAAAAAAATTCATGCTAACACTTCAAAAGGCAGCATGATGTGGGCATAACTGAGATGTGAGGCTGGAGGGGTGGGGAGGGGGGGAAAGGGAGGGGGATTCTTGGAAAGGGAGCTGGGTCACGTGCACTGAAATGATCAGACTTGCCCTTCCTATTGGTTCTGCTGGCCCCGAGCTTCTCTGGCCTGAGGTCTCTATCTTTATCTGCCAAAAGAACCACAGCCAGTGCCTGCTTCTGCGGACTTGGAATGCCCACTCATAGGCATGGGTTACAAATGGTTTGGGGTTTTAGGGGGCGGGGGCACAGAATCCTTCCTTCAACCAAAACCTCACGTGGCAGACCAATGTTAAAACACGGAGCTGCCAGGCCGGCCGAGTGGCATGTTGTTTAAGAGCTGGCTTGGGATGCCAGCTCTGAGCATCAGGGCCCTGGTTCGGATCCCACATGAGGGCCAGTGACGCTGCGCCCTCTACAGCTAAGATGGTGAACAACAGCTCAACCTGGAGCTGGGCTGCCATGAGTC
>NW_017731499.1:2846681-2887070 GCF_001890085.2 Hipposideros armiger
CTTGGGCCAGTGAAGCAATGTCCTCCACAACTAGACTGAAGAACAAAACGACAGCAACTTGTCTGTTCCCCTTCCTCCCAATTCCCCAGCGCTGTTATCCCCCAATTCCCCAATAAAAATCTTTAAAAAAAAAAACAAACAAACACGGAGCTGCCTCTGCCCACCCAGGATCTGGAGACAGAGCACTTTGTCCTCTGAAGCCAAGAGGTGATGTGACTTACTTAATGGCCCATCAGTGACAGGAACAAAACTATCCCGCAATCTTGAGACTGTTTTCTTCTTTTTAATAAATGTATGTATTTTGCATGCTAATGGAACAAGTGGTCTTTCCTTTGGAAGTCATGAAGATACTACAATTCCCAAAAGCACCTTGGAAGCACTTCGTGTTTGTGTGTCTGATTCATTCGTTTATCCCAAAATCACTTACTGAGAGCCTACTGTTCCCCAGGCCCCATGTGAGGTGCTGACCATACAGAGGGGCCCAAGACAGGTGACATCCCTGCTCTCCTAGGCTTAGTTCTCATGGGGCAGATAGACAAGGAAATTAGCAGACTTGAGCCAGAGGGCACTGAGGGCCACGAGAGGATGAAGCAGGAAGCAAGAAGCAACGGCTAATTTAAACTGGATGCACAGGGAGGGCTTCTCTGAGGCGGTGTCATTTAGAGGAGCCAGTTTTAAGTAGCCTTTTTAACATCCATGGCCACCCTGCCCCCACCACACCTAACTTACTATCATCTTAAAGGAAACCTCTGGATTTAGACCCCTATTCCTTCCTAAGTCCCTTTTCAGAACTTGAAAAGACAAGCATGCAAACAAAACCAGCTGTTTCTATGTTATAGAACAAACTGTTTATGCACATTAATGCGCCAGTTCTCCACCGACAGCTCAGAGTGTTAGCTGCTCAGTCAAATCACAACCAACCTGAACAATCTGAACAAGGGCTGCCGGAAACCCTGGTGTACGCATCTCATCACTCTCATTGCTAAGGACAGCGATCCAGCACCATAAGGGAATCAGCTCATTCGCCGAGACCTTACTGCGTGTGGCTGAAAGACTCCAAGATGGCCCCAAAGATGGCTGTGTTGTGACAGTCACATCCGTGTGCAACCCTTGGACCTAGAGTCACTCCCAATAAACAGAATACAGTGATACAATGTCCCTTCGGGGAGCAGGCTAGACCAAGATACAGAAATAAACTAAACACCCCTCAAGGGATGAATGGATAAAGAAAATGTGGTAAACACATACAACAGAGTAGTATTCAGCCTTCACAAATAGAAGGAAATCCTGCTATTTTGGACAATATGGCTGGAACGGGAGGACATGATGCTGAGTGAAATAAGCCAGTCACAGAAGGACAAATACTGTCTGATCTCATTTATATGTAGATTGTTTTAAACAGTCAAGCTCAGAGAAGCAGAGAGTAGAATGATGGCTGCCAGGGGCTGAGTGTAGGGGGGATTAGGGAGGTCAAGGGTACAAGCTCAGTTGTGCAGGATAAAGAAGTTCTAGAGATCTATCCTGCAGCATAATGCTCACAGGTGACAGTGCTTTACTGCATACTTAAAATCTGTTAATAAGGTAGATCTTACGCTGTGTTCTTACTACACACACACACACACACACACACACAATAATAATAATAATAATAATAATAATAATAATAGGGGTAAGAGGAAACATTGGGAGGAGGTAGTGATGGTTTTGCAGGTGTATACTTAAATCCCCAAACCCATCGACTTATACATATCACATACATACAGCTTTTTACATGTCAATCATACCTCAATAAAGTGGTTTTAAAGAGCGAGATTAGGCCAGAGAAAGAGCATGACTTTCATCTTGCTCATTCTATCTCTTCGGGGGCTCCGCTCTGGAGGAAAAAGGCTACCTAATGGAGAGGCCAACGTGGTAAGGAGCTGAGTGAGGCCTCTGGCCAACAGCCTGGAAAGGGCTGAGGCCCTCACACAACACCACGTGAGTGAACTGGGAAGAGGAGCCTCCTGGTCGAGCCTTCCGATGAGACCACAGCCCCCGCTGACACCTGACTGTACCTTGTGAGTCCCCAGGTAAGCTGCACTGAGATTCCTGACAGGAACTGTGTGATAAAAAATCATGGGAGTTGTTTCAAGCTTCCGAGTTGCAGGGTAATTCATTCCGCAGTAAGAGATACCTATGGGTCAGGCATTAACAATAAAGGACCAGGAGGGAGTCAGCAAGACTTCTGCAAGAGCTGAAGGGTGGTGTCATGAAAAACACTGAGATTCTGATTTATTTTAAAGTTAACTGTGAGCATCATTTATTTACTTTACTTGAAAAATAACCTTTTTGCACCGATGAATGCTTTTACCTTCGTTCCTGTTTCTGAGACAGTTTGCAGAGCTGTTTAAACTGGATAAATTAATCAGAACCGGATCAGGGAGGTGATCGTCACCCCAAGGTTGAAACATAAATCAATGTTCTACAGCAAACAGAATTTATAAACACTTTTCTACAGCAAACGTTTTAACGGATACAGTTTCCTATGACAAACAGCCACAGCCTGGAAAAGTCAATAGTTCTTGGAGGTATTAAAATACATCTTTCATTATTATTTGTTTCCTTAGTGAAATCTTACATAGACTCTCAATTTTATGATGACAAGGTACAAAACAAATCAGGCTTGACTTAAAATGAATGACAGGTCACATGTCACTATTCCATGTACCTTATCTATTTAATGAAGGCAATTTGTTGACTCAGGGCCTCTATTCTGGGTCCTCTTAAGGTTCCTGCTACAGAGGTTGGTGATCTTTGGTCTCATCTTAATTTTAATCAAGGCTGAATTAAAGATATTTGAGGCTTATAATGAAGGGGGAATCTTTTGTACTTTTATACCTCCCCAATTCCTTGATGAAAGTGAACTGCTAATATTTACATTAAACTATTTCACCAAAGTCCAGAGTTACCAACAGAGCAGAGCACAGGTATTAGCTAGCTGACATCTCCAAGAGCCAGGGAAAGCTTGCGATGCCATCCCTTCCAGGGCAGAGCAAGTGTCTGCCCCCTGGCCCAGCTCAGATTCTCTCGAGACCCCCTGAAAGCTCTATTTTGGCAGCTCAAGCCATGGAGTTTGGAGACACTGAGGCCCATTCCTAAAGCACCCTGACACATCATCAGAGCCTTAGAAAAGACACGTGAGCATCCAGTGGGGAGTTTTGTGTTTGACTTTGGTTTTGTTTTTTTCCTAGTCAAAGAATTTAAATATGAGACTGCCAACCAAAGAACTGGAAATTGTCAGTGCTGGAGGGATTCTCAAAGTTGCTTGAACCAATGCTCTTATTTAACCAAGGGGGATACGGAGGCATGGCTAGGGGTCTTAGTCATGGTTCAAGTTCAAAGTGACACAGTGAATCAGCAGCAGCTTCCACTGTTCAGAATCTCAGTGCTGACAGGCTGGTCTGAAGAGGACAGCCACAAAGTAGGTGGAATGTGCCCTGAGCTCCCTGAAAGCTGTCCACCTCCATGAAGACATTTTTCTCTCCAAAAAGTTTCCTTTGAACAGAACATTTTGGTAAATAAGACTGTACACAAAGATAACGCTGGCCAGGCCCCGAGCTTCTCCCCAGTGGGCTGCGATGCTCACAGCCCCTGCCAACAGCACAGGGCTGACTCAGAGTAGAGGCTGGGGCCCAGAACAACCATCTTTCGTGGGATGCTAATTTCTCCAAGAGATTGCAAATTCCAGATCTCTGGATGTGGTATGGCCAGCAGGTGTGTTCTCTTTGGCTCATACAGTGTTGACAGATAAACTTTTGAATGTGTTGGCCAACATTTTCAGTTCCTGAACTTCATGCATACACCTGGCTTTGTAATTTCTTGTGGAATATCCGGCCACATCAGGTCCCAGGGGAAGGGGCCAGCGATTGGCTGGGGCTGAGCAGTGGCTGCCCCTCTACAGGGCATGGGCTCTAGAATTTACCACACTCCACACCTGGCCCAATTCACCACCAGGCCCCTGTAGACATCTGCAACGTTAAGCCGAGCTCAACAAGGAGTGAGATCTCGGCCTATGAACCAGGCCTATGGTGCCCCAGAGCCTCAGCTGACTTCAAGGCAGCTGATCACACAGGTGATAGTGCAGAGAACTGTCCGGAGAGGAGGTGCTGAAGTCTGTCCACAGGACAAGCCAGAAAAAAACAAGCTCTGGGTTACCACCATAAATTACCGTAATGTGTTACTGTAGCCTACATCAAATAGTGAACACAGCCTAAATCAAATGTTTTCATTAATTAAAAAATATTTTTTAAAGGAAATATTGGCCTTAGAAAGAAATCTGATTCATCCATCGTACAGAGAACAAGAGTTGGCCACCTCCAAATTTCACCCGATAAGACTACGGACAGGAAGGACTGTGAGTCGACTTTAAGCATCATCAGATGCAAAGCAACTGCATAGAGAAGAATCTTAAAACCTCTGAAAATTCACACAGGGCCTTACCATTAATCCTTCCTAGGAGACTGTTCATGTGCCAATATCCTGTCTGAAAGACAGATATTCAAATTGCGTTCGCTCTTTACAGGTTGCACTTTTAATATCACAAACTAAATGTTTTCTCGAGTTTGTCTCTGCCAATATCCCTCTCGTTTTTATTATACCTTGTGGGCATATGTGTCAATTGTTAATGAAAACCGACTTTTTAGTATATACCGAGAATTAGACATTTCATTGATCCTTTCTCTATTACCAGTTAGTCAATGACTGACCATATAACAAATGCACTCCCAAAAGCCCAGGAATCACTGCTTTCATCACCCGACTAGGAAAAGGCCGACGGGAGTCAGGCAGGTCATTCATTAATACCCAACGCTGTAATAATTTGCACTCTCAGGATGTGCTAAACCTGTTACTTTGCAGGCAACCTAAAATAATTCAAGCTGGAACACAATGATGAATAGCTTTCTTAATTTGATTTTTATAAAGAAAATTCTCATTTTCTAAATCTACCCATTTCTTTGTTCCCCGTAGCACATAGTGGGGTCCAGAAAATATCTGATGACGTATATACATACATATGTATACACACACACACACATATTTACACGCTTCAGCCTTCACAGCTTTTCCTTCACATATTGTATTGATTTGGTTATAAAAAGGCAAAGATGGGAGCTTCACAGCTGCCTGGAGGCTTTCTGGCTAAAGAGCAAATGCCAACAAAATGCAATTTTTGGAGTTTTTCACAGCAGCAATCTGCCCAGTGAATCATTGTCTAAATATCTTCAGCAGTACCCCTCAAATCTGGGGACTAATCTTATTTTAGTGGTAAACAAAAACAAAACAAAACAAAACGTAGTGAAACAATCTTGACCACACTGGGGCTCTTTCTGCTTTAATAACCCAAATGTCCCAACTATAAAACAGCCAGAACTCAGTGCAACAGTTAACAGTGTCCCTCAACAGCGGGGCCTGGAGCTGGGAGGGAGGGAGAGGTGACAACCTAGCGGTGCGGGCTTTCTTTCTGGGGTGGTGGTGATGATGTTATACTGATGGTGGCGATGGCTGCACAACTGTGGATAGACTAAAGCCACTGGATTGTTAACTTTAAAAGGATGAGTTGTGTGGTGTGTGAAGCTGTTAAAAAAAAAATACTGTTCTTCAGGACCCACTGCGCCCCCTAAATCATGAACTGACAGCAATATCCTCAATCTCCAAATTCCATTTCCTAAGCGCCAAGTGGATTTTACCCAGCCTCTCTTTTCTTGGCCTAAATGCACCCGAAAGGTGGTTTCTGAGATACATGGGAGCTTCTGAGTCATGGCTTAGCGGCCACACCTTGCCATTGGGGGAGGAAGGACGTGCCAAAATCTTATCTGGAGACTTTCGGAGGAGTGAGAAGGCAGATGGGCAGGACGGCTCAGCCGGGCGGCTTTCAGCACCACTGGCTTTGGCCGACGCTGCTCTAGACAATGGGCAATGGGGGGAGAGCATTTCCTGAATCTCTCTCTTCAAAAGCAGAACCCCACTTGGGGCTGGCCCATTCTGGGTGGATGTTTGCTGTGACTTTTCCCGGCCGTCCCCCATGGTCCCCTGCCAGGAGAGCAGGCAGTGCTTCGGGGAGAGCTGGCAGGAGGCGCTGCCCCTGGCAGAAGCAGCCCCGCAGGCACAGGGCCGGGCAGACAGAGGCCCTGGACTCGAAGCAAAGGCAGGCGCTTCCTCGGGGCAGATGCAGCTCCGTGCAAGAGCACCCACGGGGTAACAAAAACCTCCTGTGGCCAATATCTGATTAATGCACAAACTGCAGAGCCCGGGTTTCTGTTTTGTTTTGTTCAGAGAATACGTGGTCTGTGTAGGCAATGGGTTAGGCAGATACAAACATGTGATCCAGGGGTAGTATATTCATTCTTAGCCATTTGTTTATTCACATAGTAAATAGCCACTGAGTGTCCACTACGGTCGTCACTGTCCTAGGAGCAGGCTTCCTGCCCTCCAGGAATTTGTAGTCTAGAGGCAGGAAAAGACATCCAAGTCACAACTGTAAGTTATAGTAAGTATCATAAAGGAAAAGAATGGGTGAAGGTGAATGACAGGGGACCTCACTTAGAATGGGAGAATCCGCACAGGCCTCTTAAACTGTGGCCTGAAGAAAGTACAGAGAGAAAAAGAGGGGTGGAGAAAAGCCATGGAGAGGAGTGACAGACCCAGTTTCGGTTTCATAGAGATGGCTCTGAAAGCTGTCCAGAGACTGGATGGGAGGGGCCACAGCGGATGCAGCTGGCTCCTGGGATCGTCCAGGGAGAGATGGGGTGGTGGGGTCACAGGGGTGCGAGCTGGGAAGGCGAGTGGTGGACAAAACCAAGGTGAGCTCGGGAGGCTGATGGGACAGGACTGTGGATGGGTGGCACACGGAGAGGAGGGGAGAAGCAGAGGTCAGGAGTGACTGCTCAGCTGCAGGTCAGACAGGTGAGTGCAGGAAGGCTGGGAGGGGGCAGGCTGGGCGGGAGCAGGAAGATCAAGAGGGGTTCTGGCGCAGAGGCCCAAGGGCTGGGGTCCGGCAGAATCGCGTTCTCTGCTTGGCCCTCCCACTTACTAGTCTGGGACCTGAAATCACCAAAGTGTCACAGTGCCCTCACGCAGATCAAGCCAACGCATAAACGCAGCTGCACCTAACACAGATCAGCCAACACTCCGCCTTGGTTTTACAACTGCGGACCTGGAGCATTAGCACGACTAGCTTTGCTTCCTTTTCTTTTCAACAAGGCCACGTTGCTGAATATCTGCCTGCACTGGGCTCTGAGAGGGGGTGGGCGTAGTTCTGGGGCTCCTGGAGTCTCCAGCTGTCATGGCCCCACGTTACTGCCCCTTCCTCCTTGGAGGGCTTTGCAAAGTTAAAAATCACATGCTGCACACCGACAGAAAGTTGCCCATTAGATCTTCCCGTGAAGAGGACACTGTTACCAGACCTCCACCCGGCCAGGGGGAAGGGCTTACCGACACGGTCCATACCCGCTCTACAGGCACTGGGTGTCCCTCAGGGCAAGCTGACAGCCCGCATGCTCTGGGCATCTCTGACCCCTCAAGGAGTTTGCTCACCCCGTGTCCATCAGAGTGGCCCCCAAAACTGCTTATGCTAGTACTTTAATTAAACACGTAAGCCAGAGAAATGTGAATGTAAAAATGGTTGTTTCTAATAAAACTAAGACGGATGTTTTGGGAAGATTCGATAAAGGCAAGCTGGTGAAAACAGAATACTATTGAATTAGGTGTTGGGGAGACAAGTGTAAACGATGTGAAGGAAAAAAAACCTTAAATCCAGAAGCACCCTTCACTCAGAGTGTTTTCCAAGTGGTTTTTAACTGACTACTCTGCTGGAAAAACTCCAAACAGGGGAAAATTCATTATGGGGGTTCATGCAAGAAAGGCTACATGGCAGGCCCATCTGCAAACCCATACTCCAAGGCAGGTCCTTGGCCCGACCGTTAAAAGACTGGTAAGTGAATATGCATTTATAGTTTACATTCAAATGAAGGTTTTTAAAAAAATGTGTGTGGGCCGCGGAGCGGCGTGTTGGTTGAGAACTGGCTTGGGACGCCAGAGGGCCCCGGTTCGAATCCCACATATGAGAGCCAGTGACACTGCCCTCTACAGCTAAGATGCTGAACAACAGCTCAACCTGGAGCTGGGCTGCCAGGAGTCGCCGGCGACAGTGTAGGCTGCAGTCCCCTGCTGCAGTGGGCTGCCATAAGCTACCGTGTGTGGCCAGCAGTCAGCATGAGCGGCCGTCCAGAAGCCGGTGACTGATCTGCTTCGCTCGGGGAAGAGCGCAATGATGGTGTCAACTTGGGCCAGTGAAGCAACGTCCTCCACAACTAGACTGAAGAACAAACCACTAGCAACTTGTCTGTTCCCCTTCCCCCAATCCCCCAGCGCTGTTCCCTTCCCCCAATTCCCCAATAAAAACCTTTTAAAAAATTAAAAAAAAAAAGGTGTGGTATTTTTATGATTCCTCTCTTGAACTAATTTCTTCTATTCATTAGCCAAATGAATAGGCTTCTACTACAGTTTAAAGGGAAAAAAAGGAAATTTTCTAATAATCAGACCCTTAACCTGCACCATACATAAAATTAACTCAATATGGATCTAGATCTAAATTTGAGAGCTTAAACTACAATACTCTTAAAAGAAAACACAGGAGTAAATCTTCCGAATTGGGGTTGGACTAAGATTTCTTAGATATCACATCAAAAGCACAAGTGATAAAAGAAAATGTTGATAATTTGGACTTCATCGGACTAAAAACTTTTGTGCTGCAAATGCTATCACCAAGAAAGTGAAAAGACAATCCAAAGAATAGGAGAAAACATTTGCAAATCATAGATTTGACAACGGTCTTGTATCCAGAATATATAAAGAACTCTTACAACTCAGTAATAAAAACACAAAAAAACTTATTAAAAACCAGGTAAAAGATCTGTACAGACCTTTCTGCAAAGACCATGAGTGGCCAGTAAACACATGAAAACATGTTCAACATCATTAGCCATCAGGAAAATGCAAATCAAAACCACGCGATTCCATTTCACACCCGTTGGGCTGGTTATAATAATAATAAAAAAACAGACAATTACATGGATATGGAGAAACCGGAACCCATATACACTGCTGGGGGGGAATGTAAAACGGCACAGCTGTTTTTGAAAACAATTTGATGGCTCCTCAAAACGTTAAACATAGTTACTTATATGACCCAGCAATTCCAATCCTAGGCATCTACCCAAGAGAAATGAAATATATGTTCATACACAGGCCTGTATGTGGATGTTCTTGGCAGCTTTATTTATAATAGCCAATATCCAGATGGGGGAATGGCCATCAATGTCCCAACGTTCACCAGTGGGTGAATGGATACACCAAGTGCGGTTGTCCACACAATGGAATACAGTTCAGCAAAAAGAAACACAGTGCTGTTTTGTTACATGCTGCAACAACATTGGTAAATCTTGAAAAGGTTATGTATGCTAAGGGAAAGAAGCCAGTCCCAAAAGACCCCAGATTATAGGATTCCATTTATACGGCACATCCAGAAAAAGCAAAGCTACAGAGGTAAATCAGTTGAGAGTAAAAATAGGAAGAAACTGGAAATGGGCACAAAGTTCGTTTTCGGGGCGAGACTGAGATGTTCTAAAATTGTGATGTTGTACCAATTTATTCAATACCATTGAATTATAAACCTAAAATTAGTGAATGTTATGGTACCTCAATAAAGTTATCAAAAACTAGAAAAGCAAAGAAAAAATGGCACTCAAAAATAGAAGTTCATTTGGAAATGTGATCATGAAAATGTTATAATGGCAGCTTTTTACACACTAATTGTTACTGATGATAATGAGGAGGAGATAAATAATCAAAATTCCTATTTTAGTCATAGGAAGCCTTCTCAAATAGAGAGCGGGTTTGGCATGCTTTATGGCATAATTAAAAGCATTCATTTCATTGTCTTCATTAATATGTTAGAATTTTTTTAACCACAATATTTTCAACCCTGTTCAGGCTTGCATGCAAATCTCCAGGTCTACTCTTTCCAGAAAAAATTCTTGGGTAGACCCTGAAGACCGGAAGTGGAGGGATTTTTTTTCAAGACCCCCATTATTCTCTGCATATGAGAGGGTTACCAGAGGGCACCAAGCAATATTCAGGATTAGTGAATATAATTGGCTCCTTGGAAATAGCTTCAGAGGTTTAAAATGTCCAGGGAAGTAACCTTTTTAAGAAAACCAAGGAGAGAGCCCTGTTCGCTAAGAGGGAAGTATCTGGTGGTACAATGAACTGGGAAAACAGAATAGGACAGGAAAACAATTAAAGATAGGTCATTTTTAAAACCTATTTTATCTTGGTATTTCTCCCTTTGAGAGTGCCTCCAAAACAGATGTCATCAACTTTTCAGAAAGACAATTATTTGCTAGGAGAAAGTGGTCTTAATTAGGACATGTGCCAAGAAAAGACAACGATCAATTCTTCTGATTAAAATGAATATTTGAACATGCCTGAGGAATGTCAGCCTTCTCGGGTGAGACATGTACAATTTGGTTTTTGTAAACACCTGTCGACAGAGCCCAGCAGATGATGCTAACAGGGAATGGATGGCTGAAACCTGGCTTCATCTATCACACTGCTGGGAGGAGTACACGGGAATAGCGTTAACGCATGTCCATCACTGGGGTGGCGGGGAAGCACTCAGAGGAAAGTGCTCACCACGGCTGAATGTTGTGTCCTCCCCCTCAAACTCTTATGTTAAAACTTAACCCCCAATGTGATGATATTTAGAGGTGGGGCCTCTGGGAGGTGACTGGGTCTTCAAGGCTTAGCAATGGGATTAGTGCCCTTGTAAAAGGCACCCAGAGAGCTCGCCCCACTTCTCATGTAAGGACACAGGGAGCAGACAGCAGTGTGATCCAGGAAGGTCCTCAGCAGACACTGCATCTGCAGGCGCCTTGGTCTTGGACTCCCCAGCCTCCAGAGCTGTTGTTATAAACCACCTGAACAGGCCAAGACCGAGCTCTTTCATGTACTTGCCAGGCTTCCCTCGAGAGAGAAACTGTCTAGCTCATTCCAGAGGGGCTTCTAGAAGTGAGCGTGAGAGCTCTCAGGGCTGAGATAGGCACTGTTGCTTGAATTAAGCGAACGTCTGGGATAGGCAGTATTTGGGCAACAGATGGGAAAAGCCAGTTCCTTTCCTTCCTCTTCCAGGCCTGCCCGTGGGGCAACTCGACCAGCTTGAGGTCCTACCTGCCCGCAGAGCCTGGACTGATACTGGACCCTCCAAGGACATCTCTCAGAGTCACCAGCAGTGCTAACAGGGAGAAGTCAGTGACAGCAACAGAGGCAGCCTGGGGTGGACTAGGGGTTCAGCACCCAGGGAAGAAAACCCACAGGCCTGGGAATCCTAAGCCGATCCCCCCAAGGTCAGAGCTCCAGGCTGTGTGACCCACAGAGCATGCCCACTGGGGCGCTCAGCCCAGAGGGGACTGAAAGCAGGCCCCACTTCTGGAGCAGTCCAGGGTCGTTTTCCCTCTTCCTAGCTCATGAATTTATCTTCTAAGTCTCTCTACATCCCCCTCCCATCCTTTTCCAGGTGAAGGACTCTTGTTCTCTGGTCCTACTGGCAGCCCTGTGGCAGCTCCAATGGGCTAGGAAGCTTCAACACCTCAGCACCCCCATAATCTCCAGTGGAAGCCCCCACCACCATGACCACATGCACCTTCAGTTACTGAACACAAATTCAAACTGAACAATATGGTGCTATGGAAACGATGCTTCAAGACAAGCTCCTCCAATCAGATGGCACCCTAAGTTCCTCCTATGTAGAAATTCTTTTGTTGTCACTGCTGCAGCCAGACCATTGTTCTCAAAATGGGTATCTGATGATGTGTCCTTGTTTCCTCACATGTGAAGCTTCGAACACTTTGATGCTATTAAGCAAAGACAAACTCAGTCCCCCACCCCCACCCCCACCCCACCCCCGTTCTCCAGCGAACCACACTGCTCCAGACTCAACGGCTTCTTTCTTCCCTCATCCTTCCCTCGCCGGTCCCACCATGCCAGGCTTTCAAACTTGCTCCATTCTTGGTCCGCAATGGTCTGCCCTCCCTTCACGGCCCAGCTAACTCATAGTCATCCTTCAGCAATCAGATGACAAAGCCCTTCCTCAGGGAGCCCTCCCTGCACGTCATCAATACCCCATCAATAATGAGAGGATCTCGTGACATCTAATCCTTCACTTCTCTGACATTTGCCACAACTGCCATTTACCCTGGTTGGTGTGACTGACAGGTTACACAAACCTTCCCAAGCAGCTGTGTGCCAGGGGTGCATGTTCTTCACTCATCGCTGCGCGCTGGCATCCAGCACAATGGCGGGGACAAGGCAAGTGCTCAGTACACTTGATGAGTGGGCAAATCAATGAACCGATAGACAGATGGACAGACAGGCAGGTAAAGAGATGGACAGATTGGTGGATGGATGGCCTGGACAGATAGATGGACAGGAGGGAGACATGGTCGAAGAGTACAAGTGATCCCAGGGCCCACCCTTCTTCTGAGCCCTCCATCCCATCCTTTCTCATCTCCTTGGATATGTCTCTCCAATAATTTTCCTGCCTTTTGCATTTTCAACCCCAGATACGGCTCAGGCCAATCATGTGACCTTGAGCAAGTTGCCTAGCCTTTCTGAGCTTGATTTTTCTTCCACTATAAAAAGAGGATAATCATGATAGCTACCTCAACAGGACTATTTTGAAGATCCCATGAGAGTCCACATGTAGCCCAGAGCATGGGGCCCGGCTGCCATGAACACCTGATAAATGTCAGATGCTCCTGCTATTCTCATCACTGTTACCAGTTCGAGCCCGTCAGCCTCCCTTACACTGCTACTGAACCATGTCTCCCTTGCATCACCAAATGGCTCCACACAGAATCTTACCCTTGCTGACGTCACATTCTAACTCCCTACCATTCCAGGCGTCCCCCTACAGCTCTACTGACATTGCTCTCTTCCAGGTGGCATAACAATCAAACCTGCCATTCTCTGCTCAGCTAACATTCACGTAGACGTCTGCAACGTCTGACCCTGTGGGCCACCCTGCCTTACGCCCTCCACCCCAATGACAGTGCCAAGGTCAGCTCCTGTGTTTATCTTCCCAAAGTCCTGGTTGTTTCCTGCTGAGGCCTTCCATGTGCCTTTTTCTTCTTCCTACCCCATAACCACTGTCATATCCTAACATTACCCACACAGACACACACATCGTCCACTGTGCCACACCGTTCCCCTCAGCAATGCCACTGACTCCCACAGAAACACCATCTGCTCTCCTCTAGGTGGATGGCACCCACACCTCCACCCCCAGCTGTGCGCTACACCCCACAAACTGCCTCTGATTTCCTGACGGCACCTCAAGGCCACCACTTCCCAAATCAATCCCATCGCACCTGATCCTACTCCTTACTCCAATTTCAGTTAATGGCCTCACCATCACACAGGACCAATGCTTGAAATCCAGACTCCTCCCACTGCAGTGGCCAGTGAAGCACCCTAGCTGCCAAGAATTATTTTTTGTGCCACAGCTCTGTGCCTACATTATGATCCCCTGAGGGCATGTAGCTGCCTTCCCCACCCCCTTCTTTTTCTATTCTCCACAAGATCCTAGGGAGTGCAATGGGAACATAACAGATACTTATTCAGCTGAAAAGAAGAGATAGCACAGAGTAATATGGAACACTCACTGCTGGCGGTTGTGTAAATCGGTGTCAGGGCTTTGGAAGACATTTACACACGATCTAGTAAAGCTCGGGGTGATTATCCCCTACACCCCAGAGCTTTGCTCCTGGGTATGCGCCTTGGAGAGACTTCCCCACGTGTCCACAACACTTGTGCAAGAATGTCCGTAACAGCACTGTTACCAAGAGTGAAAAACAAACAACTCCAGGTCCATGTTATCGGAATGCTAGCAGGAAATAGCTGGCATACTTAAAAGAGGATAATTAAAGGAGGGCTTTAAAAGGGGTTGTTTTGGGATGAGTTCAGTGAGGAAAAACTATGAAGGTCAGTTTGGGAATCCAAAGACAGAAAAAAAAAAAAGCAGAGCTGTTGCCATTCCTACATCTGCAAGGAGGGAGGGAGCAAGTGGTTACCCAAATCTGAAAAGGAAGTCCCAGAGGAAAGGCTATCTTGAAAGAAGCAGTGACCTTCAGTAAGGAACACAGCCTGCCCAAGGCAACCCTACAGGGAGTAAGCTGGGGAAGTGAACACCCTGACTTTTGCTTCCCCCTCCGTCTGCTCTCTGCTTGGGTCTCCCCAGTGGCTGAACCCAACGGGAAGCCAGAGGACAAGGAGCCCACTGAATTCCAGAGTTCAACCTCCTGGAGCTCAGTGGAGAAGGGAGAGAGCAGACTGGGGAAGACAAAGGGAAGACACTCAGCTCATCCAGCAACCAAATGCATAAAGCACATTGTTTACACAATGGAATGTTGCCCAGCAAGAAAATGAGTGAACAAGAGCTCCCTGTGTCAACAGGGATAAATCTCAAACAAATCTCACAATGGGAATAAAAGGTGTACTGAAATATTTAGAAGATTGTATTTTCCACAATCCACAGCTCTATTTCTGGGCCGCCCCCCCCCACACACACACACATGCTCTTCCAGGACCTGGCCACTCTCCGCCAAGAGGTGCAAGGAAAGAAGAAAACAGAGTTTTAAAACAGAGAATTACAGGAGAAACCTACGTTAAGATAGGGTAGCCAGGGAACCTCTGTCTGAGGAAGTGACTGGACGTTAAATAAGGTGTGAAGGTTGAGAAAGAGCCAGGCTCAGCAGCCCTGCTATTCACATTGGGAACAAGGAAGAGCCATGTGCCAAGTCCCGCGCGACGAGAAAGGCCTTGGCCCTTTTAGTTGCAGTTGAAGAAAACCAGCGCGCAGAGCTGGGCAAGGGAAAGAACGGAGCACGAAGCCCGGTGGGGCAGGGCATCGGTGACTTCCCTCGGGTTACAGAACTGGTGCGGGCAACAAAAAGCCACCGAGGCGACAAAAGGAACCGGGGACAGACGTCTCCCTTGATTTACAGCTCTAGGGATGACCTTCACCTAGAACCTAGCGTGTGTCAGGCACTGGGTTACAAAAAAACACTTTTAGTCTCCTAAAGGAGCGGTCTGTTTAATCAGTTACCTATGAGGTACTAGCAACCCCATTTTTACAGCGAGGCAAAGTATCCATAAAGCCAAAGGTCACGCATTTAACTCTAACACAACTCCTGACGGCCTTCCCTTTCTACCGTCCTGATGGGCGCTGTTGGACGACTCGTATTAAGAGTCAGCAGCCGTGATTACAGAGTAGACTCATCACGGCCATCATAAAAAATAACGTTCTCTGACACGCACCAGGGGCTTAGGCAGAACTTCACTATTATTATTCCCGTTTTACAGATGAGGAAACTGGGGCCCAGGCTGGCTAAGTAATGAGCCCAAGGCAAGGCTTGGAAACCAAGTCCACCGGCAGAGCCCGCGCTACTAGCTGCTTTGCTGCCTTACTCTCGCTTCTCTTCTCTCAGGGGAGTTAGGTCAAGGCCAGCGAGGCTCCGTGACCAGCCTCTCCACGCGGACATGCTCCTCTCCACAGCGCCCCTGGAAGCCCTGCGAGCGGGCACTGTGTTACTGCGTTCCCCGGCCCCCGGGTGCAGCCCCCGGCGGGGTCCGGCTGGAGGTGCGCGCTCACGGGCTGAAGGTTCCCCCGGCGAAAGGTTCCGCAGCCCTGAAGTCACCGCCCCCCACCTTTCCCGGCGAAGGACTGGCAGTACCTGCGGAAAACGCGTCCAGGGTCCTGCCCTGGGCTTTGTGGAAAACACCCCCCGCCTCCTCAGCCGACATGATGAGCGAGTTTCTGGCCTCGCCTGAGTACACTGCGTGGGAGGGAGAGACGCGACTCCACACAGCTAAACGGCTGGGGCCGGCCTGGCTGGCTGGAGGAGGCACCCTCCGCTCAGGGCGGGGCGGCCGGGCGGGCAGGCGGGGCTCAGCCGCTCAGGGCGCCTCTAGTGCTGCCTGGGCGGGGCGGAAGCTTGAGTGGCCCTTCTGGGATCGACTGGGGTACCTGGCGAGTGGAGGCTCCTAATCGGGGGCATGTCTGTGCAGTGGGGGTATTTTGGGGCTCCAACTTGGGGGAGGGAGGGAACCAGGCCTTCCCTAAAGTTGGGGTTGTCAGGTTTAACAAATAAAAATACAGGACGCCCAAATAAGCAACAAATGATTGCTTAATGTTAAGTATGTCCCATGCAATATTTGGGAGATACTTATGCTAAAAATGTTTTTGTTGTTGGTCTGAAATCCCAATGTAACTGGGCGCCTGTATGTTGTCTGGGAGCCCTACCTAAGGTCAAAAAGACTGGGTCCCGTCTCAGGACAGTCCTCCAAGCCCCAGCTGTGATCTATGACCCTTAATCAGGAGACATCTTTACCTTCCCACTCATCACCATGCTACCACCATCATCATCGTCGCTCACTCACTCACTACACATCAGACACTGCTCTAAGCACTTTGCATGCAGCTCACTTAATATGCACGATAGCCCTAGGAGATGCTGTATCATTAACCTCATTTGTCAAATGGGGAAACTAAGGCTCTGAGAGGTGAAGCAACTTGCACGTGACACACATCTACAAAAGTAGCAAAGCTGTGACTGACCCAAATGAGGATCTGTCCAGCCAAAGCCATTGAACTGAACTACTAAACCAGTGTTTGTCAAACTTGTTAAAAATACAAATCCTAATTAACATTATTTAGTCTCTAACTTTCCAGCATAGGCTCACTGGGAGGATTAAAGGAGTTGGTGCACCAAAGTGCTTAAAACAATAGTTCTAATAGGAAGTGGTAAGTACTGAATGAATATTAGCCAGTATCATTATCATTATTATTAATCACTGTATTCCTGCTCCCTGAGTATGGCCTGGCCCAATGAAACACTCTCAGGAAAGATTCAAGGAGGAAATGAATAAATGGGAATCAAAAGTTCTAATGTGGCCTCCAGGCCCTGTGAGATCCAATGTTATTATTTCCACTAACTTTGCAGCCACATGTCCTTATCCAGTTCCTTACATGTCACATTCATTTCCCTCTTGGCTATGCAGTTCCTTCTGCTTGAAATGTATCTGCTCATTTGAACATCAAGGCCTCTGCTTAGATCACCCTTCATAGAGAAACCTTCCCCTCCACGCTGGCACACACTTTTCTGGGCTAAACTCATCTACCTCATTCTTTTCATAGCACCCTGTTCTTGTCCATCATCTGTTTGCACAGTTACTACTGATATGTTTACAGGTGTAACTATTTCTTTAAAGTGGTCTTTTCCAACTCTATTGTAAGGTCCACAAGGGTAGTTAGTTACCTTTACCATCTTACTCACCAAGCAGGGTGCCTGAGGCATAGATACTCCAATGGCTGTTGCATAAATAAGTAAATGGATTATCAATATCTTTTCAGGATAACCTCTAAATCATAAGTTCCCAACTGGGCAGGAAATGGTGGGTAGCCACGCCCCAGGCCTATAACTTCTTCAGTAAAAGGCTTATCTCTGCCTTACGCCAGCCCTGTCCATTGTTTCTGTGCATCTAGCTTAACACACCTTTGAGATGCCCCCTTCAGACCACTGCTTCTAAAGCATGACCACGTTCATGAGAGCACAGAATCTTAACTATCCTGTGGTCCAATACCCACCATGCTTTCTTCCACCTCCATATAATCTTCCTTATGTTCCCTCCTTAATCTCAAATGCATAAAAGAAATGGCAATTTACTTTAAAAGCGAATTTTAAAGTAAGCTTACACGGTGCCAGCTACAATGTTAAGCATTTAGCTTATTGAATTCTCACAGCCACCCTGAGAGGTAGGCATTGGTATCCCCATTATACGATGAGGAGCTTGGGCTCAGAAAGGTTTGCCTAAGATGGCATAGTACCTATATTAGTTATCTATTACTACATAACACATTATCACATGCTTAACAGCTTAACAAATACTCATTATTTTACAGTTTCTGTGGGTCAGGAGTTCAGGTATAGATTCCTGAGGTTTTCTGTTCATGGGCTCTCACGAGATGCAATCAGGACATCAGCAGGGGCTGTGGTCTTATCTAAAAAACTTGACTGGGGAAGGATCTGCTTCCAAGCTCACTTACAAGGTAGGTTGTTGGCAGGACTCAGTTCCTCAAGGGTTGTTGGCCTGAGGGCCTCAGTTCCCTGCTGGCTGTTGGCTAAAAGCCACCCACAGTTCCTTGGCACATGCCCTTTCCAACATAGCAGCTTACTCCGTTTGAAGCCAGTAAAAGCGAGAATCTTCTAGCAAGACAAAACTCACATCTTGGATACTCTCATCTCAGAAGTCGCACCCCCTCACTTTTGCCACATTCTATTGGTGAGAAGCAAGTCACCAGGCCAGTCCACGATCAAAGTGAGAGGGTTACATTAGGGCACAAATATCAGGTAGTGAGAATCCTTCAAAGACATTATAGACTGCCTGCCACAGCAAGTAAATAGCAGAACTAAGATTTGCATCAGTTCTAACTCGGAATCTCCCCAGTTAACCAGCATGCTCTACTGCCTTCCCAGACAAATTAATATTTTGCAGAAAGATTAATCTGGTTATTCTAATATGGACTCTAATATTTTTTCAAATGTATTATCCTTTTATATTTAATCTCCAGGGGTGGGTGCATTAACTGGTTCCATGGATTTTATTTAGGGGTAACTTTAGAAAGCAAGACTTCCCATGCTACATCCTGACCCCTAGATATTACACTTAGCCTTCTCATATGATTTTTAGACCATCTGACCAATTTGCATAAGGATAAATACAAAATTGGGCTGATGATTAGATTCAAAGCAGATAAAGCAACTCGTCCCTGGGAGAAAGAGTTTATATTTTTCATCCACTCCTTTTACCCCTCCCACTGGGTGTCCTGAATCTGTAACTAAATTCAGAATTGAAATGACTAGCCTTAATAAACATCTTCAGACTTAGCCATACATCTGTGTGTGATTTGGTTTGGGGGAGAACAGAAGAACTGGTTCATGGGGGCATCTCTGTGGGCAGAGGAATATCTTCATTTATTGAAATGCTCCTAGCAACAGAAGTTGTTTTCTTTTTCGCCCCCAAATCTTCAAAGTAGAAACAGGCAAAATGATGATAAGAAATCTGGAAAATTGTAGATGTATTTTAGTTTTCATTATTTTAGAGTACAATTGTGTTGTAAGGATATCTCGTGGCATTAGCCCACATAAAGTCGATTTTTTAAAATTTTAATGACAAACACAGGTTAATGTGGGTTTGTTTGTTTTTTTTTCCCCAAAAGCTAACTCATAGAATAGCAGGTAAATGCTATCATATTAGACTGCTTCGAGATTGCTTTGGCGTTTCAATTGCATTTCCCCTGCATGATGATTTTTTTCTTAGCTGTTTTCATATTTTTCAACTATGCATGTATTCAGAACTTGCCAGCTCAATTCCTTCTGGGAAGTGCCAACAATAACAACGTTTATTAATACATTTTATCTATTACTTATAGTGTTTCTTACTATGCCCTGCATTTTCCATTATTTCATTTTCTCTTCATAATAATCCTAAAAAGGAGCCACTTATCCCAATTTTACAGATGAGGAACATGAGGCTTGAGACTCAGAGAAGTTAAGCAACAAGCCCAAATTCACACAGCTAGTAATTGGTGGAGGATTTGAGACCAGGTTCTTTAGACTATGCTATGCTGAACAAATGAATGACCAGTGAGCTCAATCACAACAGGCCTTACCTCTAATTGTATGAGCAGATCATATTTTCGCAACTCTCCCACCCTCCCTTGGCTACCAGTTCGATATAATAAAACCTCAGGCTGAAGGTGAAGGGTGTGAACGGGGAAGCCAGAGCTTCGTTCTAACTCAGGCTTGCAGCTTTTTAGCTACATGACCTTGGGCAAGGTATATAACCTGGCTAAGCCTGTTTGCTCCTATAAAACCCAGGAATAATGAGCGCATTCACTTCTTACAGTTGATAGGAGGATTTTATGAGGGTATGCAAGTCAAGTGCTTAGCACAGCGCCTGACATTATGGATCCATTTTTACTCATTGGTGGTTAACATTAGCATTACATGGAGTTACGAAGAGCTGGATGTGGGTCCTGCTTCTGTCACTTACTGGCTCGGCAAAGAGGAGGAAGATACTTACCTCTGAAAAACGCGTATCATAATAACTTCGTTGTCATGAGGGTTTTTTTTTTTTTAAAGGTTGTATGGCAGTGGTTCTCAAATGTCACCAAGCAGATATCTGGTAATGTTTAGAGACATTTCGGTTGTCATAATTGGGGGGCGGGGGGACGGGACACAGGTGCTACTGGCATCTAGAGGGTAGAGGCCAAGGATGCTACTGAACATCTTACAATGCACAGGACAGCCCCCCACAAACAGAGAATTATCTGGCCTTAAGTATCAATAGCTTCAGGGTTGATAGACCCTGTTGTATGGGGGGACTGCGCAAAGGACCTAGCTCCCAATAAACGCTAACCATTTTTATTTCCTGTCTCCTTGATTCCACTTCAGTCTATGCGTTATTTCTCAGAGCCCTTTCAGCTTTAAAATTCCTGATTCAACATAATGTGAAACTTAGATCCAACTACACATGTGAGACAAATAGGACATGAACATTGTATCTCAGTGTTCTCATCAACACCGGTTGAAAACAATGATTTATTTTGGCAAAATGGAAAATTCACGTCTGTTTGTTAGTTGAAGTTTTGTAGAAATCTTAGGGTAGAGCAGCACTTGAAAGCAGTCCTTATAAAAGCTAGCTTTTCTCCCTATTTTATATTAAAAGAACAATTCTAGACAGGAACTATATGTGCTATCATTGTATCCCTATTTCCAGGGGCTTTATAAAACTTGGGTTTTCTGAGAAAGGAAATGTCCATTTACTACTGATTTTTTTGTTCTGAAAAGTTATGGGTATGGGTGTATTGTCCACTTATGTTTTTTTTTTGTTTTGTTTTGTTTTGTTTTTTAGCTGAGCCATCCTGCCACCTGTTGGCAGCTCAGCGGCAGCTCAGCTCGGGCCAGGCATCGAACCGCAGTTGCTCAGAGCTCGCACTCTTGAGCGAGCTCTTAACTAACTGAGCCAGTCGGCTGGCCCTCCACTTATGTTTTAAGAGTTAAAGTTAATATGTCAGGCCTGCTTTTCCTGGAGATCAGCGCGCGCGCGCGTGTGTGTATGTGTATCATTGTGGAAAACTTGCCGTGTCTAAAGAAATATTAGGAGAAATAGGAAGAAAAGAATAAAATCTCATTGCCCAAATATACAAAAAGAAAGTACTATTCATATTTTGGCATATTTCTTCTTGGTGTTCTTTCTCTAAGCATTTCTTTAGACAGTTGAAATATTATATAAAGAAGTTTTATCTCACCTTTCCCACTTAACATCATAGCACAAAAACTTCCCCATATTATAAAAATACTTCCTAACCATTTCTAGGGCTGCAGACTATTTCATATTAATGTATACTTTTAAAGTGTATACCCACTTCTAAAAGTATTTTATTATACCATAAGTTAGTTGCAAAATGTCGAAAAATACAGACGTATACAAAATAAAAATTAAAAAATTAACCTCTCACCTCTCCTCAAATTCTTTCCTCAGTTGTAACTTTTTTTAAGACTTCCACATATATCTTCCAATATGGCTTTGTGGGAGTCAGTAGCGTTGTTTGCCAATATTTCCATGTCTCCATCTTCCAGGCACCTCTGATTGCAATTGCTGGCTATTTTATTTATTTATTTTTTGGTTACACCATGTGACTAGTTCTGGCCAATGAGCTGTGAGTATTTAATTGCTGCTATAAGACCCTTCAGGGCTTTTGTTCCCTCTGCCATGACAACTGGCAGTGCGCTAGTCAGTAGCTGCCTCATCAGTCAAATTCCAGAGAGAAGGTGACACAGAGCAGAGCTTCTAGACTACTCACGATGGACGTGTAGAATAAGTGAGAAATAACTGATTGTTTCACTTAGGGGTTCTCTGTTACAGCAGTATAGCCTGTCGTACCCTTACTAATGGATTAGTACATGTGTATCTATATATGAACACATGCACAGCACTCACACACACACACACAAATCAGCCACATGGTCCACATTCTTTTGTAGCCTACTTTTTTCTTTTGGCTAAGAAATAGATGTACTACTGAGTTGGTTTTTTTGAGCATCTACTGTGTCTTGGTACTTTTCTGGATGTTGATAGTGTATCAGTGAACAAAACAGAAAAAAAAGCAAGTCTACCCTCAATGGAGTTTCCTTACATGGATTATCTTTCCATGGGTGCACATATATATTTACTTGCTCTTCTCAACAGTTGCCTATTATATGGATGTACCTCTATCTACGTAGCCATACTTCTATTGATAAAGCCTATAGTTAAGCTTTTCTCAATTTGTTTTTTGCTGAAAAACAAGGCCATAGTAAATATCAAATAAACATGCTTTGAGCCCCGTGTATCACAGGTGCACTTGAGGACATATCCTTGTTTACGTAACCATTCTCCTGTAAATTGGACATCCGAACCATTTCTAATTTTTTGCTATTATCCATGGACCAGTTTTTATAGTTAAAAATAGTTACAAGTGAACAAAGAGTTTGAGGAAAGGTGAGTTGAGTTATAGTTTTCATCTATTTATTTGAAGCTTTGGGAGTGGTTGGGGATTATTTCTGTAAGATAGTGACTCCGAAATGTTACTACTGGGTTTGGGCATTTTTAAGGCCGTTGATGCCTGTTGGCGTGCATGATTCTCTTGTATAGATTTCCTACTTCGGCAGGAATTGTCCTGGCATCTAGCATTATTTTCCACACGGGGAGTAAGCGGTTTTGAATTGTCCATCATCAACTATTCCTCCTCAAGGTCATCCGAAGAACCAAGAAAAGTCAAGCCAGGCATGAAAAAACTCAGTTAATACTGGTGGACAGACTTTTTTTTTTTCAGCAGTTAGCATGTTGCTTTCTTTTCTTTAGCTTTCTTTTCTAGGCATTGATGTATCTTTTTTGTTTTTAAACAAAGTTGTTACAATGGACACTTGAGGTATATGACTTCCACTGGACTTGGCCTTGAGTCCAGTGGGTCACACCTATTGGGTTTCCTCAGGGATTTCTCTTTCCTACTGTCTAAGACAATGGCTCATATCTTTGCCCCTCCCCCATCTTCCCACTACCACATCTGCCGCCTTCCTGCATCTAGACTACTTCCCCCTTCCTGCTCCAGGGATACTGTAGGGACAGACTGGGTCACCCACAAAAGAGACCCCTGCTCTTGTACACTGCATCCACTCCCTCTTAGTGCAGCGTAGGTAGTGGCTTCTCTGCTTCCTACTCTGCCATTCACTTTCGCGTGCAATGGTGAACAGATATTTGCGAGAGCAGAAGTTTAGCCCCTAAAGGGCCTGGTCTCCCTCTCTGGAAAGGGGATTAACAAAGATGCAAAGGGAACCATCTTGTCAGATTTTCTAACGCAACCGGAACTCCTGTGAAGTGATGTGGGTACAGCTGTCCTATCCTGGAGGGCCCGCCTGTGGGACAGACCAGCTGCTGCCCACATTGCAACACGCCCCGTACAAGCTGTGAATTTGTAACTGCTTGTGGTTACTCTATTTCCGGCCCCAGATTGTTGGTGTGACATTCAGGATCCCTAGCTTGCATGCAATCAGCAGACCAGATTAACTGAACAAATGAAATCCTGTTTTCTCACTCTTCGTACAGTACTGCATTTATTCAATCCTTGTATCTCTAGTGCCTAGGACTGTGTCTGGTACATGGAAGGGGGCTCCATCAATATTTATGAAAAAAATTAGGACATAAATGAAGGAGGTCAGCAAACAAACCAACTCTCTTGCTTCTTACACAAAGCGAAACTTCGAAGATCATATGCCAACTCACCTTGAAAATTCTGCTGCCCGGAAATGGACAGGCTTGACGTGATTTTCAACAACAAGGTTTTACAAATTAATTGATTTTTCTGACTCATTTGGTGTGGGTTTAAACCATTTATCTGAAAGCGCCGTGATACAGTCTTTGAATTATTCCAATAATAAGAGACAAAATCTGAAATAAGGAGTTAAACAGTTGAGCCATCTCTATTAACCCCTTGCACACATCGCCTCTCAACGTCACGGCTGCAGTGCCAGTTTCAATGCACAGTTGGTGCTTCCGGGGACCCAGTTGATGAGTCTTCTCCCCACTTCGCTCCCAGCTCCTGCGAGAAAGCTGCAGGCCTGCCCTTTGCTGACATCACCCCCTTTCAAACCGGGAGCCTTCGTCAGAGGGCCGCCAGGCCTTCCAAATAAAGCTGCTGCCTTGTCCCAGCCCTGGTGTGCCACCCACCCGTAGCAGGAATATTTAATAACATGGAGAACACAAAGCTTAGCTGGATGAGTCACTGTTGTGAGTGACCAGCCAAATTGAAATCGCCTTTTTAACAAAAAGGCCTTGAAATGCAGGAATAAAAACACACTCCTTTAATTTCCCGTTTTAATGAGCGTGCTATGCACTTCAGGGACGACACCTGCATTTCTGCTTCCTGTTGAATGCTATAAAGCACCTGGGAATCTGAATTTGGCTCAAAGCTCATTCTTAGCCCAGGGTTCTGCAGACTTGAAGCACTTGCACCGCCTCTCTTCTCACTTCCTTTGCTCTCTCTGCAAACCACCTGCATTATTATTTGCTTCCTAGTTTTCTTTACTGTTACTCATGTTTGTTACTTAAATATCTTTGTTTAAAAGAAAAAAAATTCCTCTCACTCCTTATGATTCCAGTAAACCAGTGTCTCTTGCCACAAATAGACATGTGTAAATAATACCAATGCTTGAAGAGGGGGAAAAACCAAATAATACTTGTTAGGCAGCTTCTGCTGTCTGCTGAGAACTCTGAGGCTGGGATGTGTAATGTCTCTGACAAAGAGGGAGAGTGGACAGTGTTAAGTGTTAAAGAAATAGTGGCTGCAGATGGAGCGCTCTCCTTGAAGTTATAAAGTGAATTGAAAGGGAATACAGACGAGGCAGCTCCTTTCTGGATGTAAAATCGGAGAAGATGCATTTGTCAGGCCTTGAAACCCTCAAGGGCAGGGTGTAGTAAGTGCTATAAGAAGCAAGCAGCCCTGTGGTTAGGAGCTTAGGCTCTGGGTTCCTTTAGAAGTGGGTGGATCTCAAATTTATTTTATCTTGGGCAACAGCCTTAACCTCTCAGAGTCTACATTTCTTTGGTTGAAAAATGAGGATCATAAGAGTGTTATGCTTTTCTCACAGGACTTCTAAGGGGATTGAGGGAAATAATTCAGGCAAAGAACTTAGCTTGCTACATGGCACTGAAGTGCTCAATAATTATTTTTCTTTTCTTTATCATCTTCCTTTATTCTCCCTCTTATCATCATCTTTGTAGTGAGTTGAATTGTGTCCCCCAAAATGATATGTCCAAGTCTAACCCCTGGCACTTATGAACACGACCTTACTTGGAAACAAGGTCTTTGCGGATGTACTTGAGTTAACATGAGGTCATGCTGGAGTGGGGTCAGCACGAATCCACTGATTTCTGTCTTTATCACAGAGGTATTTTGAGACGGGGACACACAGGTAAGAAGGCTATCTAGAGATGGAGGCAGGGATGGGAATTATACAAAGAAAGAATTCCCTCTAGAGCCTTCAGAGGGAGCATGGCCCTGACGGCACCTTGATTTAGACTTCTAGCCTCCAGAGCTCTGAAAGAATAAACTTCTCTTGTTTTAAGCCATCCAGAGGGTGGTCCTTTATTATGGTATGCCTAGGAAACTCATATAGAATTTGGTACTGGGAAGTGGGGTGCTCCTATAACGGTGTTGGAGTGGCTTTGAAATTGGATAATGGGTGGAGGCTGGAAGAATTTGCAGCTAGTTGATGAAAAAGCCTTGATTGCCTTGGAGAGTCTCTTAGCAGAAATGTGGACAATAAAGGAGACACTGGTGAGTGCTCAGAAGAAAGTGAAGAGGCTGGGAAGAAAAGCTGCCACTGCCTTAGTTAGAGAATACATATATTGTCACGAACAGTGTGTCAGGAGAAATATGAATGTTACAGGTGCTTCTGTCAAGTCCTCAGAAGGACATGGGGAAACCAAGGAACTCATTGGACACTGGAGGAAAGATGACCTTTGTTATAAAGTGGCAGGAAACTTGTCTGAATTGGGTTCTGGTGTTGGGTGGAAAGTAGAATTTATAAGTGATGAACGTGGAATTTATCTGAGGAAATTTTCAAACAAATTGTTGACGGTATGGCCTGGTTCCTCCTTCCTGTTTGCAGTAAAATGCAAGAAGAAAGAGATACATTGAGGAAGAAACTAGTAAGCAAAAGGGAGCCAGAATGGGATGATTTAGAAACTTCTCAGCCTATCTCTATATCACACAAGACGTTCACACATGTTCTTGAGAGAACATCAAGAATGTGGCTGGACAACCATTAGCTGAAGAGATTGGATGTGTGACTAATGGACACAGTCAATCATCTCAGCTGAAACCAGGAATAGAGATGGCGTGAACCAGGAAGGATCTACAGAGGACCCTCGTGTCTGATGGTGTTGAAACCTGTGAATTGCACAGGAGACCAACAAGGTTTTGGAGAATGTTATACCAGCACAAACACTGCCAGCCTAGACAAGAAGGGACAGAGACAGCGTGAAATGAAGGAAGGCTGTTGGACTTGTACAATTCTACTGGCAGGGCACAAGCTGATAGACATGTTATCCTTCAAGAAAAAAGAAGAATGATGCCAAAGGCAGCTGTGAGGTTGCCACGGCTGCCAGGGCCTCCATGGGCCCAGAGAGCAGAGCATCAAGCCAATGAAGATTATTCTCAGGCCTTGAGACCGAATGGAATTTTCCCTGATGGGTTTCAAACTTCCTTGGGACAAATGACTCCATTATTCCTTCAATTTTCCCCCTGTGAGAATGAGAATGGGAATGTCTACTCCATGTCTGTCCCACCACTGTATGTTCGATACAGATCATTTCTTTTCTAGGTTCACAGTCTACACACGGAGAGGAGTTTTGCCCCAGGATGGTTCATACCCTGAATCTCACTCATACCTGGTTTAAATGATAAGATTTGGGAGTTCTTGGGTTGATATTTATATGAGATTTTTTACTTATAGCGTTGATAATGGAATGGGGTGACTACATGGGAAGGACATGAATTTTTTAAATTTTTCAATTACAAATGACAGTCCATATTATTTTACGTTAGTTTCAGGTATCCAGCATAGTAGTTAGACATTTATATAAATTTCTGAGGAGACCCCCTGGTTAAGTATAGTACTCACCTGGCGGTACATAGTTATTATAATATTATTGACTCTATTCTCTATGCTGTACTTTACATCCCTGTGACTATTTTGTAACTACCAATTTGTCCTTCTTAACCCCTTCACGCTTTTCACCCAACCCCCAACCCACCTCCGCTCTGGCAACCATCAGTTTGTTCTCTATATCTATGAGTCTGTTTCTGTTTTGTGTGTTCATTTATTTTGTTCTTTAGATTCCACATATAAGTGAAACAAGGTAGTTGTCTTCCTCTGGCTGACTTATTTCACTTTGCTTAATACCCTCTAAGTCTACCTATTAGGTACATATATACAACAGAATATTACTTGGCCATAAAAAAGGACATGCATTTTTGAGGGGCTCAAAGATGCACTGTAGTGGGTTGAACTGTGTCACCATGAAAGATTCAAATTGACCTCATTTGGAAACAGGGTCTTTGCAGATGTAACCAAATTTAAATGAGACCATACTTGATAAAGGCGGGGGGGGGGCCCTAATCTCCTGATTGGTGTCCTTAGAAAGAGGGAGATTTGGAAATACAGACACAGGAGTAACACAGGAAGAAGGCCATGTGAAGACAGAACAGAGATTGGAGTGATGCTGCCACAACCTAAGGAATACCAAGGATTGCCAGCGACCACTAGAAGCTAGAAGTGGCAAGGAAGGATTCTTCCCTAGAGCCTTTGGAGGGAGCCCGGCCCTGGTAGCACCTTAATTTTAGGCCTCTAGCCTCTAGAACTGTGAGACAATAAACCTCTGTGTTTTTCAGCATCTATCATATTATCAGTATTTCAGCATCTATCATATTATCATTTAAAAGACTCTGAAATTCGACAGAAAGGACCCCATTTAACTTTCCTTGCCTTGTATTTTCCAATTTATTTGGCCAGGAACTAGCATTTGGGAAAGACTAACTTCCTCTCATTTCAAATTAAGAAAACTAAGAACCAGTGAGAGTAGTTGATTGCCTCCAAGTCCTGGAGTGAAAATAATGTCATATCTGGGATTATAGCTCAGTTCTCCTCTCTACTACTCCATCTTAATAACAGCAGAAACACTCATCACTGAGCCATGGAATCTGAACCGTCAGGACCTCAGAGCGCATCTAGTCCAAATCCTTCTTGAGAAAACAGAGGCCCAAAGAGAAGTGATCTCCCCAGGTCCCACAGCAAGCTACTGTATTTTTCCTACTGCACAGAATGTACACCCAAATTACCCAGCAATCAATGTAAAAGAGTAGATTATGCTGCCCCTAGTGGCAGAACTCTGAAAGCATCACAGCAGAGATATTTTTTAAGGAACGGTTCTTAACAATAAGCCACAGACCACACGGCTTATCAGATGTCATGTAAGGTTAACCCCTAAACATGTTAGACTTAACTTTATGATTGCTCTATGATTGATACCAAAATATTTCTTTTAGCTGATTTTATATCTCTTTCTGGTAGTAAAATATTACTGCACCTACACAGCTAATAATTTTCTGGTGGATTTTAATACATAGTAAAATATACTTAAATCAACCAAAAGTAATGTGTTGCCTCCAACTCAAATTACTGTAAAATCACTTTCAATATATGTACGATGAAAAAAATTTTCTATTTTCTCCTAAAAGTGTAATATAGAATTGGGATATATATCTTATCCACCCTCCTGGCTAATGTGCCAGCAAAAGTGGTAGTAATCAAGAAAAACTGGCTTGTTTTTTTTTTAAATGTATATGCCTCAATAGGGAATCTTTTTTTCTTCTTCTTTTTTTAAACCATCTTGCCCTTAACTTCCTAGTCAATGCATATATGAATTTCGACAAAAACTTGATGGCCAAACAGGGTCCTTAACATGCCTTCCCCCCGACTCAGACGAGCAGTTAACTGAAACATACATGCATGTGGTCTACTTTTTAAGGGCTGCAGGGATGGAACAGTTCTGAGGGGTTGCTTTTCTGGAAAGATCAGAAAGTGCTCATTGTCTCAGGTTCTAGACAGGGTTTACCAGAACTCATTGATCACGGGTTTGACAAATAGCCTCAGAAGTGAGCACAGCTCCAACTCAGGCCTTGCCATACCCTGGGAAATAAAATGACAATGCTATGAAGCCAAAAGGAAGAAAAGAACAAACTCATGTTCATGCCACCTCATGTATCTTTCTCTAAGAAGACGAAGACCAAAGGAAACCAATTTTGTGTGCCAGACAATCACTTTAAATACTTCATCTTTTAAAATCACATCAGTACACGTGAGGAAGACGCCAACCTTGTTTTGTAAATGAGGAACCAAAAGCTCAAAGATGCTCGTTTGTCCTTGGTGTTATGTTGTCAACTAACACTTCCTGAGTACCCGTTACGTGACAGGATCTGTAGAATTTATTTACGTGGATTATTTCCTTTAATCTTCAAAATCTGTGTGGTATCATCCATATTTCTCAGAGGAGGAAATTGGAACTAGTAAACGCTGAAACTTTTATAGCCTTAGGGGGCTGGAAAACCTTAGATAAGGGCTTCTGGAACCAACTGAGAAATAAGAGAAAGGAGTCAAAACACCTCATGGAAAACGAGAGGCCAAATGGATGGATGGAGGCCCCCTCCCAACATGTCACCTGTCCAAGGTCACTCAGCTTATAAGCCGAGGAGGGTGGGCTTTGAACTCAGATCTGCATGGTGCCAAAGCCCAGACTCTTATTCACCTCACTGTCCTGTCCTTATTCTTTCTTTTTCGGAGAAATAATGGGACAACAAGGACATTCTACAAAAACAAGTTTCATCCATTGAAACCTCGGCTCCCTATAGGGGATTCTAACTGCTGCCATTAACTGGTTAACTAAGAGTTAATATGTACTTCAATTCTTTTCATTATAATCCTTGGAAATGAAAAATCTATTGAAAAGTGGTCTTCTGCCTGATTTAGCAAACACGATCAAGACTTAATTGCAAGTGACAGGAGCACAACGCCAACCGGCTTAAACAAAAGAATACGCTTATTAGAAGGACACTTGAGAGTCACACAAAGAAGGAAAAAGCTGAATCGAACCACGAGAAAGCAGATGCTTCTGAGCTTCCATTTGAGGGTGACAAGAAGCAGGATCTGCCAGAAAGTCCGCCCTGGCTTCTCCAGCTGCAAGGGAGTAGGCTAAGTGTCCTGCTGCAACTATAACAAGGGACTGCAAATGTACTGGCTTAAAACCACCCAAGTCTATTAATAATCTTATGGTTCTGGAGGTCAGAGGTCTGACGTTGGTCTCGCTGGGCTGAAATCAAGATGGTAACAGAGCTGTGTTCCTTTCTGGGGGAAGAACCCCCTTCCTTGCCTTTCTCAGTTTCTAGAGGCCACCTGCTTTCCTTGACTTGTGAATTCCTTCCTCCACCTTCATAACCAGCAATGCTGTATCTCTCCCTGAATGTTCTTCTGCTTTTCATCTCCCTCTCTGGCTCCCCTCTTAGGCCTCCCTCTTCCATTCTTGAGCACCCTTATAATCACACTCTCTCCCTTCCCCACAACCCAGGATAATCTCCCTATTTTAAGGTTGGCTGATTAGCAACCTTAATTCCCTTTCACCATATACCATAATCTCTTCATGGGCTCTGAGGATTAGGGAATAGACGTCTTTGGGGGAAAGCAATCATTATGCTGCTTACTATAACAGGAGATACACCTGGATTTACCAACCAGCAATCCTGAACACAATGGACAAGGGTAAATTTCCTAAAGGAAAATTGCAGTGAAGGAAAAAGGGGAATGATTTATGAGTGGCCAAAAGTCCTCCAGTGATGGAGAGATTAGTTATTTCAGAAGATGGAAGGGCTGCTGAGTGGACACAACCATGGCTACCTACTACAGAGCAAAGTCACAGTCAAATCTCTCTTTGATGATTTACGCCTTCTCGATGTCTCAAGATCAGTCTTATGACTACCACCAACTGGAAATAGTACTTACAGGAAATACAAGTCAAAGTGGATTTGTATTGGCTTATAAATTATCCTGAAGATTTTTTGTTTTGGTTTGGTTTAAATTCCTACCTAAGTTGTTCTCTTGTTGTTTGTCCTTTTCTTATCAAAGTGCAATGTAGAAATCATAAAAATGATTATATGAGGGCACCGATGCATTGAAATTTTATTCTGCTGTGTTTAAGAAAACAAAACAAAACACCTTAAAAAAGAAATGATAGCTAAGACTTTCTCTCAATTTAAGGCATGAAACTTGTTCTAGGATTTACTAAGATGGAATCCAAAGCTGGTGGATTTTTATGGCCAGATAAAAACCTTCATTGAAATTCTGGGCTGCTGTGGGAGTCCCCCATCTCATTCTATTTCCAATAGGTAACCACAGTTTAGTTTGGTGTGTGTATTGTTGGCCTAGTTCTCCCTGGGGAAGAATCTAGACACCTGCCTCTTGTATAATGACTTGAATTCATTCCTGAAAACTCTACTGCTAAGTAAAAAGCCATTACATGGGAAAAAATATTTCCATTACTTTTAATGGAAAAATTATGAGGCATCCCATAGAACTTTTTCTCTGCACCCTTATGTAGAACATAACCTTTATATAAAAAAGTTTTACTTGATTTTATTTTTTCACGTCACAATACTCTTCAGAAAACAATGTAGGTCAGACCATATAGCTCTACCTCATTCTTTGAAATAGGTCGCTGTAAGACCTTGTGAATGATTTGAGAGAAGCCATCGATTTTTATGGGTAACGTTCCAATTTTTTAAAAGTTTGCAACTAGTTTGGAAGTGTGAAGAGCAGCTTAACTGAATGTGCCTATGAGTTTGGTTTACCCTGTGAATGGCTAGCCTGAGACCTCTGGATGGATGTGCTCTCAATTGTAGCCCCACCTGCATGGTTTTGGTAGAATTTGCCCAGGTCTGGAAGTAAAGGGATAAAGAAGGACAGCAGACTCAGACAGTCATGGCGGAGATGGCTATTGTTTGCCAGTATAAGAGAATCATGCTTCTCAGTTCCCTTGACGTTGGGCAAAGATGACTGGTTCTGGTCAAGGGCAGGAGAAGGTGTGTCACTGCCAGGCTGCTGTGAAACCCTCTCGCTCTGCTCTTTCCCCAGCAACTAAGGAAGCACATCCTAAATAGGAGCCTCCAGCATCCCAGGTCCCTGGGCAACTATTCTAACAGGAGCCCTTCTAATGGCCCGCATCAGGTGTTTATGTGAGTGAGAAATAATCCCTGGTGGATTTATCATTCTGAGATTCTGTGGTTTTTAAAATAATTTTTGAACTGCGGTAAAACATGGTCTATCCTGACTGGTATGGGGTATAATGCATTTTGTACTGCCGTGTAACAAATTACCATAAGCTTAGCAGCTTAAAACAGCACTCTTTTATTTGCTCCGAGGTCTGTGGGTCACAAGTCTGACACCGTGTGTCCGGGATCTCTGGCAAGATGCCACAAGGTGGAAAGCAAGGTGTCCACTGGGCGGCATCCTAATCTGGAGGCTCTACTAGGGGAAGGTCAACTTCCAAGCTCCCTGGGTCACTGGCAGAATTCATGCCTCAGCTGTAGGACTGAGGTTGCCATTGTGTTGCTAGTTGTTGGGCTGGGACCATTCTTTGCTTCTAGATACTGACTCAGGTTCTTGTTCTGTGGCCCTCTCCATCTCAGCAACCAAGGACCCCCTCAGATTGAATCCCTCTCACGCTTCGACTCTGACTTCCCTTTCTACAACCAGCCAGAGAAAAGTCTCCGAATTTTAAAGGGCTAATGTCATTAGATCAGTCCCACTGGGATAATCTCCTAATCTTAAAGCCAAGTATGCAAGGGAATAATCTAATCGTGGAAATAAAATCCATCATCTTTTTAGTCCTGGGGATTATGCAGAGCAATTTATATCAGAGGGGCAGGAAAATCTTGGGGTCTGTGTTAAGATTCCGTGGGACACGTGGGAAGGAAGTAAGAAAGAGAGCAAGTGAGTGAGAAAGACTATTTGTTGGCCTACTTCTGACTGGGGAAGAATCTAGACACCTGTCCCTTGTATAATGACTAATTCCTTCCTGAAAACTCTGCTGCTAAGTAAAGACCCATTACATGGAGAAAAATATATATATATATATTTCCATTACTTTTAATGGGGAAATTATGATGCATTCCATCTCAATCCAAAACATCCTCACAACTTCCAAAGATAGAAAAAATATCAATTGAATAATGAAAACAGGTTTATATAAGCCATACATTTAAAATGGAAAGTAAATAAACATACTTTGTACATAAGATGCAATAATGCAAAGAAGGTATGTTGTACTTGCCAAAGAAGACAGAAGGTAAGACTTAAGTGTGGAGGAGGTGTGCAAAGGAGTCATTCTTTGGATTGCGCTTTTTTTTTTTTTCTGCATCATTTTCTTTGGTAATTTCTGAACCATCGGGGGGCCGGTGGGTTGGTTACCTTGCATTCCAGCTGCACACGCGCGCACACACACACACACACACACACACACACACACACACACCAGTAGAGTTCAGATAAACACCTTTAGGACCAAACAGGCCTAAACATGAGAGTGCTCATGGAAATACTACATATGCAAAACCCACTGGCATGCTACCGAAGGTGCTGCCTTTTACCCCTTTCTCTCGGCATATACATGCAGGGGGGATCTTTTGGGTTCATCTAAACATGGCTTGCAATTCAAATTTTTCCCACTCGTTATTTTCTGACTTGAGACTGTTGTGTTGCGTGAAGAGTGTGTCTTTGCCTGAAGCTATAGTGTCAAACTATCACTTCTTATAGTGTATTTATGTCATGTGTTTTGGGGCAAAGACATCAGTATTCAAAAAAAAAGAGGACTCGTTGTCCAAAAAGTAGCATAACTTTTCAAAAGTCATTATGGACTTTTGGTATACAAAAATGGTATACAAAAATGGACTGAACAGCTACAATGTGACACGATTTAGATCTAGGGCTGGGGTACGTGGTTTATGGACCCTATGAAATACACAGGCCCGGAGTTGGTTTCTATTTGTTAGCTCATTTTGAAAAAGCAATCTTCTTTTCCATAATTACACTGAAAATTAACAAGCCAAGTATCATAAAGGAAAAAAAATTGAGAGAAAGTTAAGCCAAAATGACCCATTTAGAGGTCATCACTAATTAGGAATTGCTGGGAGAACCATCTTAAGAAATGAATGCAGAGCTTAAAGGAGATAGCTATTGGGTCTTATAAATCTTTTCATGTAAATATTTTTTTAAAAAAAGAAAATTTCAAAGTTAAATGTTAGTTTCATATTTTGGGGCGCTATTTTCTGCAGCACAAAACATGATAATGAAAACATAAATTTAAAAAAAATGAGCACACAAGCAATAATAATGAAATTCTCTATCTTCCTGTAAAACTGTCCATTTATGATATAGTATTAGAGCTCTGTTTTCTAAATGCCATATAGGGCACCTTTTCAGGATTTTTTAACATGGTAGAAAAGCTGTAAGTCTCAGCTTTTCTCTGGTTGTTTTTCCAAGTTCACCTTACTTTAAAAATCCCTGGGAATAAGTTTATCTTTACCTAAAAGGGACAAAAGAATATTTTTAGTAAAGTCCCTTGACAGTTCCAAAGAAGAAAATACAGTTTTAAGTAAATACTATATAAAACATGATACATTAAAAATAACATTTATAAAAGATGTTTTATGTGTGTCCTCAATACATTAATAATCCAAAACTATCTATTTTGCTTCAATTCTGACATTTCCTAATAGACTTATGAGGAAACAGCCCCCCACACTATACTTATGGAGAAGTAGGTACAGCACTTTCTCTTCACTCTGTTCTCCACACTCCATCTTAGTTTTCAGCATGAATGTTGAGCAGAGTGAAAGGAAAGTCAATATTTGATTGTGGTGAGCTCTGAAATCTCAAGTTCACCCATAACAGAGATCAACACCAATCATTTCAGGCAGAATTCCATTATTCATTCCCTTTGAAGAAGCTATACTTAAGGGTATTGTTTTATGCAACTGAATCAGAAACCCAGAGGGTGAGGTCCAGCAGTGTGTGTTTTAACTCCAAGTGATGGTGATGCAAGTTCAAGTGTGAGAACCCAAGAGACAGTGTCTCTCCCAAGACAGCGAAGATAGAAGTTTTCTGTTTGTTGGTGGATTGTTCCTACTAAGGATGGTTACTATGTATCTAGTGCTTACTATGTCCCTGGTGCTCGATACATTAAAATAGAAATAGCTAGCATGTATGGAGTATTGAATGTGTTCCAAACACTATCCTAAGTGCTTCATTCTACCATCTCATTTAATTTTGACAACAATCGAATGAGGTAGGTGCTGTCCTTGCAGATGAGAAAACTGAGGTACAGAGAAGTTACGTCCTTGGTACAAGGTCATGAAGGTAGCAAAGAGAAGACCCAGGATGTGAAACAGGTGATCAGACTCCAGAACCCTCACTTGTAACCACTATGCACCGTCATTGGTATTCTGAGATACATGATTTAATTTAGTGCATCATTTCAACCCCTCCACGTTACTTAAGAAACTGAAATTCATTACACAGATGTTATAGCTGGAGAGTCAGAGGCTCTGAGAGATCAATGAATTTTTCTCAAATCACACAGCTCATTAGAGGCTCAGCTGGGTTTATTAATAGACCCTGGCCTGTCTTCTTCTGTGGTGGGTTTTTTGATCCATTATGTCACACTCCCTGCTCCTGCCTGTCATCGAGCTGCCAGGCTGATTCAGAGACCAGGTTCCCATCCTGTTTGGGGGCAGCCTGGCCCGTTCTTTAGGGAGTACAAGGAACTGCTTACCTTCACCCCCAAACTGAACACCCCCAGGACCCTCAGTGAAGCTTACTGTCAAACGCAGAGAACACAAGACCTCATTCAAATTCAACTCATTTGAACAGAGTTTTCATTAGTAAATAAATTGGGTAGGGGGAAAAGACATCAATTAGAATTTGTGGTTCAATAATTAGAAATACGTAGAAAGTCCTTACGCCTGGAGGAAATCAGCATGTCGCATTAACACTAATTAAGAAACACAGAATATCTTTTCCAGGACAAATGAGGCTGGAGATGCCGGAATGGAGGGGTGGTGTCGAAAGTCTGGCTCCTTTCAAGTTTGAGCAATCTGGTCACTTCGTGGTATCAAGGCTCAAATCCTTACCACCCTCCTGGGCTGGGGAGCTTGACTCAGGCTTCCAAGCTCGTGGGGGCTACCTTGGAGGCTGGTTCCAAGGACTGAGCTTTCTGATTCTACCTCATGTGAACTCGCTATGCTCTCAACACACTGACCTGACTGCTAAGCTGGTTCGAACTCGGGGTCCTTGGCCGGCTCTTCCTCCACCCAGGATACCCTTTCCTCAGATCTCTGCTTCATAGTAACATTCAGGGATGGGCTGAAGGTTCCTATCCATCCTAAGAGAGGCCTTTGCTGATCACCTTAATACTGCTCTCCTTCTCAGCCCCCACTCCAGGACAGTCATTAGCGTGTCATCCTAGGTGTTCCTTCTTCACTCTCTGAAATCGTTTTAATTGCTCACTGGTTTACTTGCCCTGTGTCTCCCCTTCTTGGAATCGCAGCTCTTTTGAGAGCAGGGAGGGTCTTGCCCAGTCTGCTTGCCACAGCAGCCCCAGCTCTGGGACGTTACAAGTGAATACCCTCTTGCCTTGAGCCTCCCTTGCGGGAACTTGCAGATTCCTCACCTTTCCTCGCCCCCCCCTCCTGCTATAGTGGATCTGATCTGATATCTGATCCTGGGTGTGTTCTAAGTGCCCCGCCCCACATGAGCAGTTTTTTACAGTGCAACCCTTGAGTCTGTCTGCACAGCCATACTGCCCCCCTGGAGAAAGGACGGTGACAAGGGCCAGGGCAGCCGGCTCAGAAGCTGCCTTGCTCCGGGCTTGCCTAAAACGGGCAACCTGAGCTCACCTTCCCAGTCCCCAGGCCTTTTTGGTTCTGCCTGCGATTATTTGAATGAGGCACTTTTAACTGCACAGTCTGACAAGGGCTTCTCGGCAGGGGACCCATTAACACTGGCCTAAATGGGAGGCACCTGGAGGGAGTGAAGCCCCAGGGACCCTTCTGAAAGCTTTAGCGGAGCATGTGGCCACCTCCACCGCTGAGGCTTCCCCAGGCAATTAAAGGAGCAGCAGACAAGATTGCTCACTTAGCATCTTCAGCCTCTGGTCTGAGGCTGCTGGTGGTGACTGTCTGCCCTGCAGCCTGCAAATCAACCGCCTGCCTGCCAGGCTCCCCTTCCACCCTCTGTCCACTCTTCCTTCTTCCCTTCTTCCTTCTCACTCCTCCTTTCTTCTTCCTTTCATTTCTTCCCTTCCCTTCCTTTTCCGTCCAGTCCTGTCTAAGAAAGTTACACAAGACTTAGAGTTCGCCAGCTCCCTACCCCTTATCCCTGGCTATTGGCTCCACCCACTCCATCCTTTCTCTTGTATCTCTCCGGCCTATAAATCTGAAATGTCTGAGGTGACCTAGTTTCACTTCATGAGTGGAGGCTGTGGCGCTGTGGGCTAGATGAGTGAGAGAAGTGGGCAGAGGCATCCAGCTGGCGAGAACCGTGGGGCCCCCCAGGTTATCCGGTGGGGCTGGTGGTGGCTCCTAGCCGGGGTAGATGTACAAAGCCTGGCACCTTGGGCAGCATTCGTGCACCTGCAGTTCTTGACCCTGAAGCATTTTAGGGCAGCTCTTCTGGTAGCAAATTGAACAGAAGCTGAAATTTATTTCTACAGCCAGAGTGCTATGGCGGCCCAGCATTTACCGAGTGTTACTGCCACAGCGCTAAGTAAATGTGATCCAATTAGGAATAATTGTGAGCATTTTATAAAGCAAGCACTTTGCATACACCTTCTATGGTTTGCTACCCTATGGAAACCAACTGATACAGGTGTGGAAGATAAAGCCACCAATTCCCCTGAGATGCTGAAAGTTCATTAGGGGAGATAACATATTCTTAAACATAAACGGTCTGTAATGTATAAGGCCAGGTATTAAAATTATAAACCAATATCAGATTGCATGAGAGTAGTGATCCTATGTGCCTGGCTGCGAAGTGCTTTGCATTCACTATTTTACTCCATCCTCATAGGAACGCTTAGAGGTCAGTGCTATTTTTATGTCCATTTTATCAGTGAAGAAACCGAGGCCTAAAGAAAAGCTTGGCCTGAGGTCCCTTCACGAGACAGTGGCAGAGCCAGGATTCTGACCCAGGTGTCTGCCAGGAGAGGATTGATGGCAGGACGAGTCTCTGGGTTGACTTCAAAGGCCAGGCAGGGCCAGCACATGTGGTTACGGGAGAGAACAAGAACTGCAGACAGAGGGAACAACTTGAGCAAAGGCGAGGGAACAAGCAAACGTCAGGAAGCGTGAGGGGTTTCACTGACAGAAGAAAGTGTTCCAGGGAAGGACAGGGGGCAGAATTTTCAATTCAGAGCGTTCCAAAGAGCCAGGTTTAATAATCTCGTTGGACACGAGGTGTGGAAAGGTTATTTGAAATATTAAATTATTAAAGCCAGCATTAACAGAATGTCTTCTGCCTTTTAGGTAGCGTTGTCCCTGAATTGATTCACTGGTGGACTATCTATAGTTTGAAGACTTAAAACGGTAGGGAAAATATATTGTCGTTTGTAGTTTACTCACTCACCTACATTTTCCACATAGATAACTTTTCCTTGAACCTTATTGAGAAGGTACCACCCTTCTTCTCCTGCTTTCTTCTCTGTATAGTATATCAACAGCCAAAAGAGTGAGCATCTAAGAATGCCGACGATGCCCAGCATTCTGCCATGTTGCCCACAAGCCAGGACACTGCCCCCGCCCCCAAGGAACTTAGCAATCTAATTGGACACTGAACTCTCTGGCACAAATTCTAAGGCCCATTAACAATGAGACAGGAAAAAAAAAAATCAGGGCAGGCTGGAGAAACCAGGAAGACCTTTGAGGAGAAGTCAGTACTGATGTAGAAGGAAAACGTTTGAGTTTCATACTGACTTCAGTATCTTAAGGCCATCCTTTGTATCAACTAGAATGTACTCTTATCCAATTTAGGAAAATAAGAGATGACCTTTTGCCTAAAAATGTCTTGGCTTTTTTTTTTACTTTTTTCAATCTGAAGTAGCAAATGTGTTTCACCTCTTGGATCAATCCTGCTTGAGGTGCTATCTTGAAAAGGATTTTGAGTCTCTGCCAGCCTCAGAGAAGGTGAGTGCTGAAATTGATTAGTGATGTCTGCCACAGGTATGGGAGGATCAAGGGAGAAAGAACATCCTACATATATATGACTTCTCCTTTCCACAATTTTCCCTGAAAAATATAATCAAATGCCTGTTTTCGTGTATCAAACTAGCTAAAATCTTTAACGGGATTTCATGGTTTGTTTTTGACTTTTAGGACAGAGGCACATAAGGAAAATTAAACACATCAAATATACTTAAAGAGAATCTCCTCAGACATTTCTGTTCAAGCTAGTTAAAATTTAAACGTAATGCCTGCACTTTACTTAGAAGATTGTAAGTTGATTCTCTTATATTCAGAAAGATGACCCCGAGGTACAGAAAAATCCAGAATTAGTCATATATTTATATCTCCATAAACACTAAGTTGTGTTCTGTTGAAAACATATGTTCTTGGTTGGTTAGGAGTCTATTCACATTAAGCTGGAAACACTCATTTGAGGATGTAGTTACTTACCAGAGTGGTATTAGGTGATTCTAAAGTGTTTGATTCTAATTAACTTTAGATAGCACCTCTAGGCTTTGGAGGATAGAAATCAAGAAGAGAAGTGGGTCACATGGAGAAATTTTTTTCTTGATAAGACGACAATAGCGAGAGGAATGGAGGCGGAGGGTTAGTAGGGCTTCCACATTGCACAACTCGAGGAGAGGCCGTTTGTAACATGGTCATTTGCAACACAGTGAATTGTGCTGTACAGGTTCTTCCAGTGTAAGCCAATTTCAAGTTCAAATGCCAATTTCAGTTCAGCTCAACATATATTTATTGAACATTTACGAAGCGTATTAGCCAGTGTTCTCCAGAGAAAAAGAACCAAT
>NW_017731499.1:2891590-2894237 GCF_001890085.2 Hipposideros armiger
CAGACTTTGGAAGAACACAGATTCTGGTTTTAGTAAACAGGTCTCTGGCAATTCTTCTGGCAATAGGACTCTCTGTCTTTGGGGGAAACCCATTTACATGGCGTAGGTGGAGTCAACGCTGATATCTCAGCCACAGAGGTGGACACATGACTCAAGCCTCACCTATCAGAGCACTATATCCTTTTAGCTACGGATTGGTTAAAAGATGGGCATGTAACCCAAACTAGACCAGTCAGATATCACTGAGAGACTTTTGTTGAAACACCAGGAAAGAGAGATGCTCGTATCTTTGAGGATCACTAGCATAAAGACAAGGTAAGCACAGAGTGGCTGGGGGCTAACACTTCATCACATGGGAAACCCATGAATAAAGCTAGATGAGAAGATACGAATGCCAGCAGATGGAGGAAAGAGAGAATCTTGGAGACAGCATTTGAGTCCCTGGATCTAGCCAGGCCCAAACCTAACCTTGGACTTTTTAGTTTTGTGAACTGATAAATCTGCCCACTTCTTTTTTTCTTTAGCTTAGGTTCGTTTCTCTTGAGTGTCTATCATTTTCAAGCAAAACCATACTTACTAACACGCTCCTATTTACAGGAGCACCCCAGTTGGAAACCACTGAATCAGAGAGAGTGATTTCTAAACTTCAGAATGCATAAAATTCAGAGGGCTTTCCAACACGCTGATTTCTGGGTCTTTCCCAGAGGTTCTGATTTAGAAGGACTGAGACCAGAAATCTGCATTTGGTAAGCACTTCTAGGCATTTCTGACACAGGACTACACTTGGGGAGTCACCAAATTAGAACACTCTGATAGGTTACAGCTTCAGAAAGGAAGGGAACCGATTGTGTGCAAGCCATGAGCCACACCGCTGGGCTTGAAGGAGAATTGTTGATACCACGATTCATGTACCCAACATTTTAAAAGATGGAGTGAAATGCTCACTCTCCACCCTACCCTACCAACAGTGGTACTAATGTACTTACCCACAGGGATGAAGTGCTCATTTCCCCCGTTATTTTAATCTTAAATGAAAAATAGGTTGCCCACAGATCCCATTGTGTTTATTGAATTGGCCNGCAGCCTGGCCAAGGATGGGGTGGGGAGCAGCAAGAATCAGGGTTTCCTGGAGGAGGCGACGCTTATAAGCTTAAAAGAGTCTTAAAAGATGGGTGGGAGTATCTGCAGAAAAGATTTGGGGAAGTTGCTCCAGGCAGAGAACAGCATGGCTGAAGGCATGGGGGTGTGAAAAATCATGGAGTGTGGTGGGAACTATAAGCGGTTTGGTATTGCTAAAAAAGGCGAAGTGTGGGACTGTGTGTGGCCGGCAATCTGACTGGGGAGCTCACTCATATAGGACAGTGGCGCCACAGGAAGGGTTTGGGACTTTTTCTTGAGGGAATGGAGAGTCAATGAAGGGTTGCCAACATGGGTCAGATTTTTCTTTTAGCTAAACCACTCTGGTGAGCAATGTGAAGGAAGTGCCAGAATACGCATAAAACAGAAAGCCCCTTTCCTCCTTTATGCAACGAGATGGAGAAGAGTAGAAAAAGTTAAGGAGAGAGCTCCCAGGGCTTTAATCTCAGATAACACTGAATGCTAAAAATTTGGAGCTAAAGGAAGGTTCAGGTGCATTTTGGGAACTTTATGAGTCTAATAAGAGATTTGGAAGAGTTGTTTTTTGGTTTTTTTTTTTCAACCTCAGACATAGATGCAGAATAAGATTCTACAGAGATTTTTGAATTAAAATTTGGTGAGGACATGCCCTAAAGAAACCTGTGCGCATGAGCTCAACATTCATGTTCTAGAATGTTCATAGGAACATTGCTCAAGATAGCCCCAAAGTGGAGACAGCCTAAATATGCCTCATCCATAGACTGGGTAAATACAATGTATATTCAGGGAATATATAATATATCCATGGAATACTATTCAGCAGTGAAAATAAACACAGTAAAGCTATATGCAACTATGAGGATGAAACTAAACATAATACTGAGCAAAAGAAGCAAGATACAAAATAACACATTCAGTATGAATCCATTTATATAAGGCTCAAAAAAAAGGGCAAAATGAAATATTGTTGAAGGACGTGTCCATAGATTGTAAAACTACTAAAGAAGGCAAGAAATGCTTACATCAAAATCCTAGTATGCAAACTGACCCCACAGATGGAGGGCAAGGACAGACTGAAGAAAGAGACAGGCCACTCCAGATGGGTAGGTGGCGATTTTAACAAGCAAGGGAGCTTACCTATGAGGCTTGTCTTGGGTGGCTACAAGACGGGTAGATCTCTGCTCTGCCTGCCAGAATCTTCAAAGCTTATACAGGGGCCTTAATGGGGTTCAGTCACATGCACTGTCCTCATGATTTCAACCACAACTTACTCTCTCAAGGCTGCATTTGTGAAACAGGAACAGTGGGTAGTGGGTAGACCACACATTCTAAAGACAGGGGAGGAGCCTCCAACTGCCTGGGTACAGCTTGAGGGTCAACCAGTGATCACATCCAACCCCATCTCCCCCAATGCAATCTCAGGTATTTAAACTATGCAGAGAAATGTAGATGCTACTTAGGGGTAGCATCGTGAATTCCAAGGCACGGTGCCTAAGAATCACTCAAAGATGGGTTCTGAAAGTTCAGATTT
>NW_017731499.1:2895065-2896509 GCF_001890085.2 Hipposideros armiger
AAGAGCGTTCTCTTTTTTCCCGTTTTATTGAGATGTAACTGACATACAACACTGTATAAGTTTAAAGGGCACAGCATAATGACTTAACATACATACATTGCAAAATGATTACCACGGTAAGTTTAGTTAACATCCCTCAAGCATCTTATTTGGAGTGGGCCATCTTAAAAGCTGTAAGAGCAAGCCAAAGCAAGTCGAATAATAATCTTACTGGTGAGGGCTTAAATCTTGCGCAAGATGAAATTTATAAAACCCCCACTAACGAGGTCAGTTTACTGTTAACCCCCAATAATGAGGCCAGTTTACTGTTAGGTGGATGAAATGTGTGGGTGGAACTGACACACATGCACACTGATTCCCCTCTATCCCTGTGCTTCCCAATGAGATGCTAAGTTGTCCTCTTTTAAGCAACTTCCCCATCACAGCCCTCCCCCAAAATGTGGTTTTGCTATCCACATCATTGTTATCTTCGTTGCACTATTTCAATGGCTCGGATAGTGTGTTAAGAACCACAGATTTCTTCTAGCTGTCCATTCTAAAAACTGTTGGCTGGCTATAGCTGCATTTGAGATTGAACTTTTTAAACTGGCAAACACCATGATCTCCCGTGTATGTGTAGGCAGTTAAGTGTGCTATTAAAATGAGATGGTGTTTTGCTCTTTACATATGATATGCTGACACAAGCAAACTGGCCATGAAAGACACAGCCAGGACCTTCTCTCAGCAACTTTTCCCATCTCTTCTCCCAACGTCCTGTCCTTGATGTATTTTGCAAATTAGACTCCAAGATTATTTGGGTCTTGCCTCAATTTTTGTTTTCTCCCTAGCAGTAGGAGCATTGCAATTCTGGGCAAGCTAGTTGCATAAATGACATCAGGTTTATTTGATGGGTTCCCCAGCATTAGTATAAACAAGCACATACCGAGGTTCTATATATATGCCTACCATTTTAGTTCAAGAAAAGATTCTCCACCGGTTGACAAATATCAAGGGAGAACTCTAACCATAGCACTGAACTACAATACTGTTGCATCAAGAAATCATCTATATTACGATTGCATGTTCCCTTTGCAACAAGCCTGCCATTCGGCCCTTGTTTCTGTCAGCACATCTGCTTGGTAGATGTTACACTAACCTGTGATCTCCCTGGAGGATAAGCACACACATTTTCCCGAAGCTCCTTTTAATGCCCACCTTTTCTGCTATCAGTTAAGTGACGACGGCCAGACTTGTCTTCTCTGGCAGCATGGTTTACAGAAGATTAACTCCCAGCTGAGCCAGAAGGACCTGCGTCCCATCCTAGCCTATTACTTTTGTGTCTCCCTAGACAGAAGGGGCAAGATTTGCCCTCTCCAGCGAGGGAAGATCTGTGGTTTTGAGTCTTTCTGAGTCATTTTGAGGTAAATGCATCCTGGGGTTTATCACAACCAAATGTGGGCGATCA
>NW_017731499.1:2898678-2899926 GCF_001890085.2 Hipposideros armiger
TACAGTAAAAGGTGAGCAATAATTGGTAATAAAACACTGGACTCACCCTTTCTGTGGCGATGTGAGATGACACAAATGCCTGACGTCGAGAATTTTTACCTTTTTCACTTAAAGGCAGCGCTTTGAGGCTTCTCCTGGGCCTATTCGAACGGCCAGCCTCGCTCCTCTCGGCTTCGGGGCCATTTCAGGTACAGCGAGCCTGACTGGAACACAAGCATCGCGATAACACCACAGGCTTCCGGGGGCCACGTGACTAACGGGTGGGGCGTGTCCGCAGCGTGGATACGCATTTGACGCTCCGGGCGGGGCGGGGCGAGGTCGCGGGGCGAGGTCGCGGACGCTTCGTCGTGGACGCTTCGTCGTGCTCCTCAGAACGGTGAGCGATCTCAGACTTATGAATTGTTTCTATCTGGAATGTCCCAGTTCGCGTTTTTGAACGAGGGGTTACCGTAGGGTGACAGAAACCACGGAAAGAGAAACTGCAAAATGAGAAACCGCAGATAAAGGGGGGGACCCAGTGTTTCCTTGGCTCCGGGCCGCTATTGCAAGTCTGTCTTTCTGCCCGGAATACCTTTTTCCTGGGACCTCCTATGCGTTCTTGAAAGCCCATCGTCAAGGTCAACTCCCCTAAGAAGTCTTCCCTGATATGACTTGCTTTCTTCTACTGATAACCCCGAGTGCACTGTGTAAAGCTCTGCGCAGGTGATCTGCTGTTTTAATGACCGAACTCGGCCTCTGTCTTTCCCACCTGAATGTGATTTTCCTGATGGCAGCACCGTTGCCCTGTTCATCTTTCAGCTGCCCCGTGTTACCTAGCTCAACGTGTGTTTGCGTAATTGAATTAAACCATAGAACGTGTTACTATGAATTTTGCTAGTGTTTATCCAAAAGGAATCTCCGGAAAAATTTGATTGCAATTTCTGGGGGAAAAAAAAAAACCCAAATCTGTTCAAATTAGTTTAGGTGTAGTAGGGGTTTTTTTGTTGTTTTTTTAAAAGATTTTTATTGGGGAATTGGGGGAAGGGGAACAGACAACTTGCTGTCTTTTTGTTCTTCCGTCTAGTTGTGGAGGACGTTGCTTCACTGGCCCAAGTTGGCACCATCATTGCGCTCTTCCTGGGTAAGGCAGATCAGTCGCTGGCTTCTGGACAGCCGCTCACTGCGGCTGCTGGCCGCTCACGCTGGCTGCTGGCCGCTCACGCTGGCTGCTGGCCACACACGGTAGCCCATGGCAACCCACTGCAGCAG
>NW_017731499.1:2900176-2909189 GCF_001890085.2 Hipposideros armiger
CAGGAAGAGATTATGGACCTTTCCTCCTAGTGATTATTTTTATTTTCAACTAGTATTTATCGAGCACCTACTATGTGCCAGAATGGCGGCATGGCACCAGGCATGCAGCTGTGAACAAGATGGCCACAATCCCTGCCCTCATGCAATTTTCAGTCTGGTTCCTAAGCATTAATGGAATGGACTTTTGACCTTCATTTTCCCCCAATCTGTGTTTCTTAGTTCAAGCTCTTGGGGGGGAAATCAAATTGGCTTTTGGGCAGCATTATAATTGATTGGCTCCTCCTGGGTCAGGCACCTGGGTCTGTCTTTGGCCAGGCTATAGAGGACAGGAGACTTCTCTTTGGAGAGAGTCCAGGGCTTATGAGGCACCGAAAAGTATCTCTTATACAAAAACCATTCTTACTCTACACGATTTGCAAATATGTTATTTGCGATTCGTTTTATACCCTTTAAGGCACCAGATTTCAAAGATGACTCTAATAAAGAAAAAACCATTTTATATGATGATGGTAACATCATCTGCTGCTGCGGGAAGCCAGGACAATTACTGCTTTAATTTGAAAGGAATTTCTGCCTGAGCAATTAGCTGTCAGTGAATATTGCAGACAGCTTTTGGAGTTGGGACTTTAGTGAGCATCGAATTCTGCTGACCTATTTTTCAGATGAAAAAAATTGAGGCCCAAAGAAGGAAAACCAAGGTCACAGATCCATCACAGAGGTGTTGGGAATGGAACTCAGGTTGTTGAGCTGTTTGATGCTTTCTTTTTCTGTTTTTGTTTTTTGTTTTTTGTTTTTTTGTTTATTTTCATCTACCCTTGTCCTTCTCTTGTTCTTTGCTTTTAAACACACTTTAATCAGTTATTTTTCTTGAATAGTTAAAGCATGCAGATGGTTAAAAAGTAAGAATGCACAAAAGTGTACAGGGAAAAGTAATTCTCCCTTTCCATCACTACTTCTAGTATATCTTTCCAGAAATTGCCTGTAAATTCTAAGCATATTTTTATTTCTGCTTTGTATCCCTCTTTTTTTGAAGATTGATATGTATGCAATATATGTATTATATATATTATATATGATACATACATATGAATATGAATAATATATGAATTATATATATGTGATATATATATCGCATATATATCACATATATATATATATCACACACACATATATATATATATATATATAAAATACACATATATATATCTCACACATACCCACGGGATGTATTATACAATACATTCCTGGGGATTTGTAACACAGTAATGACTAAACTGAGTTCCAGATTTTTGTAACCTGCTCATTCTTTTTAACTGCTGTATAGTTTTCTGATATGGCAGGACTGTGGTTTATTTAGCTGATATCTCACCAATGGCGAGATCTCTCCCTGAGAGTAAGAGCCAGCATCTCACTGAGGGAGTTGTTTTCAATCCTCTCCTATTACAAACAATGCCGCAGTTCTATGTGTGTTTTCATATATCTATGTGATGAGTACACTCCTCTCTTCCCGACTCTCCCTTCCTCTCCCCTGCCCTCTTCTCCTCCATCTGGCCAACTAATGGATTTAGGAAGGAGAGAAACAAAATGTTACATTTGGTGGTGATATGATGGAGGCCTGAATAGAAAAACTGGAGCTAGAAATTGTGGTCAGCATTGCAATAGGAATCAACTTAAGCTAATTTAGGCAAAACTGGGAGCAAGGTAGGAGGACTTTATTGGAAGATACAGGAGTATCACACAGAACCCCCAAATCTCAGGAACCAGAAAGCCATCAACAATGTACTGAAGTCTTTTTTGTCTTGTATCTGCTGCTCTCCAAAATCGGACCCATTTTCCCTTTTTGCTTCCTGTTTTGCTCCTCTCTCTGAGTGGAGGCAGATGGGATTTCCCCCCACAGGACTCCGGTATGTAGGTTCTCAGCCCAGAATGGTTGGCTTTTCCTCAGTCCCAGATGAGTGCTAAGGTCCCGATGAGCCGGCAAAGGGATCCTGAATCCCAGGATATAGCGAATACATGAAACGCTCCCCTGGTTCCCAGAGGATGCTCTATTTCCCCAACCAGAGCATCGATGACGTGTGTTACAATTGTCTGTTAGGCCAGGACTGCTTCTACGCTCGCCAATTCTCTCTCCACCTCTGAGCTCCTGGGAAGACTCTAATTCCCAGCCTCCTTTGAGCTTAAGTTGGGACCACGTGACTGAGGTCAGCTAATGGAATGTGGTGGGGCTGATATACGCCACTTCCAGGCATGGCCCTGGGTTGCCTCACGAGCTTTCCTGCTCTGTCTTCCACATGGTATTCATGTGGAGGGAAGTAAACGACTGTAAGATGGCGGAGCCACGTGATAAGAGGAACTTGGATTCCTAAGTCATAATTTACTCTGTTAAGCCACTGCAATTTGGGGGCTGTGTATTCTCGCGGATGACCTATCCTGACTGGTAAGTTTGTTGTCTTGTTTCTTTACCAAACGGTAGGTGCTATCTGATTTCCTGTAGGGTCCCTCATTCCTAACACAGCACTTGGCATGAAGTGGACATTTTATAAAGGCTTGTTAGGTGACTAAAAGGCAATTGGATTTGGAGGGTAGGAGTGGTTAGGTGGAACGAGGGGGAAATTTAATTGTCGCTGCGAGAAATGAAGATTGAACTAACAGTAGTGGTCATGGGGATGAAAGGAAAGAAAAGATATGATAATTAGGAGGGATGGATAGAAGCTGGTGACGAGTGGGATAAGGGGGTTGAGATACTGGTGGCATTAGAGACCTTCCAGCTTACTGGCTTGGATCCATGGCTGGCTATCGGCACATGGAACTTTCAAATGTTCAAGGTGAATATGTAGATGAAAACACAGCGTGGGTTACTCTATGTGGCTGTTGCTCCTTTGGTTGCAGTATAGTTTACGTGTACCAGTTTCTCCCTGAATGTTGTTGGCTGGGCGGTCTTGCGGATATGGGGATTTTCATGCTGCTGTGGTTGGTAGCCAGGGGTTTGAGCTGTGTGGTAGGGAGATGCTATGGTTGGAATGTTTGTGCCCTCCCCAAAATTCATATGTTGAATTTCTAAGGTCCAGTGTGATGGTGTTAGGAGGTGGGGCCTTTGGGAGGCACTTAAGTCATGAGAGCTGAGTCCTCATGAATAGGATTAGTGTTCTTTTTAAAAGATACCCTGCAGAGATTCTTTGCCCCTCCCACTATCTGAGGACACAGCGGGCGCTGGCTTTGAACCAGGAAGAGGCCTGATCTCAAGTGACCACGCTGGGGGCTGAATCCTAGATTTTATAGCTTCCAGACATGTGGGAAGTGGATTTACTTAGTTTAGAAATCACCCAGCCTATGGTATTTTGCTATACCTATTTATTTCACCAATGTAGCTAGCTGGAAAATGCATGACCCCAAAACCTCTTTGATTTTACAGTACGGTTGGAGGGACATACATTATTCAAATAATTGCTTCAACCTACCCCTTTACTTGTGAACAAAAGCTACTGTGAGGTTCTTAAATTAGTCATCCCAGACTATAGCAAAATGACCCAAAATTGGGGAGGACAGTTTTGCCAATAGTTTTCCTGGTGAGCAATATTTAAAAAATCATATGCGCATACACACACACACACACACACACACGATAAATATGACTAACATCTAACTCCAACATTACTTTAGAAAGTGAATTGTAATACAAAGAGAACATCTAACAATTTAAAAAGGTTTTTATTGAACACATTTCATAGCCTTACTTTTTCTCAGTTTTCTATGGGCCAGTGAAAACTTCAGCACATTGTTCTGTGGCCTAGCATTTGAGAACTCCTTTTAAAGAAAGTCTACCAAAATTATTCCTGCTACATTTCTGAGAATTCTTGCATACATTTAATTTAGGACTGCTCAAATGTCACCACCTCTGAGAAGCCCTCCTCCTGTCCTGTATAGGCAGAGCTAAACATCCTCCTCTAAGTATCCATAGCTTGACTTCTATTTCTGCTGGCGTCCCATTACCTATATAGAGGATCAGCTACACAGTTGGTGGGGACCCTTATTCAAAAATAATCTAGAATTTCAAGAAGAAAACTGCAGAGCATCAAATCAAGCATAGGACCCTCTTGAACATGACTGCACAGATTGCTTACCCGGGAAGCCTGCCCTGCCTCTGTATTCTATCTCCCCCTGGAGATTTTGACATCCTGCTGAGTAAGGATCTTGTCTCCCTCATTTATCTCCCCAGTACTCAGTTTGGCGCCTGACACGTTGTAGGCTCTTCAGGTTGGCATTGCTAACAGTGACCGTTTATTAAACAATGCCAAGGTTCCATTCACTGTGCTAAGCACGTTCGCTATACAAGGTAGGGAGTGTTTGTAACCTTCCTGGGGAGAGGCGCTGTTCTTATTCCCATCTTACAGATGAGAAAATCGAGGCTTAACGAGGTTAAGTGAATTATTCGAGTCATAAAACTCATATGATAAAGTGCCAAGATTTAAATGCAAGCATGACTCAGTGGTTGTCAATTGATGTTGTTCCCCCTCAACCCCCCACCCTAGGGATATTTGGCAATGTCTGGTTAACAGTTTTGGGTTGTCACATGCCGGGGGTTGCTACTGGCTTCTAGTGGGTACAGGCCAGGGATGCTGCTAAACATCCTACAGTGCCCAGGATGGCGCCCCAACAAAGATTTATCCACTCCAAAATGTCACTAGTAAAGCTGAGAACCCCCGTCCTGATATCAAAGCCCACATTTCCTAAATTTTGGTTGTCAGCATCAGACACTTCCTATTGTTTTCTTTATTTGTGTTTCATTAACAACTATTGTGAAGTATTTATTATTTGTCTTAAATTGACTTCACATTGATGGACTTACAGGAATTAACTACACCTTAAACAATTATGCCCATGAAGCCATGTGTTGGATGTGTCATTCTTTTTTTTTTCTGATACACACTGAAGTAAATATAAAACTATTTTTAAAAATCTTTGTTGGGGCATCACCAAAAATCATCTCATGTGCCACCTCCAGTCTGGGGTGGGGTGGGGACACCATACTTTAGACTCACGTCACTTCTTCTATAAGGCTTCTCTTGTCTCTCCTGGACAAGAAAATACAATATATCAACTCAGGGTGTTGCTTGAACTTGGCAAGGTGCTCGGTATGTAGGCTTTGTTGGAGAAAGTCATGGAGAGGACATGAGAGCAGGATGACCCTGGAGTCAGACCCAGGCAAGCAGAGGCTTGGTCACCACTCCTCTGTCCCCTGTGCATTCTGCCCACTGCTCCTGCACTTTCAAAGATGGAGCCTTGAAAGGTATTGCTGAGACCATCTGGATGGTTCACATGACTGAACTCAGGGCCTCTGTAGGAACTGTAAGATTCTGGTGGGTGGGTATGGAAATGTCCTCGTCTTGTCGTCCCTACGTTAAGCCTATAAGTATGTTCCCTTGCCTGGTACACCTGCCACCCACCCATCTGGAGTGGCCTGCATTTCTTCTGCCAGTTTCGTATTTCACCCATGGAGCTCCCGAAGTTTTTGAATCCTCAGCTTCTGTTTCATCTCTTTTTTGCTCAAGGCTAACAGCTGCTTAGAAACCTCTCTGAACCCTAAAAGCCACCTGAGTTTGAGGGCCACCGCACAAGGAGTCTAATTTGTTGGGTTGCTTATGGACATTGGTTGCAAGTCCTGGTAAGCACACATCCTTTGTCACGTGACTCCCCTCCCGTCATTGTTGGGGAGTACAATTGCATTCTCTTTGCAACGTGCACTGTAGTCTGACATAATTAAGGCTAGAGCAAATGAGAGTCTTCTTTAGATATTAAAAGTGCCTGTGTTGTAAATAATAATGCTCTCTTCTTAGAAGGTGCTTTCATTAAGAGCTGCATTTTAATTTCAACACATTTGCATGAATTCATTTGCGTAGTGGTGGGGGGTGGCATTTGATGATGATTTTTCATCTTGCATGAACTTGCCAGGTGTTTCAATTAGGAAGTTTATAAAAACCCCCCAGCAGCCCTGAAAGAAATACCTTCTCAATCACATCTTCCAAACAGGGGGCATGTTTCCAAAAATCACACATCTGCCTATTAGGAGGTAGTGACCATTTGCTGACTGGATACACATAGAGGACCTTGACTTTTTTCTTTTGAAGAGTAAAATGAACCAAGATGATTCCTCCCACTTCTAAATAGTTTTCGAGGTTTGGGAAACAGGCTCAGGCAATATTCCAGGGGTTATTATCCGCAGCCATGTGGGGCAGGAGCATGAAGGGACTTTGTTTAGGGCAAACCTCAAGGGATTGGAGGTTCAAGGTTGGGAATCTGACACATAAGCCGTGCAGGGTGGATCTGGTCCGTTTCTCTCCCAAGCACCGTCCTGCACTCCCTCTGTCACATACAGGGGGCAGTCTCTGTTAATTAAAGCGGGGAGCAGCAGCTAGAGCCCTTCTGCTCTGAGGACCACATCAGATGTCCTGGTGACAGGCAATATTTTACAGAGATTGGATTGCACGAAAGCTTTTTTTTTTTGTAAATCAGATTCCTAAGTGCCTTAAAATCCCCAGCTCTCATGGGGAGGTGTCTGTGACCTAGTCTTTCAGGTTGTTGCTCTTAGCTCTCAGCCCTGATGCATGCTGGGAAGCGCCACAGTGAGGTGCCGCAAGGTGGGATGGCAGTCAGCATGCAGCCCTGGCTTTCGCGTTTGCTGGCCTTGTGACCTTGGACACAGCCCTTAACCTCTCTGAGTTTCAGCTTCCTGGACCTTAGCAAGCCTGCTGGAGCAGCTCTTTCCGATTCTGACGTCGTGTGTAGAAATATGCCAACCCCTTCACACGTGTCAGGACAGCAGAAACTCCGTCTGTCCTTGTCCTAAGTATTCCTTTCCTCTCTCGGTTTTTAAGACAGGGTCTTGCATAAAAGATCTTAATTATTACAGTTAATGAAAACAGCCCATAGGTAGTTTTTGAGGGCTTCTCACTGTTCTTGATGCTGGGGACTCTGCAAAGTCATGGGCATTTCCGTCGTGAAGTTACACTTCAATGTGGGGAGACAGAAAAATATAAATGCAAAATATCAGGTCAGGTGGATAGAGTCTGAAGGCCTATTTTAGGAAGGCACCGCGTTGCAGTGGTAGGAACACAGGCCCCAGGGTCAAATTTCTTGAGTCAAAAGCCAACGGTCCACGTCCCTCCTGAGCTACCCGGGGTAACAACAGGTTTAATTGCTCTGGGCCTCAGTCTCAACCTCTGTTGCGTGGGCCGAGTAGCATTACCTAATGTATAGAGTTATTGTAAATGAGGTCCGCCACTCAGTGGTTCAGCAAATACTCCCAGATTGTCTGTGAGGTGCTCGGCACTGCTCTGAGCATCCACAAGGAGGTGATTTTAGAAAAAGCAAGCTTAGTGGGTATGTCACAAGCACTGAATAAATGTCAGCTATCATTAGCTCACACACACACACCCCAAACTTGTGTTTGTAGAGACTCACATAGTGGTGGTAGGTGTGGGTCCACAGAAATGCCACACTGTTCATTTGGGGGACCCCATTGTGATGAGCCGGATGACTTTAGACTCAACACTCTCACACCTTGTCCAGGTGGGTTTGGGACATAATACAGCCCATAATTCAGTGAGTCTTCCAGGGCTGATATGCTCCTGGATATACTCTGTCAGTGTTGCCCTGGTGTGTTTTTGCTGGAACGGGGTCATTTTTTTGCGAGTCTTTGGGGGAGGCTGTAAGTGACATTTATTCAGAGACAATGCACAATTAGCCAAACTCCCTCTCATTCTGAGAAAACTTGCAGTAGAGTCCCAATTAACCCCCACCCCCCATGCTTTTTAGATTAAGGGGACCCCAGTATGTCATTTTATATATATGGCCCAACTTCTTAGTTCTTTGAAAATGCCCGGAGAAGCCCTTGAGTGCAGCCAAATGGAGAGGAAAGTGGTGAAAACATCAGATCACTGCAAATAGCCTAGCTGACTGCAAAGTGTATACTTAGTTAATGCAATTAAAAAACAAAACGCAGGGGCGTGTGGAGATCTAAATTTGGTGTAGCCGCTTTGGTACAAATCCTGTTTCGGGGGCTACTGGAGTCAAATTCAAGCAGAGGAGAGAAGAAGTGGGAGAAATGGGGAAGGGCTGATGGCTGGCTGGAATCGGCTGAGTTGAGAGAGGGCAACGCGAGGCTGGAAGCCAAGGAAGCAAGGTTGGCTCCGCAGCTCCCGGTGAGGATGTCCGGGGGTCTCGGTGGGGACAGGGGGCAGCCGGTTCCGGGGAACCATGCTCGGGCTCCAGGTCTGGGAGGGTGGCTGAGACTGGGTGCTCAGGCCTTGCATTGCACCAGATCTGGGCGTGCAGAGACGCACCGCGGTGTGCCCTCCTGTGGAGCGCAGGGAACGCTGCGAGGGCCAAGAGGGACAGAAAGTGGCAGGTCGGGGGCCTGGAAGAGTCCCAAGGAAAGACCTCCCGAGACATGCCATTGCTTCGTCGGCCTTGCGGGCTGCCTCTCCTTACCTCCTGCGCTTCTTTGACTTTAGTTGAGCCCAAGCCCCTCTCCACGGGGTGCTTACCCTGGGCCTAGGGGCTTACTACCCAGCCTTCCCAGCTCAGTCAGCCTTGGTCCTCCCCTCCGCCCAAGGAGTTGAGCCATCCGGAGGCGCTTCTGGCTGGAAGGGGGGAAGGGCAAGGTGGCCCCGCGCACCTGGGAGGGGCGATCCAGATCCGACTGCGCCTCAGTCTGTCTTGGAGTGGAAGCTGCCTCATCTGTCCCTGTCCCCTCCGAGTCACCCTTTCCCCGTTGGGCAGACTTGAGCCGCAGCTCCTGTGCCTGCACCCCTGAAAAAGCCACGGGCGGAGCCGCCTCTGCTCCGGGAACAGGTCTGAGCCGCGCCTCGCGCCCAGAGCGGGCGCAGGAGGTCCCGCCGCCGTCCTCCACCTGCCGGGAAATCCGAGCTGTTCCTTCCGCGGCTGCGAAGCTCCCTCTTGCCCGCCCGCCAGCCTGGCTGAGCTCTGCACGCCCCCTAACAGGCTCCCGCCCGCC
>NW_017731499.1:2909374-2913632 GCF_001890085.2 Hipposideros armiger
CCTTCCCTCCTGCCCTCCCTTCATTCCACAAGTGTCGCTTCGCTCTCTCCAGCGCACTTGGCGAGCTGAAGAGGTGAGGGATCCTGCGAGCAGACGTGGGGCTGCGAGTCCCCAGCCACCCGCGGAGGGGCGGCTTGGACAGACCGACTCTCCCTTGCTCTCCGGCCCCCGCCTCCCCCTATAGCCAGCCGGACCTGCACTCCGCGCTTGCCCCCGCTCATCTTCCCCCCCTCCCCGCCCGGCGCGCTCCTCCCCGGCCAGCCCCTCGGCGCGCGGCGCGCTGGAGGCGAACGCGGGCTGAGCTGAGCGCAGTGGCCGCCGACCACCGAGCGCCCCGCGCCGCTCCCTGCATGTGCGGCCCGCGGCGGCTCGCAGCCCCCGGCAGCAGCCTCGGCAGCTTCGGCCGCGCCTCGAGAGGCGGCTGCGGTGGCTCCAGCAGTGGCCGAGCGGCCGAGCCCGGGCTGGGAGACACGATGCGCCGCGTCCTCCGGCTGCTCCTAGGCTGCTTCCTCACCGAGCTGTGCGCCCGCGTGTGCCGGGCGCAGGAGCGAGCGGGACACGGGCAGCTGGCGCAGCTGGGCGGCGTGGTGGTGCTGACTGGGGGCAACCGCTCCGGGGCCGCCTCCGGAGAGGCGGGCGAGGGCGTGGGGGTCTCGGACGCGCCCCCGACCCGGGCGCCCACGCCGGACTTCTGCCGGGGCTACTTCGATGTCATGGGCCAGTGGGACCCGCCGTTCAACTGCAGCTCGGGCGACTTCATCTTCTGCTGCGGGACTTGTGGCTTCCGGTTCTGCTGCACATTTAAGAAGCGGCGACTGAACCAGAGCACCTGCACCAACTACGACACTCCTCTCTGGCTCAACACTGGCAAGCCCCCAGCACGCAAGGACGACCCCCTCCACGACCCCACCAAGGACAAGACCAACCTGATCGTTTACATCATCTGCGGGGTGGTGGCGGTCATGGTGCTCGTAGGCATCTTCACCAAGCTGGGACTAGAGAAAGCGCACCGACCCCAAAGGGAGCACATGTCCAGGTGGGCTGCCTCCCCCCTCGCGCTCCCCTCAAGGTGCTGTGCTCCCCATTTCTCCCTTCTCCATCTTCCCCAGGCAATGGCGCCCCCACCTCCATCCTCTTCACCGGGGGATGTCACCAGGGAATGTCACCGGGGAAGCCAACTTAGGCTCGGCGCGCGGAGAGGGGGCGCTGGGCCTCGCACAGGTGTGGATATGAGCTTGTGTGTGTGTGTGTGTGTGTGTGTGTGTGTGTGTGTTTGGGTGGGTGGGTGTCTCTGCTCTCCCTCACCCTCTTGCGATCTTTCCTTTCCCACCGGGGATTAAAGCGGACTTGAGCCGAGCCCGAGGCCCTTAAGTCTTGGGTTTGGGGAAGGGGTCCACCCTCGGATTCCAGATTCTAGCCTCTTGGTAAACAGAGGCCAGCGGGAGAGCCAGAAAAGGGAAGGGGGGCGTGTGTGAGCCCGAGCGCGCGTGTGTGATGGAGGGAGGGAGGGAGGGAAGGAGTGTGTGCCGCCTGCAACTCGTACGGTTCGCTAAAAGGAGGCGAAGGAGGTGGAGAACCAGGGGAGGGCGAGAACAAAAGCCTTGCTTAGAGCGGCCGCCTCGCTTTCCTTGAGCTGCCAGGTCCCAGAAATCCGGACCGCGGCTGCCCCTGCTCCCTCTTAACTCCCTCGGCCCGCTCCCCTGTCACCCCCTCTCCCTGCGCCCCTTGCCGCGGCTGGCATGGAGTTCATGGATCCGAGCCCCCGCCCCACGTGCCGTCACCCCCCAGGCACCCTGATTCGTCAACTTTCCCGTTTGCTTAATTCATTATGCAAGTCCCAGCACGAGCGAGGCGCAGCAGATGGGGAGAAGGCATTTGGGGATTAATGGAGCTATTTGCCTTTTGCTTGTTTTTTAAGTGTCTAAATTGATTCTCACAACCCAGTAACTTTGGAAGCGAGGACACAGCGGCGAGGACGCAGCCCCAGATCCCCAAGAGGCCAGGGGTTGTTGGTGTGAGGTCGGGCGGGTAGGGTTGAAGAGCGACAAGCCGTCTGCGAACGACTGGGTGGCTGGGGCGCAAGCGTTTTCCTCTTTTCTGAGTAGGGCCAACGCAGTCACCATGTGCCCACCGTCCACATATTAACACGGAAACACCACACTTCCGCCGGGAGCCTGTGTGTGCGCGTGTGTTATGCACGCGCTCTGGGCGCCTGCCTAAAAAATCTGAACAAAGAGACCCAGCAAAAATAGGCGAAGGAACATCACTACCTCACTAGTAATTATTTCCTATTTATACGCAGAGTATCCGATGACTTTTTTTTTTCTTCCGGAGGGAAAAGACTGGGTGGGGGACGAGGTGAGGAAGTTCCCCTCGGGTTGGGTCAGCAGGGAGGCGTGGACGGATGGCGAGGTCTTGCGGCACAGAAGTAAGCTCCGAGGGGATTCAGGAATCCCTGACCTACTAAACGAGTAAAGCGCCAAGGTGCCCTGTCAGCACCCCCACCGCCGCTGGGTGGTTTCGCTTCCCCGCAGTCTCCGCCATAGCCATCGATCCCCGATTTGCAGGGTCTGGGTTAAGGTGAGGGTGAGATAACGACACAGGACTGCAGCGGCGAGTGTCGCCTAGGTAGGGAGAGCTTTTCCCAGGGATAGGTAGGCTGCCTTGCAGATTCATTCCTCTGCTGAAATCCGCCAGCACTTACCTTGCCCACCGCTTCTAGGAGCCCTCCTTGATGTTGGTGGTGGGGATTTGGGAGGGGTGGAAGGGTATGGGAAAGTGGGAGAAAAGCTAACCTTTGGGGCACCTATGGGAGAGCTAGTGGCTTCAGGCCCTTTTTTAAGGAGCTGGTGTTCTTGCAGAGACGGGATTCCACTGGGCACCTTAGGGCCCAGCAGGGACTCAACTTCCCGGTTCTGCCCCCTTGCAGCTCTGTTAGAGGAAAACGAATCACCGCAGCTCAGCGGGTTGCAGCCAGCACCCTCTCCTCGGGTAACAGACTCAGCACAGGCTCTCCTTGTATATACATTTTGGGAATTCCTGAACGGAGTGCAAGTACATACACCCAAAGACCAAAAAGAGTTGATTTTTACCGGCAGCCTCCAAGGTGTTCTTTTCAACTCTGGCTGCTGTTTAGAATCACCTGGAATGCTTTAAAACAACGACCACGACAACAACAACAAAAACCCACCCTAGGCCTCACCGTAGGTGGTTCAATGAAAATCTTCAGAGGGAGGGCCTGAGCGTCTGCACTTTTGTAAAGCTCTCCAGGCTTTACAATGCTCAGCCAATCACTGTTAAGGGAAAGGAAGTAACATTTGTTGCGCACAGTTCTGGGTGCCAGGTACTGCACGTGTGTGTGTGTGTGTGTGTGTGTGTGTGTGTGTGTGTGTAAGTGTGTAAGCATTCTCTGGGTCTCACAACTGCCCCAGGAGACTGGTGCTATTTTAATTCCCACTCACAGAGGAGAAAGTCATGGCTCAGATTGTATGGCTTGCCCAAGGTCACACAGTTAGAAAATTGTGCACTATCGAGTCCTCTGGTTTCCACTGTGTCTGGAGTAGACGTTTTCAGGTGGGAGTGAGCATCAGACTTTGGGGGAGCTTCCTAAAACGCACATCCTTGAGTTCTATCCAGAGAGATTCTTAAGTCAGGAGGTCTGGGGTGGGGTCCCCCAAGTCTGCATTTAATAACCTCCCCGAATGGCTGATAAAAAGTGGCCTGCACTTTAAGAAAGACTGTTCTCGGGTTTGGTAATATTTTTCAGGACTGGGGGATGGATGAATCAATCCAAGGTGACTGTTATTTGCCTTCTGTTGCTTGTTTTCTGCACGTAGTAGGTAGCTTTTTATATGTATTTCTGTGGTGCTGGGGCTGCCCCAAGCACCTTCCAGATGCACCCTGCCCGGCTCATGCAGCTAATTGTTTCCAGTCTCTGCCAGAGTAATGGGCTCATTAGCCTGTAAGGGCTCAGGGATGCTTGGGTGGGGCCAGCATGTCAAGCTTGGCATCAGGGGCTCTAAGGTGGCTTCCAGGTGAAATTAATGTGCTGGCCACAGCTTCTTCATTTGTTTGGTCTCAGAGTATGAGGGTCACTGAGATGAAAGGTTTGCTCTCTTCTTGTCTGAAAGCATCTCCCCTTCTAAGACATATTGCAGGTTGCTGCTCCCGTGTCACAGACTGCCCCTGGTGACTACTGTGCTTGTGTTTTCCCAGAAGAGGCCTCTGTGATGTCAGTTCTCAGGCTCAGAGTCCTGGG
>NW_017731499.1:2917187-2921618 GCF_001890085.2 Hipposideros armiger
CACACACACACACACACACACACACGTTATTTCTTATATGGAATTGCCATTGTGAAGTCCAAAATCTGCAGAGCCAATGTCCTAGTTTGAGCCCAAAGGCCAGCAGGCTACATAGGACCAGGAAGAGCTAACCTCTCAGTTTGAAGGCCATCAAGTAGGAACATTCTCTCTTACCTGGGGGAGGGTCAGCCTTTTGTTCTATCCTGGCCTGCAGCTGATTGGATGAGGCCCGGGGAGGGCAATCTGCTCAACTCAGTCTATCAAATGTTAATTGCATCCAAATGCACATTCTCAGACACACCCAGAATGATGTTTGACCACATATTGGGGCCGACTTTCGCCCAGTCAAGTTGACACATACTGTTTACCACCGAGGTGCCTTTGTGATCTTGCCCCTCAGAGTGTGGCCTGGGGATCAGCAGGGGCTTCATCACCTGGGAGCTTGAGCAGAATCTCAGGCCTTGCCTCAGGTTTATTGAAACAGAGCCTGCATTTTCACAAGACCCCTAGGTCATATTTGAACGCCCCTTAAAGTTTGAGAAGCACACAAACTCCATGCCACAAGTAAACGCCAGATCTTTGGGCATTTGTTTGGCTTATAGCACATGGTTGGTTCTTTTCACTGTCTAATTAATTTTTTTGGAGACATCCCTATTTGTAACATGTTTAGCATGTAACATTTTTAGCATGCACCCCGATATATGCACATTTGTTTTACTAATAAGTATATACACATACTGGTGAATAATTATTAGGTACATTATAAATCATACTTAAGAACAGAAACTTTAAATTGAGCCAAAGGTGAAATATTTTTATTTATTTTTTTTTAAAGATTTTTATTGGGTAATTGGGGGGATGGAAACAGTGCTGGGGAATTGGGGAAAGGGGAACAGACAAGTTGCTGTCGTTTTGTTCTTCAATCTAGTTGTGGAGGATGCTTCACTAGCCCAAGTTGGCACCATCATTGCGCTCTTCCCTGGCGAGGCAGATCAGTCGCCGGCTTCGGGTCGGCGGCTCACTGCGGCTGCTGGCCGCTNCAAAACCCTTGAAAGAATAATCACAAGGAACTTCAGTAGATCCTAGACCAGGCTTTTCCACCCTCAGCGCTATTGCCATTTGGGGCTGGAAAATTCTTTGCTGTGGGGGCCTGTCCTGGGCGCTGCAGGGTGCTTGGCAGCATCCTTGGACTCTACCCACTAGGTGCCAGTAGCACCCACCCCACAACCCAGTCGTGACAGTAAAAAATGTCCTCAGATATAACCAGATGTCATCTAGGGCACAATCACCCCCAGCTGAGAGCTAATCTAGACTGAACAGTTATTAGTATTTTGTCATATTTGCTTTATTGTTATCTGTCTCGCTTTCTCTCCAAATATTCCTTCTTTTCTCTTCCCCTTCCTCCCTCCCTCCCTCATTCCCTCTCTCTTTCCTTCCCTTTCTGTCTTTTTTTCTTTGTTTTTGTTTTTTTTTTGGCTTAAGCATTTGAAAATAAGTTGTAGACATGACGCTTTGTCCCTAGCTACTTCAGCATGGACCTTCTAAGAACAATGGCATTCTCTCAGATCACACAAGTCCAGTATCACCCCCTAGAAGAACAACAAAAATTCCATAGTATCATCAACTATCCACACATATTAAAATATTCCCAGTCATACCAAAAATTTCTTTTAGAACTCAGTTTTCAAACCAGGAACTGGTCACGGCTCACTGCATTTGGCTGTAAAACCTCTTTAGTCTGTGTTATATACGGTGTTTTAAAACCAACTTACAGCCCGTTGCCAGCATTTAAAACCTGGGAGGGTTCACACAGAAATCCAGATTTCTGAGTTCCCTTGAGAGATTGGTAGACCTGGGAACATTGCGTTTTCACATGGCAACGACTGGTTGCTGCTGAGTGGTGACTGCCCCATTTAGGAAGCTCCCAAGTTCACCTCCACGGCCACCCCCATCTAATTCACTTAACAGTGTGATCCCTGGAGGGGCAGTCAGGCTCATCTGAATGGCATGGGCTCCAGTCCGTGGCCCCAGATTCAATCCCAGCTCTGCCACTTAATAGCTGTGTGACTTTGGGAAAGTTACTTCACCTCTCTGATCTGACTCGTAAGTTCTTATCCATAAGATGAGAACTTAAGAGATAATGATGATTCCTATGCCATAGGCCTGTGTGAGGGTGCACTGAGACTGGGTTTGGAAAGCTCTCAGCACAGGGCCATCACAGGGTCACTATTCAGTGGCTGTTACCCTTTTATCATCATCCTTATTATTGGAATTTCCCAGCTCTTGTCTACAGAAGAGGATAATGTTATAGTCTTTAACTCAGTACCTCGCCGTTGCTCTGTTGCATGTATTTAGCTGTGTGATGTTGGCCAGGTCTCGTGACTTCTCCAGACTTGCATTTAATCGTAGCAAGACAGGGTGGCAGGTTCAGGACAGGAGAGGAGATCTCCGTGTGACGACATAAATGCGTAGCAAAGTGTTGGCCGAGGTCATGTAGCAAAGTGTTGGCCGAGGTCATGTTGAAGAACCCTTGCTATTCTCCCGAAAGCTTGCGTGTAAATTCTCAGTGAATTTCATGCCACCCCCGGTGAGATGGGCCCGATGACAGTCTGCCTTCTAAGAGGCACAGATTGCTTTGCAAGGGGATGAAGAAACCCCCTGGTGAGTGAAGGGGTTAGACTTCCAACTCAAACCATGTGAGGCCAGAGCAGAGGTCCTTGACCACTAGGCTGCACTGCCTTGAGGCACAAACATGCAGGACTTCAGGTGACTCAGATCACAGAGTGCTCCATGCCCTGCAAATTCCAGCACATTCTTGGGGCCAGTTCAAGGAGCTACTGTAAGATCAAGACTAACAGTGTGTTCTGCATCTGCCCTTGGCAGGGCCAGCCCTCTTGGCGGAGGCATTGATGAGAAATGACCTCGGGGGCAGGAAGGCGTGTTTGAAGCTCTCTGCCCTTGAAGCCAGCAGGGAGCACATGGCATTATTTTGCCCACCTTCAAACAGAATCAGAAATCCAAGTGGCAAGCTGCATAGCACCGTGTCCTGTGTGTGTTTTTCAAACACACTTGAGGAGAGCTGGAGTCCCTTGCAAAGAAACGGCATTCAATGATAAAAGTCCTTCCTTCCCTTGCCTTTTCTCTCTTCTTCCAATTTGTCTTCTACTTTCCTTCCTTCCTATACATTTGTGGTTATCCAGTGGCTTCAACCAGCTCCCGGGGTGGAGAAGCCCCTGCACGCATACACTGTCAGCCACGGGAAAATCTGCAAATTATTTTCCCTTCCAGGGTTATGTTTGCTTCTCTTTGGGCACTAAGTCCTTGCATTTTAAAAGTCACCTTCATTGGGGTACAGTTTACACATTTTCAATGTACAGTTCAATGGGCTTTGACAAATGTCCACACCTGCGTAACCATTCCAGAAAGTTATCGTGTGCCCGTGGCTCTTGCAATCTTGAAAAATAAATGATGTTACTGGAGCGAGAGGACGTGCTCAGGAATCCTATTCAAGTGTTTAGGAGTCCGAACACAGTTGAGACCTTAGGGCCCCCTGGAAGCTGTGAAGCATGATGCTGGGACCCTGAGCTCTGTTCAGAGATGCTGGGGTCCTTTATTTGCTAGCTGTAATTGGAAAGAAAAGGGAGGCAGCATTTTCTTTTTGTTCCTTAAATAGGCCAAGCTCATCGCTACCTTTGAGCTGTTGTGTTGGCTTGGCTCAAATTGTCTTCCATTGGACTTTAGGTGACTGGCCCCTCTGCATCACCCCGGTCTCAGCTCAAATGTAATCTTCTCTGAGAAACTGTCCCTGACCACCCAGGCTTCGTTACCGCTGTCCCTAACCCCCTCCTGCCCATCACTCAGCGTTACTTGCTTCATTTCACATTATCGTCTAAAATTTACTGATTTACTAGTTTATTATCTGTCTCCTTCCATTATCGTCCAGAGTAAGGGGTACCAGGGCACCCACAGTCTCATCCACAGCTCTCACCTGAGTGCCTCGAACAGTATCTGGCACATCGGAAGTTCGGTTCCTGACAGCCTGGTTTACATGACATAAGGAAGTTTCTTCTCATTCATATATTCATTCAATAGGTATTTATTGAGTCCCTGTGGTATACCCAGCACTGTGCTGAGAGCAATCATAGAACAGTGAATAGGACAGACAGAGTTCCTGCCCTCAGTAGTCAAATGGCGGAGACCGGTAACATAGCAGTAAATCTACAAGTAAATCGATTCTAAGTAGGAGCTGATTTCTTGCCAATATTCAGTCAGCTTTGACCTCAAAAGTGGCAAGATTTAAACATGGTTGCTCTGAGGTGGGTTAAGGGTTATCAAGGAAAAGTGTAGTTTCTTCCATACGTTACCCGTATTATTCAGGCTTCTCCAGAGAACCAGAACCTATCGGGGATATGTGCGCGCGCGCGCGCGCGC
>NW_017731499.1:2922928-2944384 GCF_001890085.2 Hipposideros armiger
GGCCGGCCCAAGGTGAAATATTTTTAAAGTTGTCGCTAACCATGGTGACTTAATGCGGTCATTAGCTAAAATCTCAAAGCATGATATACGTTGAGGATGAAGTTCATCGTTAATAAGTAAATCCGTGTTTTGAATATTCTGCATGAGAGTTTTGATAATTGTGGGCTGTCTTCGTTTTGATCTGAGTAGGCCATCGTTGTTTTCGCCTTGTGAGAAGCTATTGGAAAGACGGGGGGAGTGGATTGTAGTGTGTTCTTGTGCTTGCTTTGTCAGCATCATTTTCAGGCTGTGGTTTTGTTGTGGGGGATAGTTTTAAACCGTCTGTGTCCTTAATGATGTATAGTCTCGTTAAAACTAGATAATCTATGTGCATATCCCCTTTAGGGGTACACATAGCTTCAGTACAGGTAGGGCCCCCCCAATGAGGGTGCTCCTGCCAGTCACCCTCATCAAGATTCCTGATTCTCACCATCTGACGTGGGTGTTCAAGTGAGGGCGCGAGCATCAGTAAACGCATTAAATCGATTTCTCATTTTTAACAACTAAAGACTATTCCCAGTTCTGTTTCCTTCCCCAGGCCAACTCATTTTATGCAGTCCCTGGAGTGAATGAAGCACACCTTGAGGACTCCTTGTCCAGGATACGGAGGCCTCTAAGACTTCTCATCTCCACTGCAGGCGCTGGGGAAGGGCTGTGTGTGGGTTGGGGTGGGGCAAGGGCACACGCGGGAAGTGTCCTTGGCTTTGGGGCTGGATTTTCACGAATTTCCGCACTCAGGAAAAGCCCTGGGGATCTGCAGATGGCAGTGCTGGCCAAGTTCATGGTGGCCATCCTGATTACTTCCTTTGCTCTCCTCTTGAAAGCCTGAACATTTTGGAATTTGGGGGGACTCCTTAGAGAATTTGGTGAAAGCTATGGCTTTTTGTTCGAGAAAAATGCACACACAAAATTTCCACTCAGTTCCACAAGGGTTCAGAGTTCTCTTGAAGCTCATGATAAAGAACTTGTTTAGATGTGAAAAAGGCAAGTGAGGTTTGGGAGGCGTACCTAAGTCTCAAATGTTGCTCCCCTGCAGCCCCTTTGAGTTTCAGACTCTGCTTACTGCACAGCGGTGGGAAGGGCCCGAACTCTGACTTCAGAGACACTCAGCTTTGTATCTCAGCCCCTCTCATGATTAGCTGAGTTAACTTGGGCTGTTTTTTGCTCTGTAAAATGGGTACAATAATTGTCACCTTGTAACACTCACCTCTTTGTTTGCCACCTTTCAGCTTTCTTGGCCTTCTAGTCCCTCAGGTAGTTGAACTCTTTCCTGCCTCAGGGCCTTTGCACATGCTATGCCTTCTTGCTGCTGGGTGGCAGACTGGTATTTGAGAATTGCTGCCTTGCTGGGTTAATTTCAGCAGACAGACTGGACCCACTGAGTTCCTAGGTGGTATGTGTGGGCCTTGCCCAAGCAGCACACCCTCCTCCTCTGTCTTCCTTGGTTTGGACTCAGAGGGTCTGGTTAATGACAGTGTCTGGATAGACCCTGAAACATGGTAGCACCACATGGGGGCGTGCAGCCCAGAGAAGCTGTCCCTGGTCCAAGAGGAGTGAGTGTGAGGATGTTTACTTGGCGGTTGTTTACAGAGGTAGGTGGTCGGTGACCATCTAGGTGTGTGTAATTAGGAAAACGGGTAAGCAAGGCTGGTATTTTACAGGTTCGCAATGAATCAACTGGGTGTTTAAAGGGGGCATCCATTCTGATTGGTCAGTTTCCCTGCTTGTTGTTGGATATTGAGAATATCCTCTCTGCAGGTACATGAACTATGGGGGTTGCACATGTTGAAATACTGTGCAACAGTTGCAAGTGAGTAAAAGACACACGCACATACACTCGTAACTACAGTGTTACCTATCTTTCCAGGATATTCATATATCTACATAGACACATGATAGAGGGTAGAGGAAGAGAAAAAATACGTGTTGGTGAGGTCTGACCTTAGGTGCAATATCTGTTTGACAGTTATCTTTGTTCTGTGCGCTCACGCTGAGCTGCTTTCCTAAGCTTACATGTCATTGGGAAGATCACTGTTATGGGTTGAATTCTGTCCCCCCCCACCCCCTCAAAAAAAGATTATTGAAGTCCTAAGCCCCCTGGTCCTCCACATGTGACCTTGTTTGGAGATAGGATACAGTTAGGTAAGATGTGGTCATACTGGAGTAGGGTGGGCCCCTATGACTGGTGTCCTTACAAGAACATTTCCGTGTGAAGATGGAGAGCACTCTGTGAAGAGGGTGGCAGAGACTGGAGCGACGCAACTGCAAACCACCTAAAGAGGTGGTTAGAGAGAGGCAAAGAACTCCCCTACAGGTTTCAGAGGGAGCATGGCCCTGCTGACGTCTCCATTTTGGACCTCTAACCTCCAGAACGGTGACACAATAAATTTTGGTTGTGTTAAGCCACCCAGTTTGTGGTACTTGGTTACAGCAGCCCTAGGAACTTAATAACAGTCACTTTAATAACCTCTCAACTTGTTTCCTTATTTATAAAATAATAGTGATAAGAATATTGACCCTCAGGTGAGTGTCAAGGGGATTCAACATGATGACAAATGGAAAGTGCCCGAAACACAGCTGGTGCCCCAGGTTCTATGCTTTCCATCCATCCCCACTGATTAAGAACAGCAGCAGCACGGGGTGTGGACGGATCACACCAAATCCTCCGTAGATATAGGGAACCCAGTGCATACAGTACGGGACTTTGAACACAGACTCTGGTTTAAATCCCTGTGATACAACCTACTGGCAGTGTGACCTTGAGCAGGTTAATTCACCTCTCTGAGCCTTTGTTTACTTATCTGCCAAGAAGTAATCATCCTCATAAGGTGTTCATATGCTGCCCTGTTGATTTAAGGCACATGATGTGATTAGCATAGTGCCTGGCTTACGGTTAAGTACTCAATGTTATTTGTTACTAACATTGGGCCATTACTGTACATGAAGTGTTGGTATTGAGTGTTAGATGTTGGGGGGACTAAATATATGGTGTGCACATTACATATAGTCATCGTATAGTTTTCTCAACTCTGACGTAGGTAACACTGCTATTACACAGCTATTGTGGGAAGCACGTCAACTATTCTGGGTGAAGTCCTTATGTCCTCTAATTGCAGTGATCTTATTTACTTGCTTGTGTCTTTTCCCCTCTCCCACCTCTAACCAGAATGGTGGCTCCATGGAGTAAGAGGGCCTTGCCTTTTGTTCCCAAGCACAGTGCCCGGAGTACCGGGGCGTCAGTCATTGTGTCTTGGATGAACAGATTTCAACCCTTTCTTCTTTCAGGGCCCTCGCAGATGTCATGAGGCCCCAGGGCCACTGCAACACTGACCATATGGAGAGAGACCTCAACATCGTGGTCCATGTGCAGCATTATGAGAACATGGATACCAGAACCCCCGTAAATAATCTTCGTAAGTAGAGCTGCGCGATCCATTTCCAGTCCCACATGGCGGGCCGGGCGGTGGTCACACCTCCAGATATCATGCTGTGTGTTTGGGTTCATGAAGACTGTCTCTTTGTTGACTAGAGAAGTTTTATTTCATCTTCCCTAGATGAAGCTGTGTTTGGCATCATCAGAGCTCACATGGTTTGTTTCTCTGTGAAAGAGGGACCCACTTGGTTGGTTTCTCAGGGCTGGGTCTTCTGTTAGCTAATAGATCTCTTGGTTGCTTCACCTAGGTTATATTAACTAATGGCCCTCTTGGTGGGTTCATCATGGCTGGGGACTTAGTTAACCAATTGATTGCTTGGTTGGTTCATCTTAGATAGTTAATCTGTTAACCAATCACCCACTGGGTTGGTTCATCTTGGTAGGGTAATCGGTTAACCAATGGTCCATTTGTTTATTTGTCTGCCTCCTGAGGTAGACCAGTTGTGACTTTTAGGTTACATACTATTTTCAATGAACAGATACTAGTTCAGAAGAATTACATCTATTTTTCATAAAACTAGAGTTGCATAAAAATAATCCACAAACTTTTGTGTGTGTGTGTGTGTGTGTGTGTGTGTGTGTGTGTGTGTAGGAGAGCCTTTGTGTGTGGGGTGAGTTCTGGTTATGTTGTTTTGAGCTGCCTATACTGTGACTCAACAGCAAAAAGAGCTGTGTTTCTTATTGTGTTTCAATAGGTGTTCTTTAGCGGATGGAGCATGCTTGAGGATCTTGGTATGCTCCCAAAGATTTTCTTTCCTTTCAAAGGTCTGTGTACACAACACACATTATGGGTCCTACGTACTGACTAATGGGAGTGGGGAAAAACAAGACTGTTTAGTTTTTGACAATAGTATACTACTGTGGTTATTCCCAGCAATTATGTTTTCAAGTAACCCCCACATTACAGTAATGCGGAGGGTTTGGTTTAAAATAACAAAAGCCAGACAGTTTAAAGGATGCATTTAGTTGTGGCTGGAGGTTCTTGAAAACAGAAGCAGTGCTGGCATTGCACGTTTTATAGTATGGGTCGCCTTGGCTGAAGCTCCACCAGGAGTTGAATTGGAGTTGTATTTGCTGAATCATAATTTTGAACTGTTTGGTTGCAAATTTTTACGCCCCATGGGTAGCGGAATAAGTCTGGAATTTGACACCGGTGACGTGAATTCTCTGATTCTTCACGGTGGCCGTTTTTCATGGCCTTGGAAATGTTGCAGTAAAGTTCCAGAAGTCGGTGTTCCCACGGTTGGAAAATGGGTACCAAATCGAAATCTTAGGTTCCATTGGATTAAGTAAGTCAACATTATGTATTTATGAACCAGGTCCTAAAAAGGGCATGAGAAATGGCCACACTTGAGAGCAAAATATACCAGCAATCGGAAGTTTTACGGCCAGATCTCACAGCCCTGAAAGATATGGTGTATTACACCAGCTCTGACACGGCAACTGCTGTGTGCCATTCCAGCGTTGATGGAAATGAGCATTATTCCCTTTTAGATGGATGGCGCCGGGAAGTAAGTTGAACTTAGGTGTAGGTGGGTTCTAACCATCCTGAGTGAGGACGGAGTAGACAAAGGTGACATGGTGGAGTCCCTGGCTATAAAACATGACTGTTAACAAGGTTCTCATTTGAAGTGTCGATATTTAGGATGATTTTTGAATCAGCACTCAAATGGCATAAACAAGCTCACTGAAGTCCCCCACGCATTATCATTCCATCAGGCAAAGGGCAGGCCACATTAAGGAATCTTGCTTTGCTAAGGGACTTTTGTTGAAAGTTGTACTGAAAATAAGTAGACTGCTTTAGAGGTGGATGTCTAGGCACCACGTAGTTCAGAAGCCTCTTGTGGCAGACTCACTTGGTTTATTTATGATCCTTGCTTTTTCTCTGTATTTGTGTCTCAGTGGTCATTGATCTTTTATACCAAGAAAAAAAAAGTGTCTTATAATATTCTACTGGGTGGAATGAAACAAGGGCGTTCCTGGGGAGCTGCAAAGGAGAACTGGTGTGATGTCACAAACATTGCATTCTCACAAGAATCACCACAGATGTTAATATCACATAATCCTGCTAGGTTGATCTCATCCTTATTTCCTGGAATTTTGGGGGATATCTGGGAGATAAGCATATAGCTTTTTCAAAGATTTACATGAAAAAGCTTAATTTATATAACTCATCCAGTAGTTGGTAGTAATGATAGGTGTCCTTATAATGATTTTTTTTATTGATTGACAGGAGCTATTTATATATTATAGACAGGGAAAAAGTGACATGTTCAGAAGAAGGAATGCTTTTCAGAGTTCATTGAGAGGATAGGGCTAGATGACTGATATTTATCAATTATTCGGGATTCAAGAAGCCAGGCAGTCACCAGAGCTCACTTTGACCAACAGAGGACTAGGAGAGAAGGAACTCAGTTTGATAATTGGAAAGTGAGACTAGCCCTTGGTGCCAGAAGTAGAATGAACTTATCGAATATAAAAACCTCTTCTGGACATTATAGGAGCTAGAAAGATTTACTATTACAAAAAATGGAAAGAAAGATGTGTCTACTTGTAATATACAAAGAGGGGCATGTCATGCCATTTTTAGGGTGTTCACTAAACATCCAAGTTACTGGATTTGATTGGGAACTCAATAGTCCCAACTTAAATATTTTCATCTCTATTCAATGACCTACTCGACATTCCTTTAAGATGATACGTTATCATTTCTGTCTATTTCTCTCTGCTCATCGTTTTTCTTTTCTTTTTTTTAGATTTTATTGGGGAACTGGGGAGAGGAACAGTGTTGGGGAATTGGGGAAGGGAAACATTGTGTTTTCCCAGGACCCATCAGCTCCAAGTCAAGTTGTTGTCCTTCAGTCTTAGCTGTGGAGGGCGCAGCTCAGCTCCAAGTCCAGTCGCCGCTTTCAATCTAGTTGCAGGGGGTGTATGTAGTCCACCACCCCACGCGGGAGTCGAACCAGCAATCTTGTTGCATGCTGAGCCGTCTTGCTACTCATTTGCAGCTCACGGCTGCTCAACTTCAGGTGCTGTGTTCAATCTTAGCTGCGGGACGCAGAGAGGGGGGAATGCACAGCCCACTATCCCATGTGGGTGTTGAACCCGCAATCTTGCTGCTAAGAGCATACGCTCTCACCAGCTCAGCAGCAGCTCAGCTTGGGCGTGGCTTACTGGCCCATGTGGGAATCGAACCTGAGACCCTGTTGCTCGGAGCTTGCGCTCTTAACCAACTGCGCCACTTGGCCGGCCCTCTCCTCATCTTCTTGATACTAATGCTAGATCATTTTCTGATCTTGCCCTTATGCTTGGGTCAAATGCTAAGAGAATCAAAAGTCAGTGTTGCAATTGGATATTTAGCAAGAGGGGAGTGGAGAAGGTCAAGGGTGGAGTCATATAGGGAGGAGAAAGTTTCAATATGGGGACGTTTTGACCAACATTTCTGTATAAATTTCCTGTGGTTAATTTTTCCTGCGATAGGCAGGACTTGCCTCTATCTAAAGATGGATTTTTCTTCTACTGAGGCTGCTCATGTTCCTTCCAGGCATTCAGTGATATTGCCTAAAAATATTTAGTCTGATAATCAAAAGGGCTTTGACCTCTTTGATTAACAGGATGTCGATTCAGATGAGATAGTGATTTTCTGCAAATGCTCTTGGGCGTCTGTGTAATTAGAGTTTGCTTTTGAAGGCACATTTTGTCCTCAAGTGTTATGAACGTACTTTGTCTCCCCAACCCCAGCCTCGCTGCCTGGCACCGCTTTTGGGAGTGCAGCGTAAATATAGGCTCCCTTCTTAAGGATGGGAGATGTGAGTGAGGGGCTGTGGATACGAGGCTACAACCCGGGTCAACGTTTCTCAACTCGTTTGTATTAACAATATACCTTTTTTTCTTTTGAAATAAAATTTGAATTTCAGAATAATTTTATATTTACAGAAAAATTACAAAGAGAGCACACATAGTTCTGTATACGCCTCACCCACTTTCCCCTAATGTTAAAATCTTACATTACTATGGTACACTTGTCAAAACAAAGAAATGAACATTAGTACATTATTTTCGGCTGAACTGGAGATAGCATTTGAATTTCACCAGTTTCTTCGCTAAGGTCTTTTTGCTGTTCCAGGAGCCAGTGCAGAATACTACCTTCTATGGAGTACAGCAACCTTGGTGGTGGGGTTTTGGTTGCGTGGCATTGTTTAATGATGTGGTAAAGACTAGAAACAATATTAAATAACTCAGCAGCAATGACAAAGCCTTTATTGCCATGGTATGAAAAGTAGCTCCCAGTGCCTGCAAAAGCATGCACATAAAATTATGCACTGGGTCAGTGTTGGAATGGAACCAGTTGCCATCCTGACGATGCTCTCACATCGACTCACGGGGCCCAAGTACCTTCCGTTTCCATACAAACATGCGACCCCGCTTTGAAATTGGGTTGACGTTACACTGTTGATTTCACAGCATAATCTGAGCAAGTGAGATCTCACCTCAACCTGAGGAGGAATGCTGACTTCCTATTTCAGGACACAGAATCCGTCTGCAAGACCAGGCCCCGAATCCAGCCCTCATCTCACCCCGACGCCCCCAGGATCTTTCCCGAGTGGATTAACAAGGAGCCAGATGAAAAGCAGATTCATTGTTTAGTTTCCAAAGATGTTGTACAGTTCATATCTAGGGCCAGATGGATTTTCATTCTTTTTTTTTAAAGAAATTTTATTGGGGAACAGTGTGTTTTTCTGGGACCCATCAGCTCCAAGTCAAGTAATTGTCTTCAATCTAGTTGTGGAGGGCACAGCTCCTTGGCCCATGTGGGGATCGAACTGGCAACCTTGGTGTTATGAGCCTGTGCTCTCTCTAAGCACCTGAGCAACCGGCCGCCTTCCATTCATTTTTCTGTATTTCCCAAAGCGCCTGGAAGTCCTATACTTGACTTTTGGAGATTCTGGTAGGGATATTCTCAAATTTTTTTTTTAAATGGGGGCAGGGGGTGCAATTTCTTAATCAGGGCAGGCAAAAGAGTGACTATAGATACGAGCATATGAGACTGTAAAATATGTAAGATTGTATAATGTGAACAGCAACTTAGACAAACAGCATTCTAACCTCCCAACCCATTGAATCGTCCAAACCTTATTAGGTTAGTAATATTACTTTCACCATCATAAGGTTGGGAAACTGAGACTCATAGAGGTTAAGTGGCCTGTCCAGAGTTCATACAGCGATTAAATGATGGAGCTGCGATTTAAATGGAGCAAGTAAGACCCCAAGGCCGGCGTTTTTAACTACTGCCCTACACGACCTCTCCTTGCGGTATAGGTGTTTACAGACGGCGAGGTCTTCCCCCAGGAGTAGAAGTCGTTAAAGGCTATGCTACGTGAACCGAAAGATCTACCAGCACTCTAGGAAAGAGAGCTGTTTCCAAAATATACTCCATTGTACTTACTGTCTTGTGAAGAGTTCTGCCTTAGGAGGAATAATAACTAGTATTTATGGAGCGCTTGCTATGTGCTAGGCATTGGGTGCTAAAGCTTTGACTGTATTAGCTCATTTCATACTTAAACGAACCCTCCGACAGCCTGGCTCATTCCTGCAGAGAGGCCTTCACACTCATGCTTCTGCCTATAGCGCGCTGCGCCCAGACCCCTTCGCTTTCACAGCTTACGCCCATGGCCACTTCATTAGAAGGTACTTTCTTGTCTACCGCTGGCTCCCAAATCACCTACTATTTGTTTCCCATGTCCCTGCTGTTTGCTTCATAACTTTTGTTCTCTCTGAAATTGTCATGCTCATTATTTATGTCTCTTCCACTACAATGTAAACTCCATGAGAGCAAATGCTGTGTGTTGTCACAGCTGCACCCCCTATGGCAGGAACTGGGCCGGCTCATGGCAGCAGCTCCATAAATTTTTGTCCAATGAAGGAAAAAGCCTATGAAAGAGGTATCATTATTCCTGTTTTATGAAGGAGGAAACTGAAAATTCATGGAAATGAGGGAACTCGTCTAACCTGATGGCTGAGATTTACTTTAAAAATCGCCAGGAAGATGCAAAATTGTAGGGGATGGCAGATGAAACAAAATGGGGAAAATATTATTATTGCAGCTGGATGACCAAATATATGGGCACTCATTATCCTAGTCTCTTTATCTTTGTGTATATTTGGAAATGTCCACAATAAAATTAAAAATTAGAGAACTTGTCCATGATATTATAGTAATAAATAGAGGAGCCAGGATTCAAACCCATGTCCGTCTGCCTCCATAGCCTGGATGCACAGGGGTTATCTTCTGGTGAATATCAGGCTCAGGAAAAGTGGGACTCAGGACCAGCACACGGCCTTCAGTAGGTGGAGTGGGTAAAGGTAGCATTGCCACCTTATTTGTCCTTCATGTAGTAAGTCACTGTGTCCTTTAGTCCACATGATCCAGAGAGAGAAAATGGGATGGGCTTCTTCTAACCAGCCAATGGCCTGGCTTCTTCTGGCTCAGCTGTCTGACCCCAAGTCCATAAGTTGGGTGGGGTGGAGAGTGTCTTAGGGCTCCCTGTCAGGACTATGGGGGGCAGGTTCTCCAAGAAGGTCATGCTTGAGAAGCAGGGTTGGGGCAGGGTCATGCTTGTTTTATTCACCTCTGTATCTCCAGTGCCTAGAGTGTGCCACAGGTGTTTGTTGAATGAACGAGTATTGCACACATGAATGAACCCCTAGCTCAAGTTCTGTAAGAAGCCTGGTGGAACCCATTAGCGGATTTTGAGTTTTGAGGGAACTTGGCTAATTCTAACTCATGTGAGGCATTAATTCTCTTTTATGAAGCCTTAGCTACCAACACTCTTGTTTCTGACTCCAAAACCTTCTTTTCCACAGTTTGGCAGGCTACCTTTCCATCTGAAGATCTATGACTCGAATGGTTTTGGCCCATGGGTCAGTAAATTATAGGGTTAGTAGGACTTAGGGGGTGGATTGATACTGGGTCCGCTAAACCCATTGGTAGGTTCAGTGCAGTAGTCTGAATTCACTTTGTGTGGTTTTAGACCAAGAGCGCTGGTTATGTCTTGTATTCAGTGTTATAGGTGAGTCCCTGACGTGTGGATGATACTCACTAAACATGTCTCCTATGTCTTTGAAATAGTGCAATGAGGGAATGGGGGACATGGGCTTGGGAGGTAGGCCTAACTGGACTGGGTATCTGCTCTGTCACCTATTAGCTATGCAGTCTTGGAAAAATTAATTTAATTCTCTGAACCTCAGTTTCCCATCCTGTAAAGGGAGCAAAAATAACATTTCCCTTTCAAGATTGTTGTGAGGATTAAGTGAATGAACACATAGAAAGAACGTAACGTAATGCCCGGTTGGTGCATAAATGTTGGTGGTGACTATTATTTGTGGAATGAGGGGACAGTGGCGCTAACGTGGTCTGCTCACCAGGGGACGGTGATACACATCACCATGAATTCACTGTGTGGTTGTCTTCACAGTGAAAATGTTTTCACTCTGTGTGCCAGCTGATAACACAATTTGTGTGTGTGGTGTGTGTGTGTGTTTGTTACTACCAATGTTTTTTATGCAAATGAGATCCCAAGAAACTGTCAATTCCTTCCCAAGGAAATAGCTCTAATGGAGCAGCTGTCCCATTCTCCACCATTTGTTCCCATCTTCTGTTTTTCTTTTATTCCCATTTAAAACACACGAGCTTTTGTTCTGCTAGAAATATTGATTTTAATATTCTATTTACCCTGGCAGACCAGGCCAGTAGGAATTGCTATGACCCCAAACATGTCTTGTGTTTCTACCCAGATAATGAGATTGTATGTGTGCGTGTGTCCATATGCAAGCAACAGAAACAGAGCAAACAGAGCCCTTAAAAGAAAAAAAATAATTCCCCAGTTTCTGTAAGTCATCTCCTGGGCTCTTTTCAAAAATTGCTGCTAATGCTGGCCACATGGCATTGTCTAATTAGATTCGCATTGCCTTTCCAAAGTGCTTCCAACCAGCCGTAGGACTATTTGTAAAGAAAGCCTAAGTGCTCATCACAATGTCTGGTTTAGTTTAAAAGATGCCAAGTTGTGTTCCTTCCACACTAGGGAAAGCCTATCCTTGGACACAGTTCCTTTGGGAGAGCATTTCTATTTATATATTAGGATTAAATGTTGCAGCATGCCTATGATGGGACTGACACTTAGTGTGGATAAAACAAAGAGTAATAAATAAAACAGAATAACACTTGTTCTGGACCTACCACGTGCGTGCATTATATTATACTTCTTACAAATCCATGAAATAGATGAAATTGGTATTTGCACCCACCTGTTATAGATGAGGAACCCATGGCTCAGAGAGTATAAGTAACTTGCCCAAGGCCACAGAGATGTTTGGTAAGGAGCTCAGACTCTAGATTGGGGTTTTAAACTTTGTACTCTCTTCATGACCTTTTTCATGCCTTTCCCAAGGACCCACACTGGGTGATGTACCAGATTATCTTTTCTTCTCCTTCTTTATTGATTTCCACTAAGAATCACTATATTAGATTACACTCATCTTTGAAAATAGACCAACTGAGATAAAGTCACCATTTCTGTCCTGGAGAACTCAGATTTTAGACAATTCTTTGCTTTCTTGTCACTAGTATTTCCATTTAATCAACATTCAACTGGTGTTTGTTAAAATCTTGCTATGTGTCATTGTGAGGGAAGAGTGAATAGGACAGATCTGCCTGAAAAACTGATATTTTGTCCTGGAAGAGAAATTCCTTCCACCCCCAAGAACTTTCCAAGAATCTGAATGAAAGAAAGCCAAAAATTTTCATGTCCTGACTTTTCTCATCTTTGATTGAAGGGAGAACTATCAGTCTTAGCATATAGATCTCTTCTGATTAGTTTTATATAAATCGTGTAAAGAGATAAGAGGATTATGTTTGGTTAGGGTTACTCTACTTTTGGTAGGAAAATAACAACGCCATATCTAACACAGGAAGATCAAAACCTCAGGACCAGCTATTGATACGTTGAATACAGTTTCTTTTTTGAGAATTCTTACAATTCAGTTAGCTCGCATCTCTTCAAGGTTAGTGGTGAAATTTTTATTCTTTCGAAAATAACAGCCAATATAAAATTAAGCAACATAGTTTAATACCATTAAACCAATATTTAAATAAATTATTATGGTTTTAGGAAATGCCAAAAAAAAAATCCCAATAAGAATTCTCAATAAAGTTAATTACAATTTGAAAAGGAAATTCTATCATGTTAGTCTGAGAATGCAGTTAATGAAACTAAGTGTAATCATAATCTGAATATTTCATTAAATGGAGATTTAAACTCATTAATTTAGGTATTAGGCCTGGAGTTGTGCTCACACGAAGCCTGCCATGCTCAAAGCAGAGCCTGTATTTTATGCATTTATTTCATTATTTTTGTTAAGCTAAGCCATCCTGCCACCTGTTGGCAGTTCAGCTCAGGCTGGGACTCGAACCACTGTTGCTCAGAGCTCGCATTCTTGATCTTAACCAACTGAACCACTGGGCTGGGCCCTTATGCATTTAAATCTAGCCTTTTGTCCAGGGAGATGGACCGGCTCCCGGGAGATCTGTCCATGGTGCTGAATCACGCCCTGGATTTACAATAGTTACTCAGTTAAAACCACCCAATAAGAAAAGTTTATCTTATAGAATTTCGGAACTGGAGGAAACTTTAGGAGACATCTTGCCTTTGGTTCGTAATACTTTTGGTTTGAAAGATAATTAAAAATTTAAAATAACTGAAGAAATGGGGGCCCAACATAGTGTACTAACTTTCAGTTTTGTCAAGAAAGGAAATTATGTTAAAAAGTAACTACTAAATAGTCTCACCATCATTTCATACAAGATATGGACATTTTAGCACCAAACATTTAGTTGGGAAATAGCTCTCAAAATAAAATACAATTCCTAAATGAAATGAAACCAGTTTCATGAAAAATTCATTCCAACATCCTCATTTTTTTCTCATTTTTGTTTCTCCCTCCAGTCAGTTGAAAACGAGAACATAGATTTGCATTTTTGGTAATCACTGATCATTTCTGACATGGTCTTCTTATCATACATGTGGTTGTGTGTGTGTGTATGTGTGTGTGTGTGTATATATATATATATATATATATATATATATATATATATACACACACACACACATACATATATGGAGAGAGAGAGAGATTACAGTCATCCCATCCTCTGCATTGTTTCAAATAATGAAACCGAGGTCCAGGGAAATGTATGGCTTTCTTAATGTTATACAACCATGAAACTTGCCAGGTTAATACTGTTTTAAAAATATTATTGACTATTTAGGACACGATTGTCTGTTGACTGGGCAGCTCTCTGAGATGGACTTAAGGATATCAAAACAGGGATAGACATCATAGCTATTGGAGCAACCCTGCTTCAGTTTGGTGCCTCACCAATTATCCAGAGGAAGCCCTTTGAAATATTCAGATGTTCTTGCCGTTTTAACAAAATATTGAATCTCCTAAAGCCCATGAATTGGAAGTTGTGCAAGGGAAGTGCGTGATATTTGATTTCCTTTAACAAGAAATGGTAACAAGAAATGTTAACAAGAAATGGAGGAAGCGCCTCATTGGTCAGAGGCATTATTTTAAAAACCTTAGTGCATATATTCAAAGTCAGAGAAGGTCCTCAGCCAAACAACTCTTTGAGAATAGCTGACAAGGACATTGTATTAGCATGTTCAAAAAATGTTTCTTATGACAATTTTTGTTCTGCTAATCAGCTTAGAGGTAGCTGGGTTCAGATTCTGGTACTGCTTCTTTAAAACATGCATTTATTATTATTTTAATTACATGATTATTACATACATACATACATGTAATTATAAAAATCTTCACATAATATGGTACTGAAAATCTTGTTTCTGTCATTGATGATGACTTCTTTATAGATACAAACATCTCCAGTCATATAATTATGAATTTTATGTAAATTAAATATTTATTTTAACATGGCTTAGGTCCATAACTTTGTTGTTGAACTGTTGGAGAGAAAAATCACTTGCTGCTAGCGTTACTAGGAGTCTAGGATATATACCTGGAGCTGTTGGAAGCCATCTTGCCACCACAAGGGGAGGGCCTGCTCCGAAATCAAGACATTGCAGAGAAGGGCAGAATAGAGAGGTTGGAGAGAGTGAGTTTAGCTCTCGGACGATATTTTTTGAGTTCCTGGATCCAGCCATATCTGAAGCCACAGGCTTTTCAGTGACATAAGAGGATGGATTTCTTTCAAACTTAATTTCAGTTGGGGTTCTGTTACTTGCAATGGAAAGAACACTAATTTCTATAAGCAAAAGCAACCATTTATAAATTATGCACAGTTTTCAAAGCATGTATCTCATTTAAACCTTACAAAAATCACGTGGGATCACAGCCTCTTCGCCAGGAATACCCGAATCTATCCATAAATGTGCTGCCTCGGTTGTGATTTTTCCTTCTAGATTGTGAGCTCAGTGAGGTTTAGGATTATGTCATTTTTGTGTATGTGTATCTCGGTTCCCAGCATTTAGACCTGAGTACACAATAGGCAACTAATAAATGTTTGGTGAATAAACTAATGACTCTTCTCCACTTACCTGGTTGTGAGTGGTCTTAGCTGACAAAGCTAGTTAAGGGTCTTAACAAGGACCACAACCCCAATCTCCAAGCCCCAGGTGTAGTGCTCCTGCTTTTCTGCTTTGCATTTGGACGTGGAGCAATTTGGAGGTGCAGTGACATTTGGGTCTTCACCTTAACTTGATTACATCACTCTACACCACTTCATCACCTCCTTAAAGCCATCCAGTTGAGCTTTCCATTGCTCATATCCACTACAGTAATAAAAGAAAAAGTTAAACTCCTCGCCTGCCTACAAGCTCCTGCATCACCTGCCTGAGCCCTTCTGCTGCTCCTTATCTCACTCACTTAACCAAAGTGCATTCTCTTTTCTCTTATTGGGACATGCCAGGGTGGCTTCTACCTTAGGAGCTTGAGTTTTGCTCACCCCTCTTCCTGCGACGCCCTTCCCCAGATCATTGCAATGTCTACTCCTTCCTGTCACTTAGGTCTTGGCTAAACTGTTAATCTCTTCAGGGAAGCCTTCCCTATAGAAACCAGCCATTCTCTATATAAAGAATCCCACCACCATCCCTCTCTATTAGGCCACCATTTTATTTTCATCATAGCTCATGTCACTACCTAAAATCGTCTTGTTGATTTGTTTCTTTTGTACCTTCCCCACCACAATGTCAGCTCCATGGAGACCAGGGACCTCGTCTCATCTTGTTCCCCCCACTGTATCCCAGGGGCCTAGCTCAGTGCCTGGTGCATAATCGGTGCTCTATAACAATTGGTTGAATGAATGCTGTCAAAGTACAATACTGGACACATTGCTCAAGTAATTGCCTCTATTGCTTTTCCTTTGTCAATTCATTGGGTTTTATTTCTTGTGGACTAAACCTTCAGTGTTGTTTTTCAGAGTTTAGCAAATGCCAAATTATGTACCACGAGTAGTTGCGTACATTTAAAAGATCATGAATACATATTCCAGCGCTACCTGGAAATGATGCAATGCCACACAAAGGCACTCAGTGTTTTCCAAGTCCAGTCCACCAATTTAATCACAGTTGATTTTTTTTTCAATAGTATTGCCTCCTGTTTCATTTCTTTCAGCTTCTCTGTATCATAGATTGCCTTATAATGTCTCTATCCTTGCCGACTCTCAATTTCATTAGCATGAAAGCAAAATTAGGAGGGGATTGGGTGTGTTTAATATTTATGAAATGACTGTTGTGTTGATATGGATAATAAAAAAAACTTTAGTGATGCAAAGTAACCTTAATAATCCCCTGCTTGGTATCACAATATTGATTTTAATGGATTGCCAAGCAGACTATACATCTCCAACAGCTATGTTCCACATTGAATTACTATATTTAAAAGAAAGCCTTAAAACCTGGAGGGAAGAGGTGGTGAGTACAAAGGAAAAAAAAAACAAAAACAGAACAGATACACAGATCCATTTCCTATCCTCTAATTGGGTGATCACCCAATGACAAGCGTTAAGCCCTGGCTTATCTGCGGTTAAGATCAAGTATTTACCTACCCTTTGATTCTGAATCCCAAAATGCCCCAAATATGCCACGGGATCTTATAATCCTCACCCTTGGAGCAAAATCAGGTCAAGCTAAGAAAAGCACTTAGGAACAAAAGGTGCAGTCTTTGGTTTTTGAATCAACGAATTCTCAGAGCATTCCCTGCCTCCCAGGGCACTTTTGAGGAAAAGGACAAGAGGAAAATGGGATATATCATGCCGTGTGAGTAGAGAGGATGGAGGGAGATTTCCTTCCTGGTTACCTTTTCCTGGCTTTTGATCTTGATGTCCCATTGAGGTTGCTTCAGCAAGCTTTCTGTTCATGTTGGCCCATTTTATGACACAATCGTCTGTGTATGAAACGCTCTATGAGGCTTACTTGGGGGTAAAAGTCATAACGCCAATAGTTAGCACATATTGGATACCTGCTGTGTGCCAGGTATTTCAAATATATAATCTCATTTAATTATCTTTACCATGCTGCAAATTGCGGAGGATTATCTTTATCTGACTTAGTAAACAGGCTGAGGCTATGCATCTGATACGTGGATTCAAATACAGCACAGCCTGACTCCAAAGTCTGGGCTCTTTTTTCCACCCAGAGTAGGCACATTGGGTTCCTTTTGGATGCTATCACAGATGACTGTTAATGGCTGCCTGAAGTGAGTGTTGAGAGGGATGTTGAGGCCATATTCAAGCACTCAGTGGGCATGAGTGCTGAGATTGATTAGCCATGTCTGCTCTGACAGACGTTTTTTGAGTAGTGCTATGTGTCACGTTTTTACACCCGTTTGTTTAAAATCTTTTTCATTATTATTTTTCAGTTACAGTTGGCACACAGTATTATATTAGTTTCATGTGTAACACAGTGATTAGACATTTATATAATTTGCGAGGTGATCACCCCATAAGTCTAGTACCCATCTGACACCGTACATCGTTATTACAATATTATTGACTGTAGTCCCTATGCTGTACTTTATATTCCTGTGACTATTTTTAACTGCCAATTTATACTTCTCAATCCCTTCCCCCTTTACACCCGTACCCTACTCTGCCCCCCAATCTGGCAACCATCAGTTTGTTCTCAGTATCTACAAGTTTCTTTCTGTTTTGTTTGTACATTTATTTTGTTTTAAAGATTTCATATATAAGTGAAATCATATAGTATTTGTCTTCCTCTGTCTGACTTATTTCACTTAACACAATACCCTCTAGGTCCATCTATGTTGTCACAAATGGCAAGATTTTATTCTTTTTTTATGACTGAGTAATATTCCATATTTTGTGTGTATTTCACATCTTTATCCATGCATCTATTGATTGACACTTAGATTGCTTCCATATCTTGGCTATTGTGAATAATGCTGCAATGAACATAAAGTTTACACCTCCATTTCTGCTACCTATATGATAAGAACCCCTCAAAGAACTTATGATTTTGTAAACGAAGGAAGGTAAATATAATATGAAATGAGGGACTGTAAACCAAATTGATGTATTTATTGGAGAGGCCTCAAGTGCGTAGTGGCTTACATATGGTGTTTGGATGTAGAGTACGTAATTAGCACATCTTTGCTTAATGAATAAATGACTACATGAATGGATAGTTCGAGGCATGTGATAGATAACCTTTTGTTCTCCTATGTTCTCTAAGCTATTTATGTGTATCAAGTCAGATTACCATAAAACTACATATCAGAATTGCATTCCTTTGTTTCTTATAGAAACGGCTACCCAGAACTGTGTTTTAATAGTATATCCTTGATTTGTTTTTTAAAAAAATCATGATTGATACAACAAAGGGCAACATGAAGAATGCATATGTGTTCCTGTAAATCTGCTGTAGAAAATGGGGCATATTATGTTCAATATCCTTTACAAAGAGAATGATTTGTGTATTATATATATATTCAATAAATCTTTTTCTTGCATTACCTAGTTAGGCACTGTGCTACTGGAGCAAAAAACCAAACCAGGTCTCTGACCTCGAGAGACTGCATTTGCAGGGGGGGAGACTGTTTACATATCCAATAGATAAAACAATTTTAAATGTAACAGTTATTACCTGTGATAAATATGGGAGGAAACAAATAAGGTGATGGGATAAATAATAAGGCTGGCTGATGTCACTGAGGAAGTGACAATTAAGGTGAGACCTAAGGATGAATGAGAAGGAGCCATTCAAATGAAGAGTTGGGAAAAGTGGCATTCTGGGCAGAAAAACAGAATATGAAAAGGCCCCCAAGTCAGGGAAACACTTCATCATGCTTGCGAAAATAAAGGAAGCCCACTGGGGCTAGTCTGGTGAGGGAGAGGTAGAGATTGTATAAGCAAATGTGGAGAAATGCTATTCAGAAATGGGAACAAAGGGAGATGCTAATTATAGATTGTAGCTGTAATTTTTGAGCACCTACTATGTGCTAGGCATTGTGTTAAGTGCTTTATGTCTATTATATCATTTCTCAATGATTGATCTGTCCCTCAAATAATGCTTCCCAATGGGTGTTCCGCTGTGCACTAGTCTTTTGAGATGTTCTGCAAGATTCAAGTTTCTTGGCCCAAAATATTGGGGAATACCTACATGCTCTCTCTCCCTCTTGGAGATTTTTCAGTACACATTAGCGCATCAAAGACCAAGAATAAATGCAATAAAGCCATTTACAATTGTGTTCATTTCAGTGGTTTTCAAACCGATATCCTATCTATTAAGCATCTTTCTATGTAACAATTATTGATTGATAGAGGAAATAATATTCTAGAGAGCCGCCTTTGAAGAATCCTGCTGGATTAATGTTTGCTTGGCCCCATTTATCATCTTCTTTGGTGGTAAACTCATTACGTCCCAAGGCAATCCATCCTGCTTTCAGGCAGACCTGATGGATAGGGAGTTTACCGTATGCTTGTTGCAGAGTTATCAGCCAAGCCTGTAGAACAGCTTAACAAAGGAAGTAGAGGCCAACGCTATCAATACTTTTCTTTTCTCCCGCTCTGCACCCTAGTAATCGCTGTTATCCTTCAAGGCTCAGGGAGTAATCGTCCCTATCAGGGTGTTTTGGGTGCAAGCAGCAGAAATCAGTGCTGTGTGACTTAAGCAAACAGGGAACACCTTTGAAGAATATGGGTTGGTTCACAGAACTAGAGGAACATCGGTAGAACAAAGCTTGGCATGGTGGGAACCCAGGCTGGTGGCATCAGCTAATTAATACACGGTCTCATCAAAGCTCCCCTGCTGATAGGAATCAGTGTAATCATTTTTCTCTGTTTGTGCTCACTGCGCTGAAGTTCAAGGGGCTAGGACAGGGTCCAACGGGCTCACCTTGAGTCACATGTGACCCCCTTGGCTAGGGAGGGCAGGCACCTTGATTGACAGTCTCACCAAGATTGCGTAATGAGGAAGAGGAACGTTTTTCCACAGCAGAATGAGATGCTGACCAGAAGAAGTAGGGAATGGACGCTAAAGATTCACAAGGAGAAACAAACGAATCTCCAAAGGTGCAGACAAATCCCATCTTCTGCCTGATCTCTCTCTCCTGGATGCCGTGTCATCTGTCCAAGCCCCTTTCAGACCACTCAGTTCTACCAACATCTGGAGGCTACCAGGCCATCTTCCCTGCATGCGTCTCCTTCCCTGTGGCTTAGCTCTCGTGGTGCTCTTTAACTGTGGGGATGTGCTGGCCTTGTGTCTCTAATTATACCCGATAATGTCACCGGCAAAAACAAGTGATCACAGGGGGATCATTCCTGGGGGAGGGAAGTCAAGGAATTAGAAGGGGGGTAATGAGATGTGGGCTGCCTTGAGGGGAGGGCGACATGGCTGGTAAGGAGGGAGATGTGAGTGGAAGCACCTATGTGGAGGAGAGCGTTGGCAGAAGGCTGCTGAGCAGGTGGAAAGGAACTAGCCTTGCTGGGGCAGAGGGGCTGCCCTGGAAGTACGGCGTGATGGAGCTGACTGAAGAATGGAAGGCCTCGGGACCCAGGGCAAGGAATTCGGAACCGAGCCTCTGCAAGTTCTAGAGCAGATGTGCTGCCTTCTTCCATCACTCCCCTGACTAACAGGTGTCTTGTTGGGATGCTGGGGTGATGGACCAGAAAGGCCTTTGAGACAATCTGGGGAAGCTCTCCAGCAATCTGAGAACGCAGCTGCCACAACCTTACCCATGAAGTCCTTGTTCCAACCCTTCACCAAAGCATTTTGAGGGTTGCTAGGAAACTGGGGATGCTTGAGCAGTTGGGATCTGATTATAATAATCCTCTAAGTTTCCATGGTTGGAGGAGGAGCCAGGTCAGTCCAATGCCATCTTCTCTTACCTGCCTATGGAGGACAGTGAGGCATAAATGCCTTTGGGATATTCAGTGCTGCGTCTCAGGTCAGGGATGGGGAGATGCGAACGGGAGGGGGGAGTGAGAGAGAGAACAACATAAATAACGTAAGTATTTCTGTTCCCCACACCACACAACGAGCATATGCTGAAAGTGAGACGGGAGACATGACTCTGCTTTTGCCTCAGACAGGCTCACTTCCCACGAGCTTCTCCTGAGTGTGATTCTAGCATTTAAAGATATGCATTTTTCATATAACTTGGCCCCTAACCACGAGCCAGTCACTTCATCTGGTGTTCAACCCGAGAAACAGCCATCATGGGTAATTTGGGCTGAACATGATTTCAGCTGCCGCCTCTGGCCTCGGATCCCTGCACAAAGCAGGACTGCAATGGAAAACCCCCTACTTGGTGCCCATGGATAGTGCCGTATCGCTGCCTGTTTACTGAATTGCCCACCCCTGGGCACAGTGTGGGCTGGCTGGAGGGCAGTGGGGCTGATTTGTTTGTTTGTTCTTTATCCCAGTGATGTTTCTTCTGAGATCACAGTT
>NW_017731499.1:2946909-2948858 GCF_001890085.2 Hipposideros armiger
ACTCCTCCCAGATATCATAATTTAATGGTGTGATTCATATGTGGCCCCGATGTAAAGGAAGTCATTTTGGATTGAAACCCCAGGAGTAAGGGTTTTTTCTGCCCACCTGTGGTTCTATGATGCCTGCCTTCCAGGGTCTGAGGCAGTGGCCAGAGCATGGACTCAGGGGTCCTTTAGACATGGGTTCAGATTCATGGGTTCTGCCTCTTACGTAATGGTGTGGCTTTGGGCAAAGTATATAACCTCTTTCTCGTCTCCTAGGAAATGGTGGTGTTACTATCTAGTTCCTTGGATCATTGTGAAGATGAAATGAAATAATGCATGTAAAACGCTTGGCAGAGTTCCTAGGGTAGTGAAAACAAACAAGCAAAGTAAACAATCAAACTGTGTCTTCCCGAGGTCACAGTTACAATACTTTGCTACAGACCTGCCTTTGTCCATGGTGTTGGAGTGAGGCAGGTGGCTAGAATGTGCCTTATCAAAACATCACCACTCCAAGACAAGTTTGGGGGCAGGCACAGTGGCTTTTTTAGTTTTGCTTTGTAAGGACAGGGAGCATGGAACAATCTGTTATTGGGGCTGGAGCCATTTGAGATCCTCAGTGCGACGACAGCCTGATGGTAACGTGAGATCCCAACAGCTTGAATTAATCATGGAGACAGGAGGTGAAGAAGAGGGAAGCTCTGGAGGACGGCCCCAGACATCTGCAGGCGCCCTGGTGTAATCCTTCTCAGGGCTGAAGGGCAGGCACTTCTGATTCGCTTGTACTCCCCTGGTGGGAATCTTCAGAAGGCGATACAAAGTAGCTTATTTTGGAGAAGGAAGGGCAGAAAGGAGCTGAATGTTAGTAACAGTTACGATGTTTTGGAACCAGATCCAGGAAAGGTCACGGGCATACTCAGAGCACGTGGTCTCTCTTCCAATCCCACAGAATCAAGTTGACCAGCTATGTAAGGGTGATTCATCAGCGTGCACAACGCAGTCTGTAACTAACAGCTTTGTAAACCCCAGTAGTGCGTTCCCTGAATGGCATCAGTCAACAAGGACGTCACCCTCCACATCGCAGTATTTCCTGCTACCAAGCCCACTGTGTTCCGAGAAGCCAGTGCTAGGGAAAAGCTTTGTTTCTCCTAAGGGTCTGGACTGTTCTCATGGCACACATAGTGAGAACGATATAACTGAACAGCTTTCCCTTTCCACTCTGCCTACCCAGAATCACACAGCCAGTTTCGAACCTGCATGGACCCTCATCTGCTGCTCCTTGGTTTCCATGTTGCTCTCATCTTGACATGCACCCTGTACTATGTCAGAATCTTTTATACTCAAGTGACAGGAACCTAGTGCAAACAAAAAAGGATTTAGTGGGCTGTGCCACTGGCCTTTAGGCACAGGTAGGCCTTAACTGATGTTCTCAGGGCTCTATCTCTCCGTCTTTAGATTCTGTGTGCCTGCCCTGGCTTAATGTTCAGATAGGCTCTTTCCCTGGGATGTCAGGATGGCTCCTGGCAGCCCTAACCCAGCATTGCCCTTAGCGGTCCAGACTCCAGAGAGGTAGAGAGTTATTTCCCTAGAACTTTGGAGAAAACTTTGGAGAGGTCTGTGATTGGCCTCTGATAGGTCACGTGCCCATCCCTGGACCAATCACGTTGACCAGAGGGAAGTGGTGTTCTGATTGGTCAGCCTGGGATCATGTGTCCACTGTTGGATGTGTGTGGAGTCAACTCCATGTAAATCTCACAAACTGAACAAGATCACTATGGAACAGGGAGAGTGTGTGTGTGTGTATATATATGTGTATGTGGCAGATTTGAGGGGGAGTTCTTCAGAGAAGAGATTCCAAACAACCACCACAATAAAAAACCCTACACACCCCTTTTTCAAATTTATATCCTCCCTGTTTTTGGTGTATGGTTGTTTGTTTATATTTTACTTCACTGCCTCAAACCCTT
>NW_017731499.1:2950812-2975073 GCF_001890085.2 Hipposideros armiger
ACAGGTTGGTGCGTTTCCATTTTATTCTTCCCGTAGATGCTAGTAGTGGTTACAAAAATAGAGTCGAAAGTCAGATAGTCCTGGGTTCAAATCAAACTCCATCACTTAGTAGCTGTGGGGTTTTGAACAAGTTAGTCAACCTCTCTGAGCCTGAGTTTCCCAAGTGAAAAATGGGAATGATAAGATCTTATAGGTTTGTTTTGAGAATTAAATGAAATGATATACACAGTGTACTTGACTTATAGTAAACACTCATCAAATATAGTATATATGAATCCATCTCCTTTTAAAAATGGGGATAATATTATTCACCTGTTCTTAGAACCCAGCCATGTTCGTTCATTCACATACTGTCTATGGCAATTTGCGCTGCGATGGTGGAGTTGGGTTGGGTAGCTGTGACAGAGACTGTATGGGCTTCAAAGTCTAAAATGTTTGTGATTCCCACACCTAGTCTGGGTATCAGAGAAGAGAGGAGTTCAGAGTAATCTGGGGTGGCTCCCTGGTGGAGGTCGCTTTTCTCTGGGACTTGGAGGAAGAGTGAGGTTTGAGTTAGTGGTGAGGAACTGGGAAGACCTTTAAGAGCTATCAGGTTAAGGTGGGTACTGGGGAAGCAAATATACCCAGGAAAAGGTAGAAGACTGAACCCAGGGGGCATGAGAGGTCAAGAAACTCCTCTCCAAGGACCACGTGAATATCTGGGACAGTAGCTTGTTTAAGTGAAGAAATCCACTTCAGGCTCATTTCCAGGGAAGAAGCCCATTTAGAAACCCTTAATCAGAGAAGTGCATGGTCTGGGGTGTGCTAAATGCAAATGCGTCCAGACATAATCATTTGGAGCCGCTATAAACAAGCCTGGTCACTTAAGATAAAGATGTAAAGCACACACTTTGCCTTCATCGGAGCAGCCAAAGGAGAAAAAGTCCTGGGTACGGGTGGGTGTGGAGCAGGAATTCAGACATCATGTGCTAGCTAGCTAGCAGGGACCTCGGGACAGCAGCTCTTGGAGCTCACAGACTATTTTTGTCTAAGGAGAATTCAGTTTTAAATAGTTGATACCTTTAGGATAACTCATCTATCACTGGGCCAATTTAAGTTTCATTAATCATATAGAGGAGAAGAGGAAAGAACGCGTTGCCCCGTGAAGCCGTTAGTGCACAGCTGTGAAATAGAGGCCTGGCTCCCCTGAGAAGTGGAACTCAAGTGGCACAATTATGCCAGGATGGAAGTGAATGACTCCCCTAAGTGGAGACTCTTCCTTGACTCAAAATTGCCCATTGTGGGTCCTGCTTCAGAGCCCAGGGCAACCTGATTTGAGAGGATTTGGGCGATCATGCTTGAATTGGCAGATTACCTTTGAGGAAGCATGGAGTAGGGTAAAAGATCATGACTTTGGGGGCCAGGGAGCCCCATATATGGATCTACCATCTCCGGAGAACGTACTAGGCACCAGGCAACGTGCTAAGCACTTTAACACAAATCCGTATGTAATCCTCACAACAAGCCTTTGAGACATATGTCAGCGTCCCCCTTCTCCAGGTGTGAAAATTGAGGTTTAGGGACATTAAGTCATTTGCCCAGGGTCATAGAACTTGAGAGTGTTGGAGCCATGCTAAGCAAGCCACGCTCTTTAGCTGTTACGCCACACTGAACTCAAGGAAAGCCAAACGTCATCAGCAAAGGAGCCCTTACTCATTTTGGGAAAACTAGAAAATAATGATGGGAAGTGGAAGAAAAATAAAAAACCATGAATTCTAATGGCCCAAAGTAAATTACTGATAGCTTTGTAGTATATTTCCTTTTAGGCTTAAAAAAAACACACACAAAAAACCAAAAAACTTTATATTTATAAAAACACTTACATTCACACAGTGCATTTTTGTCTTATTTTTCCAAATCAGCATTATACCATCGGTGTTTAAATGTTACCGTATATCTTTGAAAGTATAATTTTAAATAACTCCATAATATGGTATCGTATGGCTGGATATACTTATCTATGTTAGCTTCCTTATCTTTAAAATGTGGCTAATCTCTCCCATCTCATAGCTTCGTGGTGAGATAACAGTTATTAGCTGGCATGATAGGTACTCAGTAAATACTTGTACCCGTCTTTGCCCGCAGTAGGACAAGTTCCCTAGAGCCAAAGCCTGAGATGAGGATTGTAGCACAAGTCATCTATTGTGGGAGTGCCCTCAGGAGAGCTCTGGAAGGGAGAGATGGTGGCAGGAGTGGGCATGGGAGCAAGCGAGGCAAGAACGTGACCTGGAGCAGAGCCCAGCTGCAGCCTGATCCCATGAGGGGCATGAATTGCGCCCCAGAGCTGGTCCCACCTTGAGACAATGGGGTTGACCTTTTCTCTTCCCCATGTTAGCAGCCTCCCTTGGTTGTGGTGTTGTGTAGGGGAAAACGTACTCTTCCTCTGTGTGTTCCTCCTTTAACTCTCACACTAATACCGCACTCACACTTCTGACACCAGATGTGTGGGTTTATTTTCCCACATCAAGGGGTTCTTGGTGGTACCAGCTGAGTGTCCTACAATTCAGTCCAATTCCGACACTAACTGGAGTTAGTGCAAACCCCCACAGGTTAGGGGCTTAGTCCCATAAGACTGTGCTCCCATCTCTCACCCCCACTTGAGATGCCAATTGTTAGTCCCCAGGTTGTCACTGTAAATCGGGATTCCCTACTTGGGATCTATAGTTTGCTAAAATGACATATAAAACTCAGGGAAACACATTTACCATTTTGGTATTAAAGGGTAGGATAAGGGATACAGACGGACATCGAGGAAGAAGAGATACGCACATACGTGGGACAGGGCAGGCAGCTTCCATGCCTTCTGTGGGTACACCACTCTTCAGCACCTCCACGTGTTCAGCAACCTGGAAGTTCCCTGAACCCCATGCCTTTGGGATTTTTATGGAGGTTTTATCATGTAGGCATGTTTGATCATTAACTCAATGTCCAGCCTCTTTCCTGTTCCTGGAGGATAGGGAATGGGCTGAAAGTTCTAAGCTTCTAATCATGGCTTGGTGCGTCTGGTGACCAGTCCCCATCGGGGAGCCCACCGCGTATGACCTCATTTGAACAAAAGACTCTATTATCAACCAGAACATTGCAAGGGATTTAGGAGCTCTGTGTCAGGAACTGGGGTCAAACACCAAATATTAGAACAAAAGATGCTCCCAGTGTTCTAATCACTTAGGAAATTACAATATATGTTATTTCTTATTATTTCACAGGTGTATCACCTCTGGGTGAGGCATTTCCTGTTTAATCAAAGGAGATTTTCTAGAGGAGCCCACTCCAACATGGTAGCCCATAGGCACATGTGGCTATTAAACACTTGAAAAGTGACTAGTCTTAATTGCAATGTGGTTGTGTTACAAGTTTAAAATACACACCAGATTTCAATGACTTAGTAAGGAAAACAGATATCCACATCATTAATAATTAAAAAATTTGATTGCATGTTGAAATATTTTGAATACACCAGTTAAAGAAAATCTTGTTTAAAATTAATTGCACTCATTTCCTTTTATTTACTTTTTTAATGTGGCTGCTTGAGAATTTAACATTACTTTATGTGGCTTGCCTCTGTGGCTCTCCCTGCGTTTCCATTGGACACCGTTACTCTGGAGTACAGGTTGGCAACCTTTTTCTCTAAAAGGCCAGAGAGTATTTTGGACTTTGTGGGCCATGTGGTCTGTTGCCACTACTCAGTGTTGCCGTTGTAGACGGAAGCAGCCACAGACAACACATAAATGATGAGTGGGCACGGCTGTGTTCCAATAAAACTTTATTGATAAAAACAGGTGGTGGGCTGGACTTGTCCCTGTACTGTAGTGTGCTGACCTCTGTTCCAGAGAAAAATAGCTGTGAACTGTTAACAGCCAGTGCTGACACCAGCTGGAGGGGGTCGTGGAGGAGGTGGAGGGTTCACCAGTCTGGTAAAGGGGATTGTGCGTCCTCCGTGTCTCTTCTGGTTAGGAAAGAATTCTTTTTCCAAATGATTTCCCCCTGCTTTTGCTACTGACCTCCAGATGTTTTGAGTCTAAAGGAGGAATCTTTTGGGGGCAACTTTTCTCCAGGAAACTTGCCTGCATCAGAGGCTAGCGATGGAGAAATATGCAGAAAGAAGGAAAACACGGGCAGACATTTATTTCCTTCTCAGAATTGGAAAAGAGGAACATATGCATGTCAATATGGCATTTGAAGATGTTAGTGGTTTTCTGAAGGTCTGTGCGACTGATCTATCCCGGAAGCGTCATCTTGGGGATTTACGTGGATTTTTTTTTTTTAATGGCTCATCCTCTCCCCCGCCCCCCAGCTTTGGCCAACACAAGATAAACTTGGGAGTTTTTCAATTGGGAACAATTAACGTAAAATGCCTTAGGCCAGGAAATAATTAACACAAAATTCTGGGGAAACAGCATCTCTGCAACTCAGGTTTCCCCAAGGTGGAATTGCTCAATTAAAATGATTCTTTGCCTTCTAGAGAACTTTCTGTGACCTGTTTAGACTGGACCTCAATGCATCCACTTGCTCTGTGCATTTCCTCTGGCAGGAAATGGCCCTGCCCCTCCTCATAAATGCTGAGGCTCCTTCTGCTGGTTTGCAGGAGCCCCCTCCCTTTTACCCATTGATATGTAAGAACTGTCTCCTCTGCCTTCAGTCTCCTATCAGCATTCTGTTCCTTCAAGGAAGAATTCACACCTTCTTCAGGTCCTCTTTTCCTTTCCCAAATATTTATTACATACCTATCATGTGCCAAACCTGTTTTAGGAAGTAAGTGAGGCTTAGTACGCTAATAGGAAGGAATAATAAAAAATGTATAAATAAATAAGTAAATAACACAACTTCAGGAAGTGATAAGGGCTGCGAAAAAAATCAAGGGCAAAGGGATAGAGAGTGACTCTGTGTGTGTGTGTGTGTGTGTGTGTGTGTGTGTGTGTGTGTGTGTGCTGTCTCAGACAGCGTGGGCAGGGGAGGTCTTTTTGAGAAGGTGGCATTTAAGGAAGGCTAAAAATTAGACTAGAAACAGTCAGTGCTTCTGTAGTGCCTGCTCTGTGCTAGGCATTGTTTGGAGTGCATCACAGACACTGACTGATTAATTTCAGGACAGTACAGTAAGGGAGACTTATGAGAAGGACCATTTGGCATAAGAGAACCTGAAACATAGAAAGTTGAAGTCATTGGCCCAAGGATGCCAGGTTCATCAGTGCGGGGGTGGGGTGTGGGGTGGGGGAGGGGTTGGAACCCAGGCTCCTGGCTCCCAGTGAGAATGTTTGACTCATTGATTTATTCTACTCTCTCACTCACAGAGGACCTAATATGGGCCAAATTGATATAAATAAGAGCTGTTCCTCTCTTACTGCCTGGGGGTAGAGAAAGCCTTGGGGCTCCGGAGGGCTGAGAAGTGTTGTAAAAGCGCTGAGCACATGATCTTGTCTCAGCCTCCAGTGGTGGAAGGATGATCCTGGAAGACCATTCACAAGAAGTGACAGAATGAATGGAGACTTGAAGGGTGAGTTTGCAGCAAGACGATGATGGGCTGGAAAGGTGGGACGTGGGCAATGAGGAGTCGGGAAGGGGCTGGCAGGCAGGCAGAGGAAACGGCGCGTGCGCGGGCGGCAGGGTGGCATCCTCAGGGAAGCAGAAGTGCTTAAAGCTGGCGTAGAGGACACATCGGGAAACAGGAGCTCATGAGGTGCAAAATGTGGCAAGAGTTCAGCTTGCTTAAGGAACTTGGGTTTTATCCCGAGGGCAGTGGGGAGCCATTGAAGGATTCTAAGTAAGGGGTGATGCGGTTGGACTTCTGTCATTAGATCACGTGGTTAGCGGTGTGTGTGCGCGTGCATGGTGGTTTGACCGGGGACTGTTCTCCCCTAAGTTCTTCTTATCAGTCATGTAGAAATGGGACTGTCTCCTTAATTCTTATGTATTTTAATGAAGAATACTAGTGGCTAATTTTTATTGGGCACGTACTGGGGACTAAATAGATTCTGTGGTGAGTCCTTCACATTTTTTACTTTATATAATCCTGGAAACGCTCTATGAAATAGATATCACCATCATTTCTATTTCACAGCTGAAGAAGCTGAAGGTTGCCGAGGTTAAATGGCACATCTGAAATTACAGAGCCATTAAGTGGTGCAGCAGGGATTACAGCCCAGGCATTATAATGACAGAGGCCCCAGGACAAAGCACTGTGTTTCTGTCACTCATCTTGTCAGGCGCACCTGTCTTATGTCCACACCTAGAGGGCAGGGAGGGCATGAATGCATTTACTGAGCTTGGACTATGCAGTAGGTGTGTGGTTGTATTATCTACGTAATTTCCTCCCAGTGGCCTAGGGCAGTGTATTCCTTTCAGTAGATGAGAAAGACAGAAGCCAGGAGGTGTGGGTTGCCCTGTGTTTCTGGTGTTTTCTCCCCGAGGGCTTTGTACGCTACCTTCTGTTTCTTCTGCATGTGTAACTATCTCCACTTCCTGTGGGATTGCCCACGCTTTCCCTGACAAGGACTGGAGCCAGTGGCCACTTTAGGATGGGCTGCCACCAATCTCAAATGCAAGTGTGTTTTCTTCTCCTTGGTTCACTTCATGGTCATGGCTTCCTGCTTTCCCGCCAGGTGCCCCCTTCCTTCAGCAGCCTTCTCTCCATGCTGGTGCTTATTCCATCCTGAGAATACCCAGCCCAGCCAGTGTGTGTTCCCACTGGGGTGCCACGGACAGGAGGAAGGATTGCATCCCCAGAGACCAACTCAGGTCCCAAAAACCCTCAGTTCACTTTTCCTCATGATGACATGACTTACGTATTCTAGACAAAAAAAATGTGTGATTTATATATTGCCTCTTATTCCTAAAGTAATATATATTCATCATCATTTAGAATGCTTAGATAAGCAAAAAGAAGGAATCAAAGGTAACCTTTAACCTTACCACCCAGAGGCAAACACTGCCTGCATTGGGGAGCCTATTCATCCATTCCTTTCTCTTCCCTCTCTTTTTCTTTTTCTTACAAAATAAAATCATACCGTAAGTGCTATTTTGTGATCGGTCATTTTCCTTTCACAACTCAGCAGAGGCACCTTGACAATCTTCTCCAGTGATGGTTTTGAAAATTGTTTTAGCAGCTCCCGAATCCTTTCTACAAGCACAGTCATTGGAAATGAAGTTTATAAGACAGATGGAGTTGTGCTGGGGCTGCTATAATGAAAACCACAGGCTGGGTGGCTTCAACCACAGACATCTATTTCTGACAGTTCTGGAGCCTGGGAAGTCCAAGATCAAGGTGCCGACTGATTTGGTTCCTGGGAATAGCCGCTTCCGTGGTTTGCAGATGGCGGCCATCTTGCTGAGTCCTTGCATGACAGACAGAGAGAGAGAAAGAGAGAGAGAGAGAGAAGAGAAGAGGGAGAAATTGAGAGAGCAAGGTAATGTGCTCTGGTTTCTTCCTCTTCTTCTAAGGGCAGTAATCCCATCAGGGGTCCTCACCCACCACTCATCTAAACCAATCATCTCCCAAAGGCCCCATCTCCTAATACCGTCACTTTGGGGGCCGGGTAGGTCTTCAATGTATGAATTTCTTTTTTTGGGGGGAGGGGGAGCACAAACATTCAGTTCATAATACAGATAAACGCAGAGCTTCTCCCATCAAGGGGAAATCCTGCCTAGTTGCTTTGTTCTCTTGCCCAGATGGGCCCCCTTGAATCCTCTCTGTGGAGCTTCTAGTTTTCCAAGGAGCATTGTTTGCAAGAAACCTTCCTCCTCGTCTACTATTTAAAGTGGTCATGTTGTATTTTATGGTGTGGAGATATCCAGTTCCCGACTGTCAGAAGCCTAGAGTGCTTTCCATTTTTCACCATTATGAACAAAATTGTAATGAAGATCTTTGTGCTGACAACTTTGTGTGTATTCAGGGTCGTTTCTCTCGGATAAAGTCTTAGAAGTAAAAACGCCTTTTGATTTCTGGTTCATAGACCTTTCCCTCCAGAGCCCCAAATCTTCGTTTGGCAGAGCAGGAGTGAGGGCCCTGGTTCCGAGTGAGTATGTGCTGGACACAATATGTCTTCATCACAGACGGCTGGCGTTGGCCTGCTGCTGAGTCATGCTGTGTTGTCAGGATAGCAACAGACTTTTCCCCCTGGGCCTGGGCTGGCAAGATTGATGCCAGTGATGCTCGCTTATATTTGCAATAGCCTTTTACAGTTTTCAGAACCATTTTCATCACAGTCACTCCAAGAGGTAAATGGGGGAAGAGAGAAATATATCTTTAAAAAATCTATAGCATACCGAGGTTCGAAGAGGTCAAAGTGACTTTTTAAAGACGATGTATCTAGTAAACGGTGGCACTCTGTATTAGTCAGCTATTACTGCCATAATGCTACATAACAAATATCTCCCTCCATGCCCCCCCCCCACCCCCACCAAAATCTTAATACCTTATACCCAAAGTTATTTTCTTTTCTCCCTCGACAGTGGGGTCTGAGGGTTGGCTGTGGTTTGGCTGATCTCAGCTGGGCGTAAGGGGCAAAGGGAACANGCTAGCTCAGGGTTCATATCTTGAAATTCTTGGTTTCTGTGTTGGCATTCTGTCTTCTCCTTCCGTTTATTCCAGGGTTTCTCAACCTTGACACTTTTGACATCTTGGACCAGATAATTCTTTGCTGTGGGGGGCTCTCCTGTGCATTGTAGAATGCTGAGCAGCATCTCTGGCCTCTATACAGGCATGCCAGCAGCATCCACCCTTCTCCCCCAGTTGTGACAACCAAAAATGTCTCCAAAGATTGCCAAACGTCCTCTGGGGTCGGGGGGGGGGGGGGGGCAGAGGGTCATCTTGCTTGAAAACCACTGTTTTGTTAGAATGTGGCTTCGGAAAGAATAGACATGGTGTGTGATGTGGTCCTTGTTTAATCCCTTTACCTAGCACATTGTCTGCAACTTAGTAGGTGCTCAATACCACCTTTGTTGACTAAATGAACTGGCTCACTTTGAGTTTATTTCTAGGTGCCCCTGGCCTCCAAGCAGCCAGATTTCTTCTTGTTAGGAGAACTAACAGGAATAATTTATGGAAAGTCTTACCTTCTTTCAGGTATCTGAAAAGCAAAGCACTCAATAAATGTTAGCTCCTGGCATTACTATTATAATATTATGCTTATTTTCTTCCTGGAGCAGTGCTAAGATGAAAGCCATTGCTGTGTCTTGAACCCCAAACAGGGACTGGGCTGAAATAGCTGGAAACTGGGAGAGTGACAACAGGCACAGGGGGTGTTTGAAGGACTTTGGAGGGTCATTCCTGGGAAATGACTTGGCCATGGACTTTTCTTAGGGCCAGAGGCCTCCAGCTGAAAAGCAGCTGCGGAATGTAAATGTTTTCGTATGCAAAAATAGCCCTGCCCCCTCCATGCCTGAGTCTGTGTGTTTAGAAATGTGTAGAAACTTTTTTGGTACCAACGTGCCTGGGCAACTGTCTTGGTTTGAGTCTCCCAGAAGCAGACCCCGAGACAAAGATTTCAGGGCAAGTCATGTTTTTGGGAGGTGAGCCCAGAAAACACTGTTAGGTGAGTGTAAGCGAGATGGGGAGGCCAGTAAAGGGTATCCGATCAGCCAACTTAACCTCGGGGGCAACTGGAGCTCAGTTCCGCTGGGGACTCAGAGAGAGAGTGAAACACGCCTGAGTCACTGCAACTGAGGGAGCTGGGTAGCTGAGCCACCAAATCCTCATTCAGCAATGGCTGAGAAGGCTGCTCAGGGGCATTCGTGCTTTGGTACTTCTGCTTGGCCTCATGTGGGGACCAAGTGTATTTTCTAGCCAGAGCAAGTTAGCATTCAGAAGTTGCAGGCACTGAGTGTAGAGGTGAGCACTGAAGCAGCTAGGGCGCCAACAGTGTCCGCTGTGGGACATTTTGTGGGCAGGCGCCATTGGGACTCACCGTCTTCTCACACACAGGGCCGACTCTTCCAAGGACGAACCATCACCCCCGAGTTCCGGTAGACACCTCTGAGAAACATGATAAATGAGAAGGGCTATGTCCTTTCTTCTTTGCATTCCTGGAAGAGAGAGAACCCTTTGTGTTTGTTCTATTTTACTTATAAAAAGTGACTGTTATTTTTTTCTGGCTCTCAATGTAGTAGGTACTCCTTGTAGAAAATGTCAAAAGTACCAGGAAAAATCTTTGAAAGACACACAGGTTGGTGCGTTTCCATTTTATTCTTCCCGTAGATGCTAGTAGTGGTTACAAAAATAGAGTCGAAAGTCAGATAGTCCTGGGTTCAAATCAAACTCCATCACTTAGTAGCTGTGGGGTTTTGAACAAGTTAGTCAACCTCTCTGAGCCTGAGTTTCCCAAGTGAAAAATGGGAATGATAAGATCTTATAGGTTTGTTTTGAGAATTAAATGAAATGATATACACAGTGTACTTGACTTATAGTAAACACTCATCAAATATAGTATATATGAATCCATCTCCTTTTAAAAATGGGGATAATATTATTCACCTGTTCTTAGAACCCAGCCATGTTCGTTCATTCACATACTGTCTATGGCAATTTGCGCTGCGATGGTGGAGTTGGGTTGGGTAGCTGTGACAGAGACTGTATGGGCTTCAAAGTCTAAAATATTTGTGATTCCCACACCTAGTCTGGGTATCAGAGAAGAGAGGAGTTCAGAGTAATCTGGGGTGGCTCCCTGGTGGAGGTCGCTTTTCTCTGGGACTTGGAGGAAGAGTGAGGTTTGAGTTATTGGTGAGGAACTGGGAAGACCTTTAAGAGCTATCAGGTTAAGGTGGGTACTGGGGAAGCAAATATACCCAGGAAAAGGTAGAAGACTGAACCCAGGGGGCATGAGAGGTCAAGAAACTCCTCTCCAAGGACCACGTGAATATCTGGGACAGTAGCTTGTTTAAGTGAAGAAATCCACTTCAGGCTCATTTCCAGGGAAGAAGCCCATTTAGAAACCCTTAATCAGAGAAGTGCATGGTCTGGGGTGTGCTAAATGCAAATGCGTCCAGACATAATCATTTGGAGCCGCTATAAACAAGCCTGGTCACTTAAGATAAAGATGTAAAGCACACACTTTGCCTTCATCGGAGCAGCCAAAGGAGAAAAAGTCCTGGGTACGGGTGGGTGTGGAGCAGGAATTCAGACATCATGTGCTAGCTAGCTAGCAGGGACCTCGGGACAGCAGCTCTTGGAGCTCACAGACTATTTTTGTCTAAGGAGAATTCAGTTTTAAATAGTTGATACCTTTAGGATAACTCATCTATCACTGGGCCAATTTAAGTTTCATTAATCATATAGAGGAGAAGAGGAAAGAACGCGTTGCCCCGTGAAGCCGTTAGTGCACAGCTGTGAAATAGAGGCNCAGTCAGAGATCTTAGCAGGTGGGCACCTTTCTGTCCTGGATGAACTGATGCCGTGCTGTGGCTAGCGATCCATAGTGTGGCTAGCGAGCCTTTATGAGGCCATGGCTGTCCTCAGGTTAGTGAGAGAAGGGCAGTCTGGGTCAAGTGCTGGAGCCCCCTCCCAGCAGGCCCCTCCCAATGTGAATATTTTTGGGTGGGTCATCTCTTAGTCTCCCAGAAACACAGCCCACTGGGGAAATCAAGATCATAGGCTATCAACAGTCTCCTGCACATGTGCCCTGAAATGCCCTTCTCCTGTCTCACGAGACAAATCTTACACCTCCTGAGAACGTCAAGGGCAAGCTCAGCTCCTTGGAATGAATCTGCCCTTTTCCCCCTCTTACTGGGTGACTTGCTCATTTCTCATCTTTCTGAGTCAGCTTGCATGTATTGATGCCCAGGTGCTAAATCTCATTCTGATTTTGATTTTGACTGCCTCGTTGCCTTTGATTTTGATCTTGGTAGTGTAGTGTAACTTTTGGAGGCGTGTTTATGTTTTGCTCTAACTGGAAACCGAGAGCTCTTCGAGAGCGGGAAACAGTTCTTAGCGTTCCCCATCATGCCTCGTGTGAACCATGTTCCCAGTAAGCAATGGAATGATAGTCACGGAATTAATACATTGAGAGGGTGTTTTTGGGGGCAAGATTCAAGAGCAAGCGCCATCAGGAAGTGGTTTCTTTTNCCTTGGGCAAGATCTCACAGGCCACGGTGAGGGGTTTGACTCTTGTATTTATTGATCTAATTTGTGTTTTAAAAGATTATTTGGACTTGTTTGTTCAATGTTAGATTTTTACCGTGTGGTTCAGAATAGATACTCCATAAATGTTTTATTGGATTGTTGGTGAACCTGGTTCCCAGAGAAAGCAATACAGTGCCAGACCCAAGGAGCTGGGTGTAGCCCCATTCTGTGCAAGGTGCTGCTGGTAGGCTGGTGATCTTCTCTGGGCCATGTCCATTCATTAGCTTGTTTATCCATTTACTCATTCATTGCACTAATCCAGATAACATTGAGTAGGTGCTCTCTCTGGGGTGTCCGCACTCGGAGAGGAAAGGCTGTGACTTGGCAAACTCTTCTCGAGACCATGGATGAAACCCTGGCCTCATTTCTTCCGCCATCTGTATTTTCTTCTGGGAAGGAAAAAAAACTCCGAGCAGCTGGACAATAACATGGGCCCAACTTCTAGAGAGATGACAGGCTCCTCTTTATTGGAGTCAAACAACCAGGACAGAGGGAGACACTCATTATTAGGGCTGGACCCCTTTATTCATCATTTCATTCAGCTCCATTGTGTGGAAAAGCAAACCAAGGCCCTGGTGGGGGGTGACCTAATTTCTCAGGACAGCCCAGCAAATTAGCACCTGTCAGGGGACCCCAGAACTCCTGGGGTTCTTTGCACCAGGCTGCCTCCCCACCCCTACACTCACCTTTAAGCCAACTATGTATTCTTCCTAAATACAAGTTTGGGGAAGAATATAATGGTGTTTATTTTGAATGAAAGTGCTCTTTTGATTAAAAAAACAGCCCCATAAAGATAGTTTACATTTAAAACGAAATGTTACAGTGCAAAGGTTTCCTTCGAGAATAGGAATTATGGTGTCTAATTATATAGTATTTGGGACGACATATTTATGGAACCTTTGAAGAAATACTTTATAAATAGGTCATAACAGGCCTCACAGTCCTTATGTGTTTATTTGCTTGGGTGCTCATTTGGCATTTGGCCCTGATCTTGTGTAGCTTTGAACTCTATTTAAAATTTCTTGTGGAAATGAGTAATCTCCAGCTAGACTGCAAGCAGGATTTTTTTTTCTTTCTGTTTATCATTCTCTTACTCTCTATCACACTGCCTAGCATAATGCCAGGTACAGGGAGTTTGCTTAATGATAAATCCATTCCCCCTCTCCTCCCCTCCCCCTTCAACGTTCTTCCTCCTTCTCTTCCCTCCCTACCTCTCCTAACCCCTGCCTCCCAACCCTTTCTCACCACTCTCCTCCCTTCCTTCCACAGACATTTCTAGAGTAAAACAGTGCCAAGCACTTTATAGACATTGGGGGTTCAGTGATGAATAAGTAAACACGTTTCCTGCTCTCACGGAGCTTTCAGTTTTGTCGAGGATGCTCAAGCACTACACAGCTAGAAGTGCAGTGACTTGTAAAATGAAATTTGTAACACACAGAGTCCATAACAGACCACAGGGGAGCATGAAATGGGGGCATTTGGTCAGGGGTCAGGGACTGCTTTCCCCAGGAATGACAGCTTGAGCTGAGACCTGGAGGACGAGGAGGAAAGTCCGGCCACGGGAATGGACAGGGTGGAAGAACAGTCCAGGCAGAGGGAACTGCACGGTTCTGAGGAAACCTGGAGGTGAGGAACCGGCCTGCCGGGGTCTTGAATAAACAGGAGACCTGGGAGGCCCCTGCAGAGGAAGTGGAAGGGGGACATTGAGAGGTAAGCTTGCAGATCACGCAAAGTCTCAGAGGCCATGGGAAGTTTGGCATTTTTCTTGAGAGCAATGGAAGGGGTTTAAGCAGGAGAGAAACACAGTAAGGATTTCATTTCTGGAAGGTCACTTTAGGCCAAAAGTGTAGGCAGCTCCAGCGACAGGGAGCAAGTTAATAAACTAGTGCATGCCCGGAGTGGCATGCTCTGCAGATGTCACAAAGACAAAGAATGATCTCTGTCTCCTGGGATAGGAAGGTCCCCAAAATCACTGTTAAATGGCAAACACCAAGGTGCAGTTCCATGACAGAAAGAGGTGCATATGACTTCACATCTCTTTCAATTCCAATTTACATCTATTTACATAAAAAAAACCACTCAGAGGATGCAGAAAAAAAGTACTAAAAATTGCTGTATATTATGTGTGTGGGGGGCCAGATGGATGGGGACAGGAACGGGGGTGACAGACGTCTCCATGTGTGCCTTTTCATATTGTTTTGACTTTTGAGCCATGTGTATGCTTTATTATTCAACAATTGGATAGAAATGAGCCAAGCTGGGCTGGAACAGCAATTGTTGTAAGTTTGGGGGATGGGGGCTATCGAGTCCTGATGGGAGCCGCTCATTTAACGGTCTTCTTGCCATGCTCTTAGTCTAATATTGATGTTTTAATCATGTATTGAACGAACAGCGCCTTGATCTCATCCTTCCTACTCTATCAAGACTCCTGTCTTAATAACAGTAATTCATCAACATTTTACCTTTAGCGATTGTTCAATAGTTGCCCCCGCGGGAGGGTAACGTTGTCTGACTTTTATTGAGCACGTACTGCATGCCGAACCCAGAGTGCTCTACTTATATTGTCACACTTAATTCTCACAACAACCCGGCACCGCCACTGTGTGGACAAGGAAAGTGAGGCATAGAAAGAAAGGGAAGGTGATTTGTTGAAGGTCACCCTCAGAGATCACCCCTTGGAGGGCAAATCAGGTCATTTGTTAGTATGACGGCTATTTGCAGGGTGCCTACTCCTCCTAATTGCTGGGCACTGGTTGGGTGTTAGGATTATGTAGTGAATAAGAAGGAGTTTTGCTCTCTCAGAGTGCAGAAGGGCCAGGCAGAGCTTCTACACATCACTGTTATGCAGTGTGACCGAGGCTTTAAGCCAGATACGTGCAAGGCCCAACCAAGCTCAGTCCAAAGAAGGGGAGAAGGCAATCAGGGAAGGGTTCCTGGAAGAAGAGGAGATGCTCTAGCAGGGTCCTGTGATGCATGTAGAGTTTGACAAGCAGATGGAGAGAGGAGAGCATGTCCCGAGAGAAGGAACAGTGTGGGCAAGGGCACAGAGGCAGGAAGCGATGGATCCTGATGGTGGAACGGTAAGAGCTCTGGAACTGACAGGGGCGAGGGCCTGGCGAGGTGGGTGGAGCGGAACCATGCAGGGCCTTGAATGCCGTGCGTGGGCTTCATGTCACTGTTTTCCAGCCAACCCACTTCAGGTGTGCACCTTTCCCTGCCACCGGCGTGTCCCGTTGCCTGTATAATATGTCTGTACTCAGCTCCCAAGATGCATCACTTAGCTAAGCAGTTGCTCTGTGTCAGGACCTGAGCTAGGGGCTCAACAGCGAAAATGATGAAGTGGTGCCATGGATGAGTCGGGCATGGAAATGGGCAATTTCCATTTGAGAAGTGGCATACCAGAAGGAAACCCAGACCAGGGGCATGTAATTAGAGACAGGTGGGGCAGGGAGGGCTTCTCGGAAGAGGTGACCCTTGAGCTAAGTTTTGGTGGATGAGGAGGAATTGGTGCAGGAAAGAGCTGGTGTGGCCTCGGTGTGGAGGGGACAGCAGCGACAAAAGCCCAGCGGCTTGATGCAATTAAGTGTGCATGTGGGGCCAGCAGAGTGACCAGAAATAAGGCTGGAGAGAGAATGGAGCCCAGGAAGGAGGAAGAAGGAGAAAAAAGTGGAAGAATCGTGACAGCATCTTATTGCAAACTGCTAGTGAAGCCAGAGTGCGTTTGCCCCACCAAGAGCAACCTGTAAACCAGCCCCAGGAGCACAGGAGCATGTGGCTCTACAACATTCTCCCTGGGAAGAGCCTCCTAACAGGTCATGTGTCTGCTGAGCCCTGCATGTTGGGTAGCTGTCAGGTGTGATCACACATACCTGCCAGAGCTGGCCGTTCCCTGCTGGGGAGTTCCATCTCCCAGCATGGCTGAGGCTGAGAACCAAGGGGCCAGCACCTCAGGCCTGGTAAGAGCAATTAAAATGGGATCAGTGGTCCCTGCGGTGACAGTGACATCAGTGCTCCCAGCATGAAGGCCTCTGTCCACGCCTGGACTTGCTCCTTGAGGACTCGAGCCCTGCCCGCCTTGCCCGCTCTGGCCAGGCTCCCCCAGCTTCCCGGCCACCGTGTGCTGGTGCTCTGCTGTTGTCATGTCCTACACCTGACCTTGAATTGTCGTCTTTGGGCTGCTGTCAGCTCTGGGCTCTGTCAGTTCTAACCTTTCTCACCCTGATTTTTCACGGAAAAGCTGTGAGGCTGATGCTAGCCGTGTTCCCTCATGTTATAGGCTGAATGTGTGTGTCCTCCCCTGATTCACATGTTGAAGCCCATTGTGATGGTATTTGGAGGTGAGGCCTTTGGGAGGTAATTAGAGTTACATGAGGTCATGAGGGTGGGGACCACATGGTAGAATTAATGCTTTATAAAAAGAGGACCAGCCATCAGAGCTCCCTCTCTGCCGTGTGAGGACACAGAAGGCTGACATCTGCAAGCCAGGAAACTCTCAACTGGGAACGGACTCAGCCAGCACCTTGACCTTGGACTTGCAACCTCCATAACAGTGAACAATCAAGTGTTTGTTGTGGAAGCCATCCAGCCTGTGGTATTTTGTTATAGCTAGGACAGCTTGCATTCCCCTCCCCCTTAAAGCACCCCGATTTCCATTTGGAGAATTTTGTTCCCCTCACCAGCTGCACCTTTTCAGGACTGACCAGGGGGTGGCCGTGTGACCGTGCGGAGCCCATCAGAATTCTCCTCCCAGGGCTTGGCCTGTGCCGTGGATTCTTAGAGTCCAGCACATTCCTCCCCCAGGGGATGCAGGGGCACAGGGAGGGGGCGTGGGTCCTGCCCCTGACCCAAGTCCCGCTTTAAAACCGTGTGCTCAGCTCTCCTGTCCACACTGTACGCTGCCTGGTCCGTCCAGTCGCACTCCTGTCTGCCTGGGCTGCTTGGACCCGGAGGTACCTGAGGACAGTGGCAGCCTGGGTCTGGGCACTTTTGGGGACATTTACCTTTTAGTGTTTTAAACAGCTTTACTGGTGTATAACTTCCAAACCATCAAATTCACCCTATTCCAGTGGACGATTCACTAACGTTACAACATCCATGGAGTTGTGCGTCTGTTACCATTCTCACGTGTTAGGATGGTCTTATCACCCCCAAAAGAAGCCCCTCTCCGTTAGCAGTCATTCCTCATTTCTTCCTCCCCTCGCCCTGGCAATTGCTTATCTAATTTCTGTCTCTGTGGATTTTCCTACAGTGGGCACTTCATTTAACTGGAATTCCACACTAGGAGGGAGGCCTTTGAGTCTGGCTTCTTAAACGGACGAGGGTTTCCAGGCTCATCCTGGGGTAGCAGGTATTAGGACTTCATTGCCCTTTTTTTTCTCTCTCTCTCTTTTTACTGTGGTTAAAAATACACAACACGAGACCTACCCTCTTAACTAATCTTTTTTTTTTTTTTTTTAAGCTGAGCCATCCTGCTACCTGTTGGCAGCTCAGCGGCTGCTCAGCTCGGGCTGGGACTCGAACCGCTGTTGCTCAGAGCTCACACTCTTGAGCAAGCTCTTAACCAGCTGAGCCACTCGGCCAGCCCTTAACTAATCTTTCAGTGTCCAGTACATTAGTGTTAACTGCAGGCAGTACATGCTACAGATCGCTAGACCATTTTCATCAGGAAAGGAGAGGAAATGGAGTAGTATGTCTCCACTGGACACAGCACTGGGCGTGGAAGGAGATAGACAGCGGAGCCTGGACCCGGGCCTCCTGTGGGAGCTGGGCACAGGGACCCAGGGGGCAGGCAACGCGGCTTGGCCTTCAGGGGCTCGGAGTGTAGCAGGAGAGATGTGACGGGGGCATAAAGAACCACAACATCAGGGTGAACGTGACAAGGGCGTGAGGGAGGCAAGACGGGGGCGGGGGGAGGATTCAGAGGAGAAGGAGAGTGTTCAGAATATTGGATAATAACAATAACAACAATAACAGGTAGCATGTATTGTACCTTTTATTATGTGCCAGGGGCCTTCCTTAATGTTTTATATATTTATGTCATTTAATCCTCGTAATAACCCTAGGAGGCAGCTACTACTATTGCTCCCATTTTCCAGATGGGGAGAGTGAGGCACAAAGCGGTTATATAACTGGCTTCAGGTTACAGGGCTAAGAAATGGTCAGGATGGCATTTAAATCCACTGGCTCGCCAGCCCCTGGTTTCATCAAGTATTATATGACAGGGGTGGAGACTTTGGAGTTCAGTTATGAAAGGCAGGCTGAGAAAATGAAGCCCAGAGTCAGATAATACTCACCTCAGGCAGAAGGCATGAAAACAAGCCTCTTTTCTTGACATGTTCAGCATGTTACAGCCAGAGAAAATCATGCATGGAATCGCTTCCCTCTAGTCGTCACCAAGGAGGTTTCTGCAACCCATTCAAGTCATAGCCTCATAATTAACTAAATGCAAAACTCCCTGCAAACAAGGAATCTCTGAAGGGCGGCTGCTTGCAGACTAGTAACACTGACACTTCGTGGTTTTCCGTAGAACAGATTGCTGCTGAAGTTGGCCCGGGCCCCAGTTCTGCCCCAGATACGTTAAAATTCAGTCCATTTCTAGACCTGGCCTGAGGCGCTGGGTGTGCAAAGAACTTGGGGCCAAGATACAGACAGAGCTGATTTGGAAGGAAGCAAGCATGTGTCCACTGAGGCCCAGGGCCTTGGCACACAGTTGGTGCGCCAATAAATATATGTTGCCCAACAAAATAAGGTTTAAAAGAAATAGGTATAAAATGACCCCAAGACTTTGAGGTTTTCTGCTTTTTATGCAACAGAAATTCCAGCTGACTTAAATGATAGATAGAGAGTCTTTATTGGCTCTGTGACTAAAATGTCCAAAGGTACGGTGGCCTGAAGAAAAAGTTTGATCTAGCAATGTCATTGTCACCAAACTGCTGTTTTTGTTGTGAAAGCTCAGCCCCTGGGACACTTAAGAAAGTGTGTGTTTCTACTACAGACGTGTTTGCAGCCTAATGTCATGGCGTGGTCAAGGGCCATGTTGTACAGACACAATCTGGTCTGAGAGAGAAAGCATTCGCTGAGTTGTCAAGCCTCTGCGAAGTCTAGAGGAGCAGATAAGAGCATTCAAGAACATGGCAGAGAATGAGGGAATTCCTAGCTGTACTGATGCCTGAAAAATTCCTGCCAGGTCACTGAGTCTTTTTTCCCCATCATAAAACTGGAGTAGTAATGTCTGCCCTGTTTCATTCTCGGGGTTGTCAATAAGCTCAGGTGAGAAAATAATATCCGTTAGAATTCTACACCCGTGAGCGACTATAATTAGAGACCATGGGAATTAACTGATGATTCATAATGGTGATTTCTTCTAGTAGGTGCTTAGGCTGATTTATTCATGTATGCATTCATTTTATATATGCAGCCTTCAGGAAAGGGTTGATCCGCCGGTGTCACTAAGTTCCTGTTTTTGTCTTGAAAGCTCAACTCCTAGGAAATTTAAGAGGTGATGTGCTAAAACTACAGCCCTGTTTGAAGTCTGTTTGAAGTGTGTGTGTGTGTGTGTGTGTGTGTGTGTGTATGTGTGTGTGTGTGTGTATTATATATAATATACATAATATATATAGTAAAAAATTATACACATTTTAAGAAAGGAAAAAACTGTATTAAAATTGTAATAATATGTACCAATAACAAAAGATGAATACAAGTCATGTGTATATATTTTTTTGGCACCCATGGTATATTTGAGATATAATCCACATATCATAAAATTTCAGCCTTTTAAGGCATACAATTCAGTGGTGGTTAGTATATTCACAAGGTTGTACCACCGTCACCACTGCCTAATTCCAGAACATTTTCATCACACCTCAGAAAGAAACCCCATACTCATCAGCAGTCACTCCCATTCTCCCTCCCCTTAGCACCTGGCAACCACTAATCTTTCTGTCTTTCTTTGATTGAGCACCTACTGTGTGCAGGACACCCTACCAGGCACTGGAGATGTGATCATGAGAAAATTCTCCCAACTGATTTGGAATCAGATGAACATACTGTACATGACTCCAGAAAAAAAAAANGCTACTCGGTGACGTCTCCCTCTCTCTGTCGATGTGGGAAATGGGATACTCGCCTCAGATTAGAGCCGCGCTCCGGTAATCAGCTTTTGAAAATGGTTTTCGAGATGATCTTGAGAATAGCAGGAAAAAAAGACTCCCCCCACCCACCCCCACACTGGAGGGCAATTGGTTCTTGGGGTTGGAAGCCTAGGGTTCTGGAAGGCGCTGCTGGACTTGGATAAGAATGATGGTGCGTTGCCCAGATAGCCTCCAGTTCCTTGGGCGTGGCTCTGTCTAATGTGCTTCTCAAGATCTGCTCCTCCGACTCTCTTTGAGGGATTTCTTTGGGCTCCTGGAGCCACTCCGCCTGGGCGTCTACAGGCCTTGAGTGGCTGCGTGATGCAGGCGCATGCGTTCTCTAACCTCAAGTTGGAGCTAACCCTGCAGCCTAGGCTACCATCCAGAGCTCCGTGTGGCATCAGCTGAGGCTGGCTCTTCCCCTGATGTGGCCCCTGCTCTGTTTATTCCCTCGCCTGTCCTGATTCCCCGACTCCCTTACCAGTTTCTCCTGCGAGCACTTCCTTCATAACGTCTTGCACGTGACCGGAATTGCCCATAAATCCTCATCTCAGGGTCTGCGTCTGGGTCATGTTTGCATCAGAAAGAGGTGGTATTGGGTAGGGATGAGGGTTGGAAAGAGCATAAGCGCTGGGGTCTGGCAGGCTTGAGATTGACTGGGNTTTTCTTGAATCCTTATTTTATGTGATAGCAATTTTAGGTTACTCAATGTGGCAATTATTTGGAACCAGGAAATACCTATATCTATATATCTATATCTGTATCTGTATGTATACCTATATCTATATCAATATTATCTGTATATCTGTATCTATATTTATGTAAATGTTTGAGATTGGTGCAAAGTTAGCTGAGATTCACACTCTTGTACATTGTTAACCTACATGTACGATACTCTCATCCATCCGTCCATCCCTCCATCCATCCATCCATCCATCCATCCATCCATCCAGTTGCTGAGCGCCTGCGATGGCCAAACACTGTATTTAATGCTGTGAACACAAAGGTGTATGAAATGCAATCCCTGCTCTTGAGGAGTTTTTGGTTAGTGTGGGTTCTTGTTAGAGAACAAACTGAGGGTTGCCAGATGGAGGGGGCCTAGCGGGCAGGGTGAGAAAGGTGAAGGGATTAAGCAGTACAAATTGGTAGTTACAAAGTAGTCATGGGGATGTCAAGTACAGCATAGGGAATATAGTCAATAATATGGTAATAGCTATGTGTAGTGCCAGGTGGGTACTAAACTTATTGGGGGGATCACTTCATGAATTATATGTTGAACCACTCTGCTGTACCCCTGAAACTAATATAAAATAATATTGACTGTCAACTGTAATTGAGAAAAACAATTGTGGGTTGTTGTTGGGACTGTGGGTGGGTGGGGAGACAGGTAAGCTAACGAATGAAGTGTCAGATGTTGTGGTCAAAACGAGTAGAATCTCATACCCAAAGTGTTGTGCAAGGATCAGAACTCTTAGCTCTGTCAGAAGAGTTGGGGTTATGGAAGCCGGGTGTTTAAGCGTTATTAGACATATTTAGGTAGTGATGACCAGGGAAGGGCATTCGGGCATGGTAACTGAGGGGCAAAGGCATGGGTCATGAATAGGTCTTGCCTGGTCAGGAATTGGTGAGTTTCAGATAGAATGTTTGAGGGGACTGGTAGGAGATGGATGATGACTAAGATATTTGATAAGATTCCTGGTCACCCTCGAGAGACTTGAAATCAAATCCAGTGGCCTGTCTTATAAAAAAGGGTAATAGCTTCATTTANGAGGGCAGTGTCACTGGCCCTCATATGTGGGATCCGAACCAGGGCCCTCTGGCGTCCCAAGCCAGTTCTTAACTATCGTGCCACTCGGCTGGCCCGGAGCTGGGATCTCTTGACCTTGGCCCTGTTACCATCTTGGGCGGGAGAATTCTGTCGTGGGGGTTTCCTGTCTATTTTAGGCTCTTCAGCACATCCAGGGGCTATGTGCTGCGTGCCATTCACATTTTCCAAGTTATAACAACCCAAATGGTCTCCAGCCATGGCCAAATGTCCCCTGGAGGGAAAAATAGCCCCTACTTGGGCATCAGTGATCAAAACCGAATACTCACGTGTTCTCTGAAGAACACTTTGCTTTCCTGCATCTGTGATTTTGCTCACCTCAGGGACTCCCACGTCCCTAAGTCCACAGTGTCCAAATCCCACCATTGACCTTAAAGGCCAAATTCTCATGCCACTTCCTCCCCGTATCCTCCCTGTTGAAAGAGCGTCTCCCATCTCCAATCCCTGAAGCACGTTATCTCTACCTCTTGTATGAATGGTGAGTGCCACCCACGTGCCAGGTCTGTGCTTTACAATCCTCATAACAATTCCACAAGGAAGGCATTGCTATTAGGAAACCAGGGCTCAGAGAAGCTATGTGACTTGCTCCAGGTCAGTGACAGAGCCAGGACCTATCTGTGTGCATCAGACTTTTTATGTTTCTTCTCCCACTCCACACTCTCTTTGTACAAATCCCTTTCTCCTTTGCACTGGAGTGAGCTGTTCACGTAACTTAGTTCCTTTGAAGATTGGGAGGCCCCCATCTCACTTGTTTCTAGCACAGTGCTTGGCGCATGGCAAATGCTAACAAATATTTGTTGAATGAATGAATGAAAAGAAGTCTCAGAGGAGGCAGCCAGGGGAAAGATTCAGATCTACCCAGGATGCGTAAATGTTCATCTTCCTGAAGGAAGGCTGGTGTCTGGATCATCTCTTGAACCCTTGTCTGTGTCTAGTAATTTAGAAGTTTCCTGAATGCCTCCTTTGTGCCAGGACCTGTGATAATCCCTTGGGGTCCAGGAATGAATAAGACACGGTCTGTTTGGTCAAACTATTTTCAAAACCGACTTGGAATCTTCCAGGAAAGGTGAAGATCCTTAGACTCTCGGAACCAGCAACTTCTCCCCTAGCTGTAGATCCTAAAGAAACTGTTGGTCATGGACACAGAGACACATACAAAGAAGAGTTCTTGCAATATTGTTGGTAATCATGAAAAAATTGGAAACAACCTAATTCAGTGGCTCCCAAACTTGTCTGCATGTTGGAATCACCGGGGGGGTGGGGGGGTCTTTAAAAAATTCCAGAGTTCTGGCTACATCCCTTATCAAGTAAATCACAATCTCTGGGGGTGGAACACGGCCAACGTGTCACTATGTTTTGAAGCTCCCAGGTAACACCATTGTGCGTACTCATTTGGGAATTACTGATCTCAATATCCATTAACAGGTGAGTGACTAAATCATGATATACTTACATAATGGTTACCTTGCTGTAATTGCAATGAATGCATGGCACCAAAAGACAGGTGCAAGAACGTTTATAGCAGCACTGTTCATAATAGCCCAAAACTGGAAACAACCCAAACATCCATCAACAATAGAATAGATAAATAAATCATGGTGTGATCATAAAGTGGAGTATCATTTGTCAGCGAAAAGGAACAAAGTACAAGTATGCGTGTGAGCCTCATCGACGGTTGAGTAAAAGAAGCCAGGCCCAAAGGTGGATAGACTGTATGATTCCATGTATGTCATGTTGTAGAACAGGGGTCAGGAAACTTTTCTGTAAGGGGACAGACAGTAAATATTTTAGGCTGACAAGCAATATGGTCTCAGTTGCTCATCAGCTCTGCCATTGCAGTGCAGAAGCAGCAATAGATGCTGGATAAACAAGTGGGTGTGACTGTGTTCCAATAAAACTTTATTTGTAAAAATAGTTGGTGTGCTGGATTTGGCCCGCCATTCATAGTTTGCCATTGCTTGCTGATCCCTATTGTAGAGCGAGCAACATTAGCCTGTGGTGAACTATCACGAAACTTGTTACCCTCGGCGGAGAGCAGTGAATAGAAAGGCAGCTGCTGGGACTCAGGAACTGGTTTGTTTCCTCTTCTTTGGCTGCTGTGTCTACTGTGTGGACAGTCACCATTCTGTGCACTTATGAGGTGTCCACTTTTCCGT
>NW_017731499.1:2977742-2979138 GCF_001890085.2 Hipposideros armiger
TGAAACTTGAATTCATCAGAAAATCTGATGAGCCAGAGCCTCCTGACTAATCAAAGTTTTACTGTGAGCCGCAATTAGTTGTACATGGTACCATGTCTGAACCCATCGTGAGTGGCCTTCCCCACTGATTGCTCCAGGAAAAGAAACTCATTAATTTTTGAAGAGGGTGGCCCTTTGGATCTCTTCTGTCCTTTTGCGGTCATTGCCATGCGTGATCATCTCTTAGCCTGAAAGGTCTGAGATTCAGCAACGTGTCCTGCTGCCGTGTCACCTGACTCACAGATTTGGAAAGATGCTGAATTCCTCCAAAATTCAGTTATCCTATATGTTTGGACCAAAGCTATTTTTCCCCATTCTTGGAATCTCTCTGAATCCCTCCAGGTATGCTGGACAGTGGCTGTGGCTTCCTACTGTAAGGTACCTTTCCAGAGGTTGAGGAACAGGTGGTTTTCGGGCAGGTGAGCATTCCAGTGGGAGACAGGAAAACCTTATGGCTGACACTAGGACGACCCTGGTTCCAGGAATTGCTTTGCCTAGGAAGTCACCCTAGGCAGAGAAAATGAAATAGCGTGTTAGACATGGGCAGTTGTATCATCAGTACATCAGAGGAGAACGGCTGAAGGTAAGCCAGTGAAGTGAAGGCTTTTAGAAAGAGATGTTGTTTAAGAAGACCCAAAAGAACATCTCGGGTTGCATATTTTCTCTGGAGGAGGGAACATCATGAGCTTGAGTGATATGGGAAAAGGGGGGGTGAGTATGAGCAGCGAGTAGGTTGCACATTTTTCGGGGGCGGGGGGCGGTCAGAGCTTGGTAGAAGGATTGTGGATTCGTCATGATGGTTCTGGGTTATGTTGCAGCCACAAATAAGCCCCAAATTTCAGTGGCTTAAAACAGAAAGGTTTATTCCTCTTGCTACAATCCTGTTGCACGCAGGTTCTGCTCCAAGGCGTACCCACTCAGGAACCCAGCTTCTCAGGGCCTCCATTCTCTAGGATGTTGCCAGTCTCTGAGGCAGGGGGAAGAGAAGTCGGCAGGTCATGCAGTGGCTCTTTAAGGCTTCCAACGCATGTCACTGGAAAGGCAGGCCCATGGCTATGCCTAGCTTCAAGGGGATTGGACAGCCTGGTCCTACCCTGAAGGAGGAGCATGGGAAAATCAGTATACAGAAGGAGTGGCTGCAAACACAGTTATAACAATGGTTTGGAACCATTTGGTTTTGTATCCTTATACGATGAGATGGTAAAGACTTTTGTGCCGGGATGACTGGTGATCATTGTAATTATCCTAGTAAATTATTGTGCACACTAGGCACTGGCTGTGTATTTTACATGCATTAGAAATTGAGTCTTGGGCCGGCTGAGTGGCGTGTTGGTTAAGAGCTGGCTTGGGACGCCAG
>NW_017731499.1:2981868-2983137 GCF_001890085.2 Hipposideros armiger
GAGCTCAGTGTATCCTGGAGGCATTGGGCTACTCTGATGGGCATTGTGGATGGGCCAAGGCTTGGCCCCCGTGTCAGCTCCAATGAGCTCAGATGGTAGGAGATGGATGAACGCTAGGATGGAGAGCCCCAGACAGCAGCAGCCCACAGCCAATCATTGCTCACCATTCAAAACAGCTTTTCAGACATCACCCTTTGCCCCCAATGGAAGGAGCATTAGGAGGAGACACGGTGTGTACCAAGACGAGAGGTCCTCACCGCTCTTTGAGGAAGCAACTTCTCTGAGGTCAGTTAGCCCCCACCTCCTTTTCTCTGCGCCTCACAAGTACACAGCTTTGCTCTGCCCCAATTTTATTCTGACAGCATCTGGACCAGAGACCTGAGCTGGGCTGAGTATGGGAAGGCGCTGTTTGCCCCAGGGTGATGGTGGGGGCCACCATGGCCAAACTCCTATTCCCCTCTTCCAGTTTCTATTCCCACATCCATGCTGGGCAGCCTCTGCCTCAGCTCCCAGTCATCCCTGCCTACCCCAGTCTAAAGCAGCCCCCAGCCACCCCAGCAGCCACTTCTAGGTCCTCCGCATCTCTCCCTGGTTCCTCCAGGTGGATTATGAGGGAAGGATCCCCCAGTCAAACTAACTTAGAATGTTGATCAGAAATGGAATGTTATAGGTAACCTACCAATTTCTCTACTCGCACACCCACTTCATAGAGAAGTTGCCACCTCATGCACTAGCTGCCCTGATTTGATAAGGTGACATCTTGTCCATCCCATCATCACAGCTGAAGGGAGAAGCCAGTTAGACTCTTGGAGAATCTGAACCCACAAACACCCTTTCATTGAGTGTGTTGGTTGTTATTGAAATGTAATTATGGATATGGGTGGGCTGGGGTCTTGCACCCTGGCATTTTCCTCCAAGTGCTGTTTGGGACCAGATTTGGGGGGTCATTTTGCCATTCCAAAAGCCTAATGAAGCAGAGAAAGCCAGCCCGCAGAGAGAAGCATTCAGAGCACAATAGATCCAGAGAAAGAGGCTGAGACAGAGCCCGTGTGGCCGGTGGTAGAGGGCAGACATTTGGAGGACAGGGTGTGAATTCTAATTTTGCTGCTTTCAAGCTGTGAAACCTTGAGAAGTTTTCCTTAAACTCTTGGAGCCTCAGTTTCTCCATCTGATAAATGGGGATGTTTGTATCTCAGAAAGGTTCTGTGTGGATTAACTGTGAGATAATGCAAGTAAAGCATTCAGTACAGTGCTGGACACACAGCAGGA
>NW_017731499.1:2987517-2994836 GCF_001890085.2 Hipposideros armiger
GGTAACGGCTGACATTTATTAAATACTCCGCGTGTACCAGGCACGGTTCCCCTTCTTTTGTCCTGCCAACAACTCGATGAGGGACATGCACTACTATTATAACCCCCATTTTATAGATGAAAGTACGGAGGCTTAGAGCGGCGAAGTAACCTGCCCCGGTTCACATGGCTTGCAGGATCTGCAGCTAAAACCAGATAGTGTGGCTCGAGGGCCTGAGCACTAACCATGACCTGATACTGTTTCCCGTTCTCAGTAGGTGGTATCACCGTCCAGCGAAGTGTATTTGTGTCTTCCATATCTGTCTTCTCCACAGGATTCTGAGCAGCTCGAGGCCAAAGGGCTGTTTCTTTGCCATTTCGGTATCCTTAGTACCTACCCTACAGGTATATCGGTGCTTCAGGGAAGAGAGAATTGTAGGCAGGAAGGAGCACTGTGATAAGGCCTGGGACGCCTGGGAAGTCTCGATGGGGCTCAAGACTTGTCGCCGTTCATCCTTTTGCATCTGCTCCCCGACCTCCCCCATATTCAGAATTTCAAAAGGACTGTTTCCACTCTGAGGAAGGTGCTAGTTCTATATTTGGAGTAATGTTAAAAAAAAGGCAATTAGAGCTGCCATGTTGATGAGCACTTGTTGGTGCCACTGGCACCCTGCTCAGCGTGTTGCACAGCCTGAGTACTGTCGTCCAGCTCTCGTAGATGCAGGGGTGGAGGCTTAGGTCCATGAAGTAAGCAACTCGCCCAGAGTGACAATAGCTTGTATGTGGTGGACCCAGGCTTCGTCCCTAGGTGGTTGGTCTCCAGTTTCCATATTATACATTGAGCTCTTCTGCTTGTCTAAATACATCAATAGTCAAGAGACCCAAAAAGGAAAGGGAACTGGCAGAAAAAGGCAGCAAGACCTGGAAGCCAAGTGTCTATATTCTTTCAGTGTGTCGCCATGGCCGTACCCACAATCCTTCTCCTCCAATGACCCGGGACTCCTGACTCTCCAAGGCTCCAGCCCAAGTGGACCACAGCAGACACAGTAACATTCCCAGATCCAACTCCCAGTGCCCCTTCGTAAGGCCCTTCATTGGTAGCTTCAATTGTTAGACAGTTAAACTCTTCATGGCTGTTGACACTTCAAAGTACTGTTGACTTGAAGCTCTCTCATCGTCCTGTCTAATTCAAATAACATTTTCCCACAGGTCGTCCCCTTCTGCCAGGTGGATTTTTCATCCCTGTCTTTATTCTGTCACTAACAGAGTTCTGCCCGATGCCAGGTCCCCAAGCCATCAGTGATCACTCATTCTTAGGCAGTGTCTCTGCCCAGAGAAATTAGACGAGGTCCTCGAGGCTTGGGGTTATGTATTTGGTTTCTTTTTAAGAAAAAGATTTTAATTAAACAGGGAGTATCTGTTAATGAGCAGTAACCTTTAACTGAGTACTTACAACCTACCAGGCACCATGCTAAGTATTTTACTTGCATTAATTATGTCTTTTACTTTTTACCACTCTTTGCAATTGGCACACGGTTATCCCCTTGTTATAGATGACAAGTTAGTCAACTTAAGAACTAGTAAGAGTAAGTTGGAGCTACAAAGTAGCAGTGCTAGGATTTAAAGCCAAGTTTGTTCAGACAAAAATCCATTCTCTGAGCTTCTAGAACCAACTGATATTTGGGAAAGGAAACAAAATCTGCTTTTCATTCTACTACCTAAGGATAATCGCAGCAGGCACTTGCTTTATTTCTATTCATTGTGGTTTTCTAAGAATACGTGGCTAATTAAATAATTTTGTTCTTTGCTTTTTTTCACTTACCATTTTAGTATGGTTAGGGTTTCCACGTCATTAAATACCCATTAAAAGCAACATTTTAAATGATTACATAATATTTTGCCGTATGAACAGACCATAAGTTACTTGACCATTTTATTATATTTGGACATTTAGGTGGTTTTAAAGTTTTTATTCTTAGATGATTGGTTCTCAGTGGGGCTATGCGCCCCAGGGAACATTTGGCAATGTCAGGGGACAGTTTTGATTGCCAAAACTGGGGTGATTGGGTGTGGTCTTGACGTCTAGTGGGTGGAGTCCAGGGATGTGCTAAACATCTTAACAATGCACAAAACATCCCCTACAACAGAGACTTAATTGTTTGATTGCAAATGCCAATCATGTTGTGGTTGAAAAACCCTGATCTTAGATATACCATCATGATGGACACCCTTGTCCAGTAAACCAGGTATATTTGACAGACAAATGTATGGTTTTCTTTTGGTTGATTCCTAGAAGGGGAATTGCTGAGTCAAAGGTTAGCACCTCTTTGAAGGATGCTGAAACATGATATCAAATTGCTTCCCAGAAATATAGAAATATCATTCTTCCAACACCAGTTTCTATTGCACCCCACTCTAACTAGCATGGACAATTATTATGCTATAACCCTTTGTTAATTTGAAACCCCCAAAAAGCTCTCTTGTTGTTTTAATTTGCATTTTCTTTGCTTATGAAGGAGTTGAGAGTACCTTTTCTTATGCTTATTAGTTATTTGTGTTTCTTCTCCTGTGAATTACCAGTTTATGTCCTCAGCCCATTTTTTTTTTACTGAAGTTTTAGGGTTTTTTAATTGATTGGTGGGGAAGTTTTCCTTTTCACACTTTTTTTTTAAATTTCAAAGGCAACTCAGAACATACATTTTTGCCTCATTATGCATAACTTACGAAATCTTGTTTGGTAAGAGCTGTCTAGTGGGTTGATTGTGGGTTTTTTTAGAGTCTTTCTCCTGTCAGATATAGAGGAGTCATTGAAAGTTGATAATATTCTTTGAAGATGAAAACATCTTCACCTGGGTGTAAACTAACGTCCTTTTCAACTGAAGAGAAGGAGATGAAAGTGCCTGAAGTTTGGAGTGTGAATTGAAAACAGGACCTAGAAGTTCAAGACAGGTTCTCAAACTGACAAAAGCCCTGGTCTCTGGCTTAGGAAAAAAGTCGTAATTGCTGAATTATTACTCAATTAATGTCACTCTGTTCATTGCTCTAGCACAGGGGTTGGCCAAGTGCGGCTCGCGAGCCACATGCGGCCCTTTGGGTATGCACATGTGGCTCTGAAGTAAAATTGAAAATGAAAATAAAACTATCCTAGTTTCATTTATAAAATGTTTAAAGGATATTATTCACATAATGGCGATTTCATTTGTTTTATGACTCTCGAATAATTTTTAAATTGTTGTGTGAGGGACAGGATTGGCTCTTCCGTCTCAAAAGTTTGCTGACCCCTGCTCTAGCAGAGTGGGTTGCAAGAAAGATAACTTGTGTCAGTCTTCTCTTCAGAGGAATTCAAAACAGTGCAGTTTTGAGAGTTACAAGGGGTCTGAGATATCACCCAAACCCGTGTGTTCAAAAACACCTATCTGACAACACTGGGATTATGGTGGTAGCATCTGAGATTATACATGGACATTCATGGACCCATTTCCTCTTTTTTGAATTTTTATGAGTTTATTTGAGCTAAATTGTTGACATATACTGGGGAGCAAGATCTCAAATGCTTCTGGACCCATTTCCTCTTAGTAGTCCTACATTTATTTTAATGAACATTAGGAAAAAAATCTATTTTATCAATCCCATGAGCTCATGGGTATTATTGATTAGGATGGAGGTAAAGGAGATACTAAGTTAAAAACAAAGGTCATCTAGAACAACAGTGCCTCCATGCCTAGAGGAGCGTGTGGGATACTGTAGGTGTTCAACAGATATTTGTTGAGTAAATGGATATAAATAGAAATATTAAATAATATCATGAGCGGTCTGTAGACACTTCACAGCAAAACCTCTGAGGGTGGTGAGAGAATGAAAAGCTTGAGAAACAGTGCTACTAATGTTCTTGACTTTAGAATTCTTTGAATTTTTTAGGGGAAAAATTTGCCCAAGGTCGCATGGGAAGAAAACTGGGCCTAGATTCCAGATTTCCTGTCTCAGAGGCCAGGGCTTTTTGAGCCATAATAAAAAGTTGTTTCCGGCAATTTTATTGTGGAATTTTCTTCTTCACTGTTGTAACTAGTATCTACAGGTGTCACTCTGTCCTTTTTGCTTTGGAAAATGACAAGTGGCGCCTTGCATTTTGAAAGGACATGCCTTCCAGGGAAAGCCAGCATTTAATAAATGCTCACCACGTCCTAGGCAGTAAGGGAGCACTTCACGTGCTTTATCTCATTGCTTCCTTGCCACACCTTTGCGAGGTAGCTTCTAGCATTGTCACCCCATTTCACAGCGGAACAAACTGAGGCACAGAATGATTACATCGTACTTCTAGTGTAGCACTTTCTGTACCATCTATTTGGCCTGTGTGCAGGCACCACCTGTGACATAATCCTCATTTCCATCTTGGAGTCTTAAGGAACTCATCTTATGTATATTTAGATCTCCTTTTGTAGAAAAGGCTACATGTTTCCTGGTGGGGGTTGGGTGGAGAGGAGAATGGGACAGCCTCAGTCCTTTTGTGAGGCCCCCACTGTGCCTACCCTCAGGTGTGTTTTCTGCAGGGAAAAGAGTTGACCTCCCCCTTGTCTTTGAGGCTGGGTGAGGTTGCAGAGAACAGGGGCCTGACAGGTTGTCGTTGATCCTGAGAACACTTTTGGCTTTCCTCTTGAGAAAGCAGCATAGCACCATGGTTGATGGTGTGGACTCGGGAAAATAGACACGACTGATCTGTATGTGGGTTCTGAGTTTTTCCAGTGATGTGACTTTAGCAACTTGACCTTTCTGACCTTACATTTCCTTGGCTTCACGTACTTAGATGAGGCATGAGGATGACATAAAACAACATAGAAAGCACCTAGGTGCTCAGTAGAAGACAGTTTGGTGTTCGTTCGGCAACCACCATGGGCACTGTGTCCAGTGATGCTGACTTGGTGCTGGGCAGAACCACATGGCGTTTACCCTGTAGCAGGGAGGCAGACATCAGGTTGATAATTGCCCACCCATAAATTCAATCTATAATAAACACAGGTTATTTAAGAAACTAGTAGGAGGAGTCCATTTAGACCGGGCAATTGCTTGCCATCCTGAGCAAGGGTGTTCTAAGACCTGCAAGGTGACTAGGAGGAAGCCCAGGTAGCCAGGAGCATGGGGAGGGGGTGAGTTCCAGGTGGAGGGGGTGCCTGGGAGGTAGAAAAGGCAGTGGTGCGTGACAGGGCGTAGGAATGAAGGCCGGGGAGGTCGCACCTCGAGTGAGGGCAGAGAGGGGAGGAAATGAAGCTTCATACGCAATGGGGTTCCAGGTCCCACAGGCTAACTATTCCTGGGCTAGCGAGGGAGTCAGGGGACAGTGTTTGTAGGACCTTAGGGATCGGGATACGGAATTTGGATTTTCCCTGCGTGCCATGGGAAGTCATTGGAGAGTTCCGCAGAGGCTGATGGGCCCTGTCCATAGATCATGCTAGTTCCTGCGTGGAGAACAGCTTGGAGGGGCCACCGGAGGCAGGGAGAGCAGTTGGAAGGCTGTGTGGGCATCTGGTCAAGAGATGACGGTGACTTGGACTGGGGGGCGGGGGGAGCAATGGAGATGGAGGGAAGTGATGGATCTGGGGTGTATTTTGGAGGTCACGGGAGACGGGATCCTTGTTTGGCAAACATCCACTTCCCCTCTGCCGCTGGAAGGATGCACTTCCTCACGCCACTGTTTTGGGCTTGGTCGCATGACGTGCTTCGGCAAATGGAATGTGGGGAGAACCAACAGAGTACAGCCTGAGAAGAGGCGTTAAGAGGACTGGTATGTGTCTCCCAACTTCTTGTGTTCCTGTCATCTGCCGTGAGCATGGCCAGCGCCAGATCGGTGGTGGTGGTGGTGCTGCTGCTGCATCACCCTGGCTCTGGAATGATGAAGCACGTGCTGTAGACCTAGAGACCTGAACGTCACCTCTAGCTTGAGAATGAGCCCAGCAGAGCCAGGCAGAGCTCCAGTGGACTCACTGTGGTCTTCAACCGCTGAGATTTCGGAGTTGTTACTCCAGCCAAAACTGACCCTTATAGAGGTAGACCTGGTGTGATCAGTGGGCCATGGTCAGGGATGTGATGCCATGGGTGAGGAGAAGAGAGGTGTCCAGGATGATGCCCACACTTCCGGCACAGGCCGCTGGCTGGCTGGAGGTGCCGTTTGCTAAGATTAAGAAGATGAAGATGTCAGTTTTGTTCTTGTGAATTGGAGATGCCTGTGAGGTACCCAAGTAGAGATATCAAATCTTGGGCTCACAAGAGAGTTCTGGGATTAAGATATGTTTTGTTTTTTTCTTTTTCTTCTGCTGGCGTGTAAGCAGTATCACAGCCATAGGAGTGCATAAGATCACTTAGCCAGTGTTTCCTGGACTTGGGTTGTCTGTCTGAGTCTCTTGAGGATGCTTGCTGAGAAAGCAGCCTTGGCAACACCCATGGAGACTGTGACTCAGGAGGCATTGGGTAGGAGCCAGGGGTTTGCATTGTTTAAGAAGATTCCCCCAGGTGGTCCTATGGTAGGTGGTCTGTGGACCACCTTTGCGAAGTACTGGCCTGAGAAGAGAGAGCTGTCTCAGATCCAAATGAGAGTGCGTTTTGAATGTCCATCTGGCTTTCAGCCCAACAGAAACGATGTGATTGGTTTCTGAATTTATGTCGGCGCTTTATTGCTCCTTCATTTGGCTTCCACCTTCACACCATGCAAGTTCCCGAGCCTCAGAGGGTTTCTTAAAGTAATCACAGGGAAGAAGGGCAAGGTGTTTGCATTCATTTCTATTATATGTATTTGTTTATAATGTAAGGTCTGCCTTAAGATGATCTCATACGCAGTTTAGCTACCTCTACAGTCCTCTGTACCAGCTGAGCTATTGAAGCGTACTAATAAGCATTTGAATGAAGCAGTTTCATTTTGTTTATTCATTTAAATGGTGTCTAGGCTGAGCTGCTTGAGGTCAGGACCCATACACCACAGTCTTGTAATTCCCGCCTGTACCATGGTGGTCACTTGGGGCCTCACTGGCTAAGCGGGGGACACTGTGCTGTGAGCAGTACCCACAGCCCTCACTGTGCTTCCTGCGTAGTAGCTCGTGCCTGTGTCTCTGGCAGTGCCGATTGCATAATTCCTGGGAGGTTGCAGGAAAGTGTAAGTGAAGTCTCCCGACTCCAGGAAGGCAGACAGCTCCAATTCCTGGATGTATCCAGGGCACAGAGAGCTGATACACACGCACCTCTTTGCATGTGTTGCCCGGGACTCAGATGTTTTTTGATGAAAGCCTGAAACCGAAAGGTGTACACTGGTGACCTAGAAAGGTGGGTTTGTCTTGCAGATAGGTTTAATTTGGGCTA
>NW_017731499.1:2995071-3003254 GCF_001890085.2 Hipposideros armiger
CCCACACACACACACACACATCCCCCCTCCACACACACACACACACACACACACACACACACATCTACCTGAGCTTAATGCTCTAGCTAAGTACTACTTACTATTTTTCATCTTTTCTGGGCCTACTTGACTTGCTTTTGTTACCACCATGGCCCCCAGGGCCACTGCATTGCACACTTCCAAGGGATCCCGTTCATATAAGAGTCTGCAGTTGTGCAGTGCTCAACTGTGCAACTGAACTCAGAAGCCCCACTGCCTTCCTTGGATCCTGGGTTGAAAACCTAAGGGTCCTCAGGGTCTTTGGATGTGTCTCTGGGACCACATAAGGTGGAAGGGAAGACCCTGAGGGTGGGGCCTTTGAGGGACCATCACTTTTCTCCACTTCAAACAGAAATGCTTCCTTTTGGTCGGTTATTTTGGAATGATGAATAATATTTTTATTTTGGAAAAAAAAAGTTTTGTGGCTAAGAAAATTGGGAAACTATGACTGCCAAAATTAGCTTTATATAAGGCACCCAGTGCTGAGCGCTCTGGGGATGAAACCACTCAGCATGCATGCCGTTGGCTTCTGCAGCCCCCCAACTGCCAAATCCTTAGCCTAGAATTTGTTTTAATCAGTATTATTTGCATCCAGTGAGCTGCACATAGCTTAAGTGAACAATTCAAGGAGTTTTGACATATGCATATACCCGTGTCCCCAATTCCCCTGTCAAGATGAAGAACCTTTCCATCATCCCCCAAATTCCTCTATGCTCCTTCTCAGTCAGCCCTCCCACCCCCTAGAGGGAGGCACTGATCTGATTTCTTTCACCATAGAGTAGCTTTGCATGCCCCTGAACATGTATAAATGGAATCACAGCATATGCAGTCCTTTGTGTTTGTTTCTGCTTCTCCTCTTCCAGCTGCCCAATGCCAAGGGCCCACTGAGGGTCAGGAAGACTTTCTGCTCCGCCCTGGGGTTTCTCCCCCTCTCCGGAGATCCCCAGGGTGGATGCATTTACCTAAGCCTTTGGTCTGGCTCTTGACTTCTCAAAGAATCTTCTCGAGAGCATGTAAAATTGCAATGCCCCAAATGAATCGATGGTAGGAAGAATAAATTGGAGCAGTAGTTGATTCTGTGGTGTGGAGGGGTGGTTTGACTGCGACGTAGCCTGCACGAACTTCCTGGAGTGATGATCATGTTCTAAAGCTTGGTAGAGATTGGGGGCTACATGGGCGTATGCAACGTTAAGCTCATAAAAATGGTACACTTGAGATTTTTGTGTTACATACTAAATACATTTCATCTCAAAAGAAAAAAATATAACTAGATCTTGAACTTTGGCTAATGACATGACATGGGTGTTGAAATATTTTAAGGGAAATAGGCTGGTGTCTGTGTAATTTACTTTGAGATGCCTAAAAATTTAGTATGGATTGATGGGTGGATAAAGGGATGGATGGACAGATAAATATGTGAGAAAGCAAGTACAGTGAAATGTTAAATGTAGAAGTTAGTTTGTGGGTATATGAATGTACACAGTAAAACTATTTCAACTATTACATGTGCTTGAAATTTCTCATCATAAAAATGTTGGGGAAAATGCAAACCCCCAGGGCACTCCCCCAGATGATGAATGGATTCCATTGGTCTGGGATGGGGCCTGGTCATCAGTGCTTTTATAAAAAACTGTGATGGAAAGCCACTGACCTGACTTAGAGTAATAGCATCTGTGCTTTATAAAGTGCCAAGACCTTTACATACACGATCTCATTTAATCCTCACAACAACGCCGGGCGATCAGAGAGGTAGCATTGTCACACAGCTACTGATTGGAAGAGCCAGGAGTGGCAGCGCCATGCTCCCTATCCCTGAACTGTGACCTTTTATTAGTCCCCTTAACGTGCGCCAGGCATGATAACAAGCCTGCAGAATTTCTCTGCTTCTCTCTACAGTCACCCAGGAGTTCGTCATATTATCCTTGTTGAGCAAAAGCAGAGGCTCAAAGAGGCTAAATCGCTGACTCACTTATTCATTCTGTTGATAAAAATCTATATGCCAGGCACTGTGCTGGGAGCTGGCGATGCACTGGGGGGCAGTCAGTTGGTTCCTGTCTTTATAGAACTGACATTCTAGCAGGAAGGTCTGCCAAGAAACATGTTCTTGACTACGTGCTCAGTGACAATAGTGGTATATGCTACAGAAGTTGAATTAGAGGTTGCTATGCATGCATCTAAGAGGGACAGTAGACCGAGCCTTGGGGATGGGGAGGCCATCACAGAAAGCATCCCTAAGAGAATAACCTTGAACTGAAATCTGAAGAGCTGGTTGGGATTGTCGAGGGCAGCCCATTCCAGTTGGAGGGACGAGCATGTGCAAAAACTTCCACGTGGGAGAGATTTCAGGAGCAAGGCCAGTGTAGTTGAATCAGAGGGAGATGGGAGGGGGATGGTTGGTGCAAGACAGATCATGCGAGGTCTTCAGCACCCTGGGAATGGCTCGGAACTTTAGCCCTAAGTCATTGGGGAACCGTGGGAGGGTTTTAAACATGGGAAGAACATGACCCATTTTGCTCCAGGTTATATAAGGTAGAAAAGTGCCCAAATCCACATTTAGACTTGGATCGCTCTGCCCTCAAAGCCTTTGTTCTACTCCCTAAGCTTACTGGGACTCTCAACTTTTTAAATGCTGATGTATTTTCTAAGAATTGGTTGCTTGGGCCGTGTACAAAAATCCAATCTTCTCGAACAGGCAAGAAAAATTCTCTCCATTATAAGGCAGAGGACATAAAAGCAACTTGCAAATATCACTAAGAATAACAACACATGATAACCAGAAGTTACAACATCCATGCCCTAATTCACAGGTGTAGGATGAGCCGTGTGCTAGCCACGCATTCTTCGAGACTTCTCTTACAGAGGGTCCTGGGAGAACAGGACGTTGGACCCAGCAGGACGTAAAGCAGGGAGAGGAGGTCAGGGTGGAGGTGTTTCACATGTTCTCTGCTTTATAATATTTGGAAGGTGCTGAGAACAGATCTGTGGGTCTCTTCCTTAAGCCTGCCTCAAAGGGGCCATAGAGAAAGCCCAGCTTTTGACAGGTCTGGAAGGGTCACCAGTGACCCATTTGTCCATTTTAAAGAGACCCAGAGGAGGGATGCTGTGCATTCAAGGCTCAACCGAGAGCCCATGATAGCTCAGGAGCCGGAAGCCAGGTTGCCTGCTGGACAGGTTGGCGTGTTCCCTATTTCCAAAGTCAAGGTGAAAGACATTGTCAGTGGTGAGGACAGAGGGCTGGGCTGGACCAAGTTCATGCTCTTTTTGGGAGGCTAAGGTAAGGATTTTAATTTTATTCTAAGGGCCCTGGGAAGCCATTGGAAGGCAGAGGGAATGGCTTGCCCAGATTTACATCTTACAAGGAGATGTGTAGATGCCTGGTCTCGAGTGGAGTGGCACAGTCCACCCAGGTGGGAGATGATAGCAATTGAGCCTAGAGTGAGATGGAGAAGATGTTGAAAAGAGGATAGTTCCAAGAAATATATAGGAGACACAATCAACAGAAACTGGTGATGGTTTAGTTATGAGGATTGGGGAGAGCGATAGCTAGGCTGCCTCCTCGATTTCCGGGTTGGGCCATTAAGATGAGTGAAGGTGCCATTCCTGAGATGAAGGTCTGTGGAGTTGGGGAGGGGAAGGCTTGCTCGAATTGAGGCACTGTTCCGTTGAGAGACATCCCAACAGAGGTGCCAAGCCAGCTGTTGGATGGATGAACCTGGAGTTCAGAGGAGAGATCAGTGCTAGGGATTTAAATTGGGGAGTTTTAGGAGGTTACAACACAGATGAGATCAGCTGCTGAGGAAGTGTGGAGAGAAGAGGTTGGGGTATGGTGAAGAACAACCAACACTTATGAAACACCTACTACGTGCCAGATCATCTCGCACCATGCAAGCACCGTATGGGCGGATGCCCATTTTGCCAATGAGGAAAATGAGGCTCAGAGAAGTTAAGTCATTAGCCCAAGGGCACACAACTAGTAAGTCTTAGTAGAGGTGGAAGTTAAATTTGGGCCTTTCCCTTGTCTGCTTCTTAAAGAAAGCTTCTGCTCCTGAGGGTCCTGAGATTGATTCTCACTGGACAAATCTGAGTACTTTCTCGTCACTCTGGCCAGTTGGACCTTGTGATTGGCTAGGCCTAAGCCAAGTGCCACCGCCAGAAACTGGGCACTGGTACTGGCCCCACTGACCACGTGGCTGGGGAATTGGGGGTGGCGGGGGGCAGGGAGAAGCTGTTACCAGAAGGAGGAGGACAGAGCAGGTGCTCACCGAAAACAGACGCTTTGCCCCTTGGGTAGCAGCATCGCAGGGACTGCTGCCTGTAGGGAAAAGCATTGCCAGCACAGGTGCCACCACATGGCGGCTCTTGGGTGACCTCGGCGTGTGAGCAGGGGAAGAAGGTCTGAAGCAGTGGGAGGCTCTTATTTCAGGGAGTTGAGCACAGAATTTTGGAGTCCTTTTCAATTGCAAAGTCACCCACAAAGGCATATGTCTCCCTGCAGCTCAGGCTACAGATGGGCAGTGAAGCCACACACACACACACACACACACACACACACACACACACGCACACGCACACGCACACTCGCCCGCTCGCTTGCTCTGAGAGACTGATTTCAGACAAGCTTTTATTAGCTAGCATATCATCTGTGCAAAGAATGAAACTCACATTTGAGCATTTGCATCATTTGAAGGAAAGAAAAAGAAGCCTGTTACACTCTTTCCTTCCTCCTCCCAAGGGTGGGGCCAGAGTCACCTCAGCAACCAGGGCGGGTGTGTTTGCTCTGAGCGCCTTCCTCTATGGCTTCTTCTCTCAACCTGGGAGAGGAGAGGTCAAACCACAGCTGTCCATAGGGAGAGAGAGTCTGGGGCGGTCCTACTCACCCCCAGCCCCACCCCCGCTACCTATCAAAATAGCAGTCAGCCCGTGTCACTTGGTCAATATTTATTGAGCATTTTGTCCCCAACTTGTGACTGAGGGCAAAGAGGATGCCAGTGAAGCATGACTCAGAGCTCTGTCTTCAAGGACTTTGCAAGTCACTTGGGGACTTGATTCACTCATTCATTCATTCATCAGACATTTTTATCTGTCTTGTTCATTATATGGCTTGCCAGTACCTTGTGTGATGCCTGGCTCACAACAGGTACTTGGTAAATATTTGTTGGCTGCTCGGTGAGGGAAGAAATGAGAAAACGAAGAGCATTCGGTCCTGTGATGAAAGGGCTGGGAACCTGCTCGTTAGAGGGACATCGGTAGCCATCATCAAATGTGTTGTACTTCCCTCCAGCCTGCTCGGCCACATGTCGTGCCTGGACGCCATTGGCCATTCTCTGATCTTGGAAACACACTCCTCCCTGGGTTCTTGTGCTCTGCTTTCTCCTCTGCTTCCCTCCACCTCTCAGACCATCCAGCTCAGGCTGCTCTTTTCCTGCCTGTCCCGAACTGTAGGTGTCTATAGCTCTCTTTTCCGTCACCTTCCATCCCTTCCGCACACCTGCTGCCTCAGGGCCATATCCATGCTGAGGAGAACCCCAAATCATTCCCTCATTCAATCAACAGGTATTTATGGGGTACTGTTCATGTGCCAATCTATTCTAGATGATAGACACAATCCAATAAACATCACAGACCCCCAGTCTTATTCCTCAGAGATTGTCTGTCTTTCACTCGAAACACACAGTCTCTCTCTCTCTCTCTCTCTCTCTCTCTCTCTCTCTCTCTCGACTCATGCAGCCAAATGTGTACTTGACATTCTATTAGATACCCAACAGGAAACTCATCGCCTCTCCCACAGAACATCCCCGCCTCCTGCTTTATGGGTCTCAGCAGATGGCTCCTCCCACCGTCTCATTCCCCAAACCAGAGAATGGGGACTCACCCTCTTCCTATACCTCCCACACCCAGTGGGTCCCCACTCCTCTGTCCTGCCCGTCTCCCGTATCAGCCTCCCCTTCTCCAATGACCCAGCACAAGTTCTCTTGACCTCTTACCTGGGTTTGTTGCCTTGGCTGCCATATTTGCCTCCCTGAGAATTTCATTCTAGCCTCTCCCAACTTATCTCCCCACTGCAGCCAGAGGGACTAAGATCCCAATAAGATCACATTTCTCCATTGCTCAAAAGCTCAGGGCCGTTTGTTGCCCCAGGGTGAGAACCCCAGCCTTGAGCTGTGTAATCTGTCTCCACTCCTGCAATTCTTACTGCGCAGACTGCTGACATGGCTTTCTCTTTGAACCCCGCAATGGAAGGAGCAGTGTCTTCATGTTCCCAGTGCCTGGTGCTTGAGGGTGACTGTAGCAGACACCGTTGGTGCCCTGTCCCTTCCCTTTTTTCCACGCAAACTGTAGGCTTCCTACTTGTAGGGACCTGTGATTGTCTGCCTGATGGCTTTCTCTGGCCCCAGGAGCACGCCTGGGACAGGGTGGGATGGGAGTGCCAGGGAGTTAACGCTGAACGGGGCATTGGTGGATATGTCATAATTAAAATAGATGTTAAATAAGGACGCACACTGGAGGATTGATAGCCTAGCTTCCTCAGTCCTTGGCTGTCACACTTTGAGATGTTTTTTCACTCTCTTCTGGAGATCCCTTTTGCGAATGCGAATGTGTCCCAGTTGTGTCAGTGGTAATCTGCTCATTAACATACCCTTCCCCCATGTCATGTCCCTACTCCTCTACAGGGACTTCCTGGAATCACCTTCCAAATAAACCATTGCACCCAAATCTTCTGCAGGGCCCCAGCCAACTTAGTGCCCTAAGAAATGTCTGATGAGCGACTAAACGAATGTAATCCAGTGCCTCGAAGTCATCCATAAGACAGTAAGGAACAACACAACACAGCTTATAAGCAACTGTTGGCAGTTCCAAAGCCTTTGTAAATCAGAGACGGTCCCCAGTGCAGATGGGAAGTAATGAAAGCTCACACTTAGTGGGCATTAACTGTGTCCCACACCTGGTTTTAGTGGCATTTGTCTCTGTGCATATTTTTCTCATTGAAACCTCTCGACAACTCATGGTAGGTGCTATTTATAATCCTGTTTCACAAATGAGGCATTAAAGTGGGGCACAGAAAGGGTAAACCCAAGACTTCCCAGCTGCAGATGGAGGAGGTGGGAGTGGACTCCAGACAGTCTGGTTTCCAGCTGGGTTCTGAACCCCCCTGAGCCTTGTAGAGGGGGTGAGATGTGATCTGGGTCTTGAATGTCTGGGGGTGGGATGGGGTTTGGGAGGGACATTCCAGGAGGCAGGTCCGCAGGAGCAAAGTTGGGGAGATAAGAACACACAGGCCTTGCTCCTGGTCACACTCCTTGTGGGGGTGGGGTGGGGAGTCTTTATTTGCAGGAAGGTCTTCATTCTGCAAGGATCTCCTTTGCTCCTCCACTTCCCTGGTCCCCCAGATTACTTTCAGCACCAGGGGGCGTGGGAAAGGCTGAAAGGCCAAACGCTGGAACCAGAAACCTCTGAGGGACCTGGGTGCAGTGCCCCAGCGGGTTCTCTACAGCTTTTCTTTTTGGTGCTTGGGGTTTGCAAGTGTCTCAGACACACACTGGAACTTAGATTCAAAATCACAGGGTCCTGAAGCCTCATATCCAAGGCTGCAAACTTGAATGCCTGCAAGGGCCGGGCAGCCAGGGCGCACAGTGGAGCACCCTGCTGTAAGATAGGGTGTAAACAGGAGGGCCTATGTGTTGCCTAAAAGAGGCAGGCAACACCCAGCTGTACCCCATCGTTGCCTGGTGGGAGCAGGGGCTCAGTGTGGCTGTGTCTTCCCTACTATAATAAAGGAGAGGACAGAAATCCAACTTTTAAAAGGTGCAACATCCCAGGTTTTAAATATTAGCAATAAATTAAGATTTAGAAAGCACTTTGCAAACTGACATTGAGGAGGTCAAGTAAAATTATATTAATAGGTCACAAACCCGCATGTTAAGACCCCCTAGTGTGGACAATAGACTATCGGACTTAGATGGACCGAATCCTGGGCTCCGAGAATCTCAGCTTCAGAATCATTAGTGTAATAGAGTCTTCTTTTTTTTTTTTTTTAAAGATTTTTTTTTTAATTGGGGAGTTGGGGGATGGGAACAGTGCTGGGGAATTGGGGGAAGGGGAACAGAAAAGTTTTTGTCCTTTTGTTCTTCAGTCTAATTGTGGAG
>NW_017731499.1:3004735-3005563 GCF_001890085.2 Hipposideros armiger
CACCCTCTTTTCATTTCAGATAAATGAGAAACATTTGGGCACACCTGTGTTTAACCTGCTGCTTGCTACACATTGTACTTCAGTGCTTGCTAAGTGTTTTTGGATGCAGAAACCAGGTCACAGAGGATGAGGTGGGGGCTAGCTCTGCCCTTGTCCCCAGTGCCCTGCACAGGGCCACTGATGTGTTACCTCGGTGCTTTGGAAGGCATCCTCTTCTTTTCTACACCACTTGCCCATCATGGCTGCCTTGTGACATCCCTTCTTCCCTGGCTCTGGAGCGCTGGGGTCCTAGAACTCCATCAGCGACCGCCAGACAGAGAGGAGAGACAACTTTCCAAAGGGTGTGTGAAAGCTGTCACAGCCTCTGTTCTTGCCATCTCCATGGTACCCAGGCAGGGGGACAATCTAATTAGGCTATTTTCAGCATCCCAGAGGGAGGGGGAGTGGAGGGTGAGAGGGAGAAGGGGACCTGTCTTTCTAGCTGCCTGTCTCTCTCTCTCATCCTCTCTGAAGTTATTATTGATTAAGCAGTCAGGGGCCACGGAGGCAGGACCTTTCCACACTCTGTGTGGGGATCAGAGGAGGCCTTGCCAACCACATCAGGGTCCCCAGAGCTGGAAGGCTTCCAGGCGCCTGGTGCTAATGAGCTCTGAAACCCACAGCTTTGACCAAAAACACATCCCCTGTAGGCTGTTTGTCCTCTGCTGGGACTGGCTGCCACCAGCTTGCTCTGGACTGAGGGGCCCAGAGACAAGGATGCTGGCAGCTCTTTGTTGCTTAGCCTGAGGCTTGTGTTGGCCTTCAAGGCTTTTGCCTGTGATATTCAGA